>NW_024499573.1:4168517-4519820 GCF_017590055.1 Onychostruthus taczanowskii | reverse complement strand
GCCCGTCCGCGGCGGCCCGGAGGGTCCCCGGGAGGCGGCGTTGGGCCGGGCGGGCGGGGGAGCCCCGCGCCGGCGAAGTTCGGGCGGAGGAGCGAGTGCCCCGGCGCGGGCAGGGACCGCGGGGCGCGGAGTGCGCGCTCGGGCTCGCTTGCCCCAGAGAAAAAAATTGCACTGAAGGAGAGGCCAAGGTGCTCGGTTGAGTTAGGAGTAGCTGTCTGGGAACCCTGTCTTGCTTGATCCAGAGTCATAATTGTAGTATCATTTCATAATTGTTTTATAAACTCACACCGTTGTCGAAATCCGGTATGATTTCATGAAGTTTTGTTTCTTGCTACTTATCAGTGATCTGCAGCTGACTGGTGTGTTTGGTTATGGGTACAGGCTCAACAGCTTCACCCTGGTTACACTGTAAAGTTTGAGAAAATAAGTACTGATACTTTTTAGTGTATTCTGCTCAAGAGAAGGGTGTGGGGACTAAAGAAACATGTGACTTTATCACCATTTAAAAAAAAAAAAAAAAAGAAAAGAAAAATCCTCCAAACAAACACGAACCACAGACGAGTCTCAGTTACCAGTTCCAGACTTGTTTCTCATGATTGTGGCCTCTTCTACTATGTGATGTAGAGAACATTTACTGTTATGTTGAAGAAATTGAAGGTCAGAAATATGTACACTGTAGGACTATAAATATTATTTCATTCTTCTGAACCATGAAGATAAAACCCTAAAATCCTAAATCCTTTTCCAGAATGTTATGCTGACTTCTTCAGAGAAGACTTTGATGTGAAAGCTTACACTTCCCAGTCCATCCATCAGGCTGTGATAGCTGAGCAGCTGGCTAAACTTGCTCAAGGTATTAGTCAGTTGGATAAAGAGCTGCATGTACAAGTAAGTTTAAAGCATACCTGTTACTCTGGGGTGATTGATATAAACTAGTCAAAAACTTAGTATTCTTATAAGCTTGTAACTTGTGAAATTGTCCAGTGTCCTCTACAAGCTGTTACTAAAGGTACAGCTTGCAGCTAAACTAGTAGTGAGTTTGACAACTCAGTTAAGCCCGCCCTCAATGCTGCTACCAGGCAGCCATGTACTTTTTCAGTTTTTGTAGTCTTATCACTGTATGCTGTTTTACTCTTCCTTGTGAGAAGGAAGACTCTTTACAAATTATTGTGTCAACTATCACAAACACTTGAGGCCATGTTTCAGCATGGCATTGTGAGAAGATAGGGAGAGCTTGCACCCTTACATCCTGTGCTGAAGGGTAGCATAAGCCCTAAGACTTGCCTTTAGCTAGGCAGATACAACCTATGTTAACACACCTCTACACCTTCAGGAAGGCTTTTGAGTTAAGATAGAAGACTTTTTCTATGCAGAAATCATAAATCCACAGTAGACATTGCAATGAGAACACTTGTTACGTTTGTGTGTAGTTTCAAAACTTGCTTCCTCCCACCCCTGCCCCAGTTAGTAAGTTCTTTGGGAACTAGTTTATAAATGTCATAAATAGAAAAAAAAAAGAATATACATTATGGTGTGATTAGTAACTTCACATTTACAATTATTATTAAATATCAAGATGTGTTGAAATGTGATTACTCTGCTGGCTTTAATTAAGAGGTCAGCATCTTAATTAATTACTGATCATCTTCTCATTCTGAGCTTGCTGCTTTTGTGAGTTAAAACACCTTGTGTTCTTAAAAGCCTTTCTCCTGTAAGATGTACCTGCTTTTCCCTGCATCTGGGTAATGCAGGGATGCTGGCACTTAAATGCCTAATGTAGGACTGATGGTGATACATTTAATACTTCTTTTAGGCTCATGACCCTATTTTTCTCTTTTGATGTCTATATTGTTTTTTTTTAAGGTTGTTGCAAGACATGAAGATCTGTTGGCCCAAGCAACTGGTATTGAATCCTTGGAAGGTAAATATTGTTATATTATGCTGGCTATCCTTACAGTGGAGGAAGAACTTTTAGGATCTGTGCAGGAAACATATTCACTGCCAGCTTTGGCCCCTAATGTTAAATCTCCAGATCTGATTTCTGAGGAGTAACCTGTGGCAGCTTTTTTATTTTTATTTTTTTTCTAACGTCAGTAGATGGAGCTCCAAGGAGAAGATTTGGCTGATACTTCTGTGGAGTAGCTGCTTCATCAGAAAATGTGTTTTGATAATGTTCTGAGCAACTTTAGCAATAAAGCCTTCTTTGGCCTTTTAATATATTTTTCTAAACAAGCCTGATTTTGTTGCAACATTGGTAGATATCTGTTGTCATAAGCACCAGCTTTCTGTTGCACATGCATGTGGTGCATAGTTTGTACATCTTAACCAAAGAGGCTGTAACACATAATCTAAACTGTGTTGAGATACTTTTTACTAGGGAAGGGCTACTAAGTTAAATACATACCTTTGTTTTATTCCACTCTTTGAGACGTGTATTTTAACATAAACTGCTAATTTTCAAAGGCTTGCTTAGGAGCCATTGACTCTGTATTGAAGATGGTTGCACTATATTGTTCTTGGGCAAGGAGCTCATTAACCCTGCAATTCTGCTCTTTGTCAGTTTGCTGAGAGTGTCATATGGTTTGGTATTGTGGTGGATTTTTTGGTGAAGACAGATATTTACCTCCGTAACCTGCTAGAATCTCTATAGCATGCCCCCTTTTCCCCTTTGAACCTGGTAGGTAATTTATCTTTGTTCCTTTTTCTGCTTTCAGGTTTTGGCATAACCAGATTTTCTGGTTCCTAATAGTTATATCCTTAGTCTTTGGAGCTGCTTGGGTTCACTGTTTGGTGTCAGTAATTGCATATAGCTGTAAAACTAAAGAAATGGCTGTTTAATCTAGTAACAGTAGCTCCTGAATAAGTTTTTAAAAAGTTGGAGAATCAAGTGTAAAGAACTGAAATATGTGTAATTCTCCAAAAAAGAAGGAGACAGGAATATATAGTCAATCTTGTGACTGATAAATACCTCCCGGTAACAAACTTCAGCAATTGGTCTCAGTGAAATTCTGTTTTCTGAAATGATGGTTGTTTCTGAAGGCATTTCTTCCTAAAATTGCTCTGAGGAAAGAATGATGTACTTCAAAACAACTAGTCAGTTAGGAAACATTTCTATAAGGCAGGTGTAGTAAATAATGAATGTTTTACAACTAATATGGCAAAGTAAAAATTCAATTCACCTCAAATTTGTTGAAATTTTTACATTTACTTGGGGTTATGCTCTTAAAGGAAACACTGAGTCACGATTCATAAGAAAAAGAAAAGATAAATCCCAACAGATTTTTTAATTGTGATGTTAGAAATGCATAGCTTTTGGTATATTTATCAAGGATGTTAGCAAGTGAAGATTATGGAGCTAATTCACAGTATGCATAGTCATTTGGATGTTTGAAAGTGAATCTCATTAAACATTTCAAATTGGTACACCCAGCTTGTGGAGTCTTTTCTTTTTTAGGCCTGTGCACTTTTTTTAATGGTACACAGCTCTGCTCTACATACTATTTTCTGTCTATAGGTAGTTCAGTAGGTATCTTGAGCTACCTCTTATTTTAAGATTAGGCTGAATTGTATCATCATGTATCTTCCACAGCAGGTGGAGAGGGGAGAGTGCCCTTTCACCCATCCTTATTCTGTCCTCTGGGAGGAGGGCTGTTGGATGCTTGATAGCACTTTTACAGCCATAGATGCAGCAGTGTTGTGCCTCTGGCCCTCCCTCATTATTGCAATGTAGGGTGGACAGTGCAGCCTATTTTGCCAGCTTTTCACTGTGTCTCGTATCTTCACGCTCATGATATGTTGCATGCCATACCATGTATGAGTAACAGTGAACACACAAGCCTGTCACTAAGCTAATAGTTCTGAAATATGGAGAAGATGAAAATTTACCTATCTGTATAAAATGAGTGAGATACAGTCAAAGTACAGGACAGCCTGAATGTAACTATTTGTAGTAGTTTGTCTTCCATCTTACTGTGTCATGCTGCAGTTTTATCTAATTTAATGATGGCATGCTTGTAAACAGGGCTTTACAAAAATGTGGTATGTTTTAGAATGCTAACAGTAACTGAAACAAAAATAATTTCATAGGCCTGGGTTTGCCTAACTTAATTGAATTCTCAGCAGGCTGATTCTGTATTGCAAAAATGACTCCTATCCCCTGCTACTTTGTAATTTACCAAGAAAAGAACAGGCACGCTTGTTGGCTTTCCTTGTGCTGCTTTGCCAAACTAATGTGGAACAGACATGATTAGGGTATTTTGCTCTGCTTGTGATCTAAATTAGATGACCTTACGATGACATTGATACCTTACTTTTTGCTAAAGATCCTTATGCCCAGGAAGAAGACCTTGAAATAAAATTGTTCATCTTCTCAGTCCTCTTTGTCCAATCACTATGTTAAACGAATAGTGTTAAATATGTTATACCACTTTTATATATCGTGTTCAGGTGTTTATACCAGGTTGTATAATTTGAACTGCAGTCCAAGTCAACATTCTCTTAGAAAGTAGCATCCTCTAAATAGTATTTGAAATTCCACAAATGATGGATTAAGGAGTGATATTTATTCTGCGGGTTTATGTTCTCCAGCAATACATTTTCCATAGCATTCAGTAAGTGACCTGCTCATTTTATTTCCCAATATGCTTACTGATTTTGGTCTCTCTGATGCTCTTTTATAAAGGGGGAAACTGGTTTTGGTTTATGCCAAAGTAGTCTGCAGTAGTTACTATGATTTGAAGAAAAACTCTATAATTTTCTGATGTTTCTATAATTGATCAATGATGTAAAAAATCTGCTTTATTTTGCAGGTGTCCTCCAAATGATGCAAACTAGAATTGGTGTTCTACAAAGCACTGTTGATAGGTATGACATTCATTGTGCAATTAGAAAGTATAAATCCTTATGTTCTATAATGCTATTTATTAACACTGCTATAAATAATTTTCTCTTCTTGTTTTTAGAATTAGAGTCAAAATTGTTGACCCCTACAACAAAATAGTGTCTCGCACAGCTCAGCTAGCAAAACTTCAAGTAAGTCGCATTAAAAACATATTTAAAAAAAATTCTTTTTGAACGTGTGTTATTTCACAATTATCAGACATGAGTGCAGTTCTTCTACTCCAGTAGCCTGTAGTTCATTGCCAGTTTTTTTCTGAAAAACAGCATTTGTTTCTCTTCAAGAGCTACTAAAAGTGCTTAATAGGAAAGTAGGAAATTGACCTTTGCACTAGCTAATTGAGTTTTTGTAGAGATGGAGGGAAGAGGTAAGGGTTATCTGAGTATAGATTAATTAAATTCTTGTAACTCTTTGTGTTATTTTGGTGTTTAATTTTATGGTGCTGTAGTGTAGAAGATGCTTTTTGCCCCTAAGTTAATGCAGGCTTTGCTGCAGTTTAGTAAAGAGTTTGAGAATTAATTCTTTCAAAATTCTTTCAAGTTTCTTCAACAGTCAAGAGGCACCTTAAGGAGCTATTTGTGGTTGTGGAGTTTTGTAAGCCCAGGTGCATAGTTGTGCCTGCCTTTTAAATATAAGTGGAGTCTACAGAAGGATGTAGATGTCTGTTAGAGGATAGCAGTGGGAGAGAACTTATCACAATGGCGCTGAGATAAATGTCAAACACTTCCATTGATAATTTTGTAGTAGTTCAAAACTTTTCCATAGATCTTTAGGAGTCATGTATCTGCATTCTATTAAGTTTATGGTTTGAAATGCGACACAGCTCCGGCCTCACAAGTGTTTAATGAGTTATTGTTTGAACTGTTTGTCTTTGCAAGTTTACCTGAATTGGGATATACACTCTAGTAGATTGCCATCTGCAAGTGACTGCTGTGGTAGAGTAGATGAAGGTGCAGACTCATGCAGTTTCTAGTCTGGGGACTGCTGGAGCAGCTGCCCTGTCTCTTGGCTGAACTTCTATTTCCTATGTTACTTTCAGTAGCAGTGAAGTTCAGCAGGGAGCTCTTAACACTCTGTGCAGCCAGTTTGGCCAGATGCTACTGTTGTTTTCAGCTCCAGCTCTTACTCTTTTTGCCACTGGCCAAAAGTCTCATGACTTCCATGTGGCAGGTTAGGTGCAGATTTTTTTGTTGTTCTCTGATGTGTATTGTGCATGTAGAAAAAGTTGTGGGAACGTGGGGCTAAAGATGAAGATAGTTTGTACCCTGCCCTTACCCTGCCCTTACACAAACTCGGACTGGCGAAGGATGTCTGAGGAAAATGAGTCCCTGAACTTAGGAAATGTTTATTGGAGGCTTCCTCTTGGCTGTTACATGCTTACATGGGTTTTCCTGTGGTGTGAAAGCGGCATCCATCCAGAGTCAGCATTATTCAGGCTGTGCCAGGGGATTTGTTATACCTGACTTTTTTTGCTGTAAGTCAGGAAAAAGAGGTGGAGAGTGGGAGTCTGGTAGGCTGCTCTTTTAGCATCAGTGTAGAAAGAGGAATGGTGATTCCAGATTCTCTGCCAGTGAGAGTCAGAGTCTCAGCACAAGGGCTGCTGTACCTTCTTGTATCTTCCCTTCTCGGCAGATACTTTGTGAGTGCTTTATGTTACACTACACTGCTGGGAGGAGTTGAGGGTCAGGACACCTGAATTAATAAATGAAGCTGAATTTATGGAGAGTTGGGTCAAAACTCTCCAGCCTCACAAAAATGCACTGCTGGGGTGTCCTTTACCTGGGGGACTCATTTGTTGAGGAAGGAAGGGCACAGCACAGCAAACCATTAACTTCCTGGTGTTGGCAGGGCTTATGACATGAAATTGCTCCCAAATGCAAGATTTGTGGTTTGGGACAAACTTACTAATTTTTTCAGCTGATCTACAATTGGTAGATGTAGATGGCTGGTGAAAGAGGTTGCCTTCTGTCAAAATCTGTAGGGTTGGTAGGTGTGTATTGCTGGAATGCATGATGTTTCAGTGCCTCTTGTAGTTGTGATGGTGTTATTTTAATACCTCTGCATTGATTGCTGTGGGACTGCTCACTAACTGAAGGAATATTTGACTTGCATAAAGCTAGATTTTGCCATCCTTAATTGTTTTTAATATAGTCTGGCTTTATCATAAACATTCTCACTGCAAGTTTGTTGTTAAACTTCAAATCTAGTCCTGAATTCTAAATCTCTGCTGTGTTCTTGTACATATTTTGTCTTGCTCTGCTCTCAGAGCTTCATGGCATCCCAAGGCAGCAGCAGACACTGAAAGCTCACTTCCTGCTTTAAATGATACTGTCCTCTTCTGACTCTTTCCTTAGTCAATCACAAGATAAGTGGGAGTGGTTATCAGTTGAAATGTGTAGACAGGGAGTTTGTCCTTCAGAGGATTCTTTTCTGGGAAGCTTTGTTTAACTGTTTTTGCATGGTCTCTTGGTTCAGTGTCTTGGTGTATGAAAGACTTTATAATAGCAAAACATTTTAAAAAATCCCAATAATTCTGTATTTTAAAGTTATTCTTACTTTAAAATATTTACCAGTAGCAGATGTCTTTATGATGCTACTGTAAATAAATAATAAATATAGTCTGAAGATAGTGGACTGTCTCCTCTTTTTTCAGGCTTTATAAACAGCAAAATATATACAATCAGTTACCTTGCATATATGAGCTACACACTGGCACATTTTCAAGTGACTCTCTCTTTATAATTAAGTCTTCTTTCAGTAATTTCTTAAAATTAATTTAAGATTAAAAGAAGCTTTTCGGTGGCTCAGGTTGTAGCAATAATTTCTGTTATTGTTGGCATGTTGTTTAAAATTCAGGAGTTAACTAATATGTAATCTCAAAAAAAATCAGGGTTTATTTTTAATTTTACTTAAAATGACCTGGACTGAGGCCACTGGCCTTTTCCAAATTAATTCTTGCTTGAACAGTGGAATTTGTTCCTTCTTGGATGAAAGCATCTCCTTTAGAAAAGCATACTTGATCAACTCAGGGAGGGAATGTTTCCTGAATTAATTCAGACTTCTGTTATGTGGGTAGTCGGGTTAGAGGATCTGGCATCTGTGAACAGCTCCACCATTAGATACAGTGCTTTATTTCTGTTACATATCCTTATTATAGCATTCTTTTGCTGTGACTGGGAGTTTTATTAAGTTGGACAGCTCACATAAATGAAAATACTTGAGTGAAACAGAATCTTTGTCAAGGGTACAATACAGTAGAAATCACTACAAAATTTAGAGTGCATCTTCAGTGTCTTTGGATTTTTTCCTCCGACTAATTCCCAGGGCTAGAAATGAAAACTTTTTTTTTTTACTCTTGTATCTAAATTTAACTTCTCCCATCTCTTACTCTCTTTTAAAAGATTGTTTCTTGGGACAGGAAATAATAAGCAGCAATTCAACAAAAAAGAAATACTCTTCTGGTGTGTAAAGTAAAAAGTTGGTTTGAAAATAACAGAAGGTGAATTCCCAGGGGAAAACATTAGCCAGAGGTATACAACTGGGTTAGAGAGTAATTAATTTTGAAAGCAAAGTAATAATACTGTGCCCTCTCTTTTGGTGAAGCATAGTGTGCACTATATTAGAAGCTATTTTTGATTAATCTTGCAGAAATTTAGTTCACAGATATGAAAGTGATATGCGGATCAAGATTTTTCTAATTAACAAAATGAATTAATATAAATTAGTACATTAATCTCTCAAAGCAGGATAAGCCCCACTTAGTTCTCACTAAGTGTAATAGAAATCATGTGGTTAAGTTATCACAGAACACATGGAAAACTTGCGCTTCAGACTGTGATAGAGAGTCCAAAGCAGTGAGAGTATTTGGGCATTCCCTGATTTACCTCAGTGGGTTTTTTCCTAATTTTTCCTTTTTGTTTTGTCTAGATGTTTAATGAAATTGAACTGTAAATATTTGTGGATTTGTTAGTTTGTGCTGGCATAGAGAAGAGTCTGCCAGGTTGTACAAGTCTGCTGTGGCTATTGGTTGAAATTATTCATTGGTATAATTTTTTCTATGTGCACTTTAACTTCAGTTTTCAATAAATGAACCTGAGTCTGAAAAAGGTTCTAAGGTTCTAAGTCTTAGTAATACTAAATACTTTTTAAAAGGAATTTAAAATTAATTTTGATATCCATAAGGCTAATACTTCAGAAGACTTTGCCTTCAGTACCAGGGAAAATAGCTCCAAACAACTTTCATACTTGTTCCAAATTTCTCACTTGCCACCCTTGTTAATCTGATTGCAGATTTTGGGCTGTATCTATGACTGTACTGAAATCTGAGTTGCATTTCTGTCTATTTTAGTTGTTACCCACTCCAGAATGTTGCTGTTCCTATAGCATGTATTTCAAGATACTAGTTGAGTGAAAAGTTATGAAACTATTCTATTTGATTCAGATGTCAGCAATGCCTGTTATTCTAATTTGATGCTAATAAAAGCACACAAGTATGGTTCCTAAAAATTATGTTTATGTCCATATTCCTAATTTTTAACCAAGAGTGTTATTTATTTTAATAAGCATATGAAAGAATGTGAGCTAACAGTTGACTGAATGAGGGTAACTGGCCTTCTGAAAGTTTTGCTGAGAATTAGTTTTTATGTATATGCCTACCATAAGAGTCAATATCTGTAATAACAATGCAGTCTTTAAGTTCTGTTGTCTTCTGGAGTAAGTGCTGCCCTTTTGCTTCTTTTGGATGAGTATTTGATTGGCAAAGCCAACTTCTTAACTTTGCTAAAGTTTTAAGAGGGGAGGAGTTTGAGGAGAGACACACAAGGTAAAATAAAGCTCACTTCTAATTAGAAATAGAACATGCCTCTGTCATGGGATTCTGAGTTTCCTTTGTTTTCTGCGTGGGTAGTGACAGAATAATCTCAGTAGCCCCATGAATATAATTACCAGCTTCTGGAAATCTTCATCTATACAACATAGAATCATATTAAAAATTCTTGGAAAAAAGGGATTTCAGTGTTCTAAAGTTCCTTGTTTTTATTCACATTCACATTTCCTTTTTTGGTTAAGATGTTTCCACATATGAGTACTGGTATTATGTGGTGGTACTGTACTGATAATATCCCCTAATGCCACGATTTCCCTGCAGGCTGCCTGTGACTTGCTGCGGAGGATAATACGCATCTTGTATCTCAGTAAGAGACTTCAAGGACAACTGCAAGGAGGAAGCAGGGAGATAACAAAAGCTGCCCAGAGTCTCAATGAACTTGGTGAGTCCTTCTTAATTACTTTTAGATAACATTTTTAGCTTGTGCTCACCTGACTCACACTAGTGTTTGACTTAAAGAAACACCCAAAACTTTTTACCATGGTTCTTGCTTTCTATTTCCTGATTTAAATTGAGAAATGGGATGGACAGAACTTATTAGTCCTTTACATTTTTTTGTATGACTTCCATAAATACAGGTATTTAATAAGGTGAAAATTCTCTGATAATAACTTGTATTCTTTTGGGCAACAATTTTTTTGTGAAGCAATTTCGTATTGGTTTACGTTTCTTTAAAACACCCTCAGAGGCTGCAGATATATATTTAGCTTTTGGGAGACACTGCACTATGATAAGGCGTACTTTAAATTACAGTTTATGTCGTAAAAGAAAGATACTGGCCGTGTGACTTTTATAAAAGCCATAGGTGATATGATGTACAGATACCTAACCTAGTTCAGATACTGGAAGTGTTCTGCTGCAGTAGTGACTAATTTACCTTTTATTTCATTGGCATTTATGAAGAGTAATGAGGTGGTTCTCATGAAGGCTCATGTTACATTGCTAGAATGTTTTCTATACTTGAGCTAGCTTGGGATATTCCACATTATGTTGCAGGATGCAGTGAGGAGCATCCCTTGGAGATCAATTGTTGGTGTTTTATATGGTATCTTGCCAGCTCTTTCTCCTCTGATTTAATGGTATTCAAATTCCAACTTCCAAAAATAGGTTGTGGGAGGGCTGAACTATCAAACATTCAGAATCATCCTGAAGTTTGTTTTGCATATTTGACACTACTGCTCTTTTTATGCTGTGTGATCAAAAAATTATTAGACAATGGCTTAGTCCTATAACTGGTAGATGCTGTGTTGCAGGCAGAAAGTTTATATATTTATTTAGTATATCAGTCTGATTCAAGCACTTAAGTACCAATTGTATCATTGTAGGGTAGAATATTTTTTCTGATTCTTTTTACTTTTCTTTCCACTTTGCTCTACCATTACATCTTCAGAATATATGAAATAATACTGTCTGTTAACTACCTGGCTTGCAGGTGTTGTGGGATTAATTTGAGTGCTAGATCCTATTAAACAAATTAGTGCAATTTAGTGGTAAAATCTGAGATGCTTATAGTATTTTTTAGGATTTCTTTCTTTGATAGAAAATACTTTTTACTACTCTTCTTCCTCTATATATTTTTTTGTTTCACCATTTAAAAAAAAAAAGACCTTGCACTTCCTTTTTTTGAAGTGCCACAGTCTTTTGAGTTTCTTGTTTTCGAATGCTTGGTGTTTTTCTGAAGCTTAGCAATTGGGTAATTATTGTTGAACATGAAAGGAAATGTGTCCCCTTGGGCGACCCTTTTGATCCTACAGTCCATGGAGGATCCTACAGTCCATGGAGGTAGCCAAGGCTTGGGTCCTTAATTTAATCCTTAATCCTTAGTTCTGGTTGGTTTATGGCCAGGAAAAATAACTTGTCTGCTGTCATTTCTCTCTCCATCTTCTTTCCTGGTATTTCTTTCTTCTCTCTTACCTCTCCATCTGCATCTTTGTCACCCTCTGCTGCCCACCTTGGCTGGTTTGCATTCTTCCTTCTTCCCAGCTGGCCATGCCTCCCAGCACCTGCGTGGATGGGAGCACCCCCCAGAGGAGATGCTGGTGCAGGGAGTTGGAGGTGTCTGTCCCGGGTGGAGAGGCAGTGACTGCTGGGTGTGGGGTCGCTCTGTTCCGAGGGGAGGAAAGCTCAGGGGGCTGCAGTCAGCTGCAGGAGTGAGCGGGAGGGCGGCGTCCGCAGGGAGCGTGGGGTGTGGGGTACGGCTGGGGAGGTGCTGTGCTCTGCTTCTGGACTTGGAAAGCATTGGGATGGGTGGGAGATCTCTAGCAGAGAGGTGGGAATTGGTGGCTTGGGGTGAGGCTGTGGAAGTGCTGTGCTTCAGGAAGATGGGAAATGTGATGTAGGGCTCTGAGGGTGTGAAGCGTGGGAGCAGCACTGAGAGCTGGCAGTTCACTTGTGAGATAAGATAGCTTTGGGAGGCCTGGGGAAATACTGCAACATCTGATGGTAGTAAATAGGTGGTAGGCATGAGTGGTGTGAAAGCCTTGTATTGGATAGGGACCTCTGTGTCACAGAGGCTTGCTTTCATGTCCAAGATGAATACTGATCTGTGGTTTTAGCCAGATATTCCTGAATATCCCTTTCATCTCTTGTTCTAGGAAAAAAAAAAACATTGTTTATTACCTTTCTGTTATACATGTGGTGCAGAGTAATTTTTGCTTTGTCAAACTCAGTCCTGTGATATTACGGGGAAAGGTTTGGACTTGCTGTGGTAAAAGATACATTCCATTGCTTCTAAGGTATTCTGTGCAGAATCTTGAGATAACTGTCAAGTTTTTTTTAATGTACTGCTACACTGTGTGTGTATGTTTGAGGGACACAAATGTGTGTGTTTAGGTATGTATTTAACATATATTCTTATAGCTAATCTATGTTAGTTCAATCACAACTTGTACTTAGTTGTGTATTGAAGTTTATTTTGCAGTGATGGGAAAGGCTATGGTAAATATATAAAATATTTGAATTAGGTAGAAATATGTGTCAATTAGAGAAACTACAAGAAACAGTAGCTTTTACTGAGAAGCAGTCTTTTTCTGATCTGACTTCCTTAAGCAAAGGAACAAATAAACTATTTGTTGGAGTCTATATAAGACTGCTGTTAAATAGTAGGACACACAGATTTATCAAGAATGAATCCTGTTTAACCAACCGTATTTTCTTTGTTGGCACCATAACAGGCCTTGAGACTAGAGAGATCAATGACTGTCTTGTAGTTTGATTTAAATAGGGCTCTTGACACCATTGATTTAAATAGGGCTCTTGACACCGTGTCACACTACAGGATTGGCAATAGAATCCAGATGAAAATGACATGCAGTGAATGCAAAAGCTCAGAGAAAGCTGTACCCCAAAAGCCTTCATCTGCTGTTCACTTACCCAGCAATATATCAAGCAGGGTGTTGTTAAAACGTGTTCTGTAGTTGGCTTGTATTTTCATTAATGATTTGAGTGATGTAATATGGCATATATCCTTATTAAATTTACTACCAATAATCAAGCAGAGAAGAATGGGAGGTATGTTGGGAAACAGGATTAGAATGAAAAATATTCTTAGCGAATTGGAGATACGTCTTACCTGAGCTGATTTTATTTCTCTTTCAGACAAGTGCTAAGTCCTCACAATAAATAGTTCTAGTTAAGAGTGGGAACAGGAGAAATGACTGTATGGATTACAGTTCTGCTGAGAGGGTTGATAGTTCCTCACAAATTGAGTGCAAGCCATTACTTTTGTAGCAGTGTGACATTGTTGGCAATAAAGTTTGTGCTGATATTTGTAAGGAAGGATGTTGTGTGCAAGGTACTTGAAAATAATCTTTTGTTCATGCTCCAAACAGAGTATCAAGTCCCTTTTGAGGCACCTCATTGAAGGAAGATGTATGTTAATTAGAGAAACTCCTAAGTACAGCAGCAATGGTGGCTGAAGGTCTTGAGGATAGTCAGTGGGTGAAGGAACTGGAAGTGTGTGGCTGTGGTTTGGAGAAGAGGGGAGTGAGAAGGAGAGTAATGTTCTTCAGTTAAACAAAGGTTTTTCAGATGGGAAGGGATTAAATGGCTCTCCATATGCACTGTGACTTAAACAGTAAGTAATGGGCCTGAAATGAAGCAAAGGAATTTTTTTCTGAAATGTTAGGAAAGAATTCTGCCAGTAATTATAATTTCAGGGGAGCTGTGAAGCAGTATTTGAAGCCTTTTTAGAAGTGTTTTAGACAAAGCATGTACTGGGAATGAAATCATATAGTGATGGAATAGCTTGGGTTGGAAGGAGCCTTTAAAGCTGATTAACTCTTTAAAGAGGTTAACTCCTCTGCAATAAGCAGGGATAACTAGATAGGGATGATTTTGCCTTGAAGTAGGAGGACTCAGTGAGGTGATCTGCTCCCAGTCCTTTGTGTCTATTGGAGATATTCCCCTCCTTCCCAATTTTTTTGTTTGGTTGGTTGGTTTTGCTATTTTTTTTTTAAATTGGAATGCTTCATATAAAATGTTCTTCACAAGTTGGTTTGTTGGGCATTGTTCCCAGACACCACCTGGAATAGTATCAGGACAGCGTGACAGGAAATTTCTTGCCATCATTTCAGCCTCTTTTTATCATTCCTTTAGATGAGATAGATAAATCTCCTCAAAGAGCTTCATCTCAACCCTCTGACACAATTGCTTCTCTTCTGGTTGTGGCTGACATTCACATAAACTTCACATAGTTCATTGTGTTACTTGAGTGCTGCAAAAACTGACCCTCAAAAGCTATTGTGTCAGTCTGGTCTGGGAGAATGCAGTGAGCAGGAAAAGGAAAGTAATACTGACTATGTGAATGTAAGTGTCCTGTATCTAATTTTTTCCTCCCCGTTTTCTGGGACAGAAGACAAAAAAACTGTTTTTAAGAAAGATGTTACTTTATTTCTCTTAGTTTTTTAGTGTTTGAGATGAGTGATGAATATTGTTATGTGTTTATCAAAATACTAAGCGCTACTAATTAGTATTCAGGAAACAACAGTTTTAATTTGTTATTTTATTAGTAAGTATGAAACTAGTTTGTATAATACTAGTTAACCCTATCTATTGCCAGGTGGAATTACCTTTAATTGTGGTTTCCACGGTGTACCTTATTATTTGAGTACTAAAATAGCATAAGTAGTCTAGCTAATACACAGTGACTTATTCTGAAGTGATTGCAGATTGGCTGACTGCAATATTTGTTCCTCAGGTTAAATATGGTTGTCTAAAAGCTGTTTTATTTTAGCTGCTACAGTTTTTGCAGTGACATTCAATATGTGTTATGTATCTGCACACAAGTATTACTCAACTTGCAATGGTAAACTGTCTGAACACCTGCCATGGATACTGTGGCAGCTCTTTCACGGCCGCCTTCTTCCTGTATCCTATAAAGTGATGAACTTCATTTTTTCTCCTGTTCCAAGCAATAATTTACGGTGTATGGTTGCCAAGCCAGATCTTGTGTTGACTGCTGTTAAAGTGAGGATGGACTTGGTTACTGTCATGTCAGTGAAGTCTTTCACTGCTAGTACACAGGGAGACAGATTTGGTGATACTAATACTGCTGTACACAGTTTCTCATAAGAATCAACACTCATCAAACTTGAGGGAAGTGTTGCTTTCATGGTACTTTTGTTTAGGGACTTAGATGCCTTACAATTTGCTGCCTTGTGCAATACCTAGTGTCCCCCAAAATAATATAGCATATGTCTGTAGCACCATGCATTGTTCTGTAGGGGCAAGTGAACTGATTAGATGAATAGAAATTACATGGCTTTGACTGCATGACTCTTTGCCTGGGGTAATTAGTGTTGCTGAGAATGACTGAATTGTATTACTGGCTCACAGCCATCTGCATTAGTGCCACTGCTTCAGGTGGTGCATCTGCATCCATAGGAAGTGCAAATGTCCTGCTAAAACATTTTTCTTCTGTTCCCGGTGGTGTTAACAGTAACACTGCCAGACCTTGACTGAAATGGTCTGGACTAAAAGATACTGTGCCTTTCTGTAGATGAATGTAATCTCCATGTTCTTCAATTTCATGTTTTTCCTTTCAGTTGAGCTTGTTTTTATTTTGCTTTGTTTTTTGTGAGATTCTGTTACCATAAGATGAAAGACAATATAAAAATTTGATGTACAAATTTTTTATTTTTAGTATTCAAGGCCAAAAAACCCCTTTCTTTCAGGAAGGTAAATTTTTTTCTTGTTGGCTTTTGAAATAAAGTAGAATCTTAGTAGTATATAACAAGTTCATTAATTTGAACCATTGACTGTAAGATACCAAATTAATTTGCATGTAATAGAATGACTTTCAAAACTTAATACAATTCTTCATTATTAAGAGGCCAATAGTGTAAGACCTCTTTATCTTCTTTGAGCAAGGCAGACAGAGCTCACAGATTTTACCATCAAATTATGTCTTGCTGTGACTAGGATTCCTAGCTTGGAAACCTGATGTTAGACAAAGCATTTTACGTAAATTCCACATTTTACCTAATCTCTGGCATGCATTCTTCTTCTAACCATTTCAGTAGAACTCACTAAACAATTACAGGCACATGAGAGAAAAGATTTAAGTTTGAATTGATGCAAGAAAAAAATCCTGTTGCAATTTGGTTTTTCAACATATCCTTTAAACTACCAGGGTTTTGAGTTTAATTTTCTTTATGCATGCAGTTCAAGAAAAAGAATCCAAGTATGTTTGTAATTCTGGGATTTCTTCATGCCTAGTTTCTGTTAAACAACTGTAAACAACTTTCAAGTTTGCTGTATTAAGTGAAACTATTTTTTCATGTAGGCATTAAATTGATTTCTGGTATTGATGAGATTAATCTTTTAGCTGTAACTACTCGAAAAATTTGATTTTGCTGTACTATTGTTTGGTAATTTTAGTCCCCAGCACATTGGCCTTGTTGGAGGACTTGTGGAGGATGTTTTAAAATGGGTTTAGTATTCCACTTTCTGTCGTGGTGTTAATCTGTTCCTAAATGATATGTTACTGACAGCCCAGTAATAAGGTTGTCTCAGAAGTTAATTATGGTGTGTTCAATTGATTTTGCTGTAGCATGTGGAGTATTTCTAAAATTTTTTATCTGTATTCCAGGACCATCAAAGACAATTTCTGTCTTTTGCTTTTTTCTTTTTCAGTTACACATGTCCACACCCTTTGTTCCTTATATTTCTGAAAAGCTTTATTCTTTTCAGTTCCCTGTCATCTGTTCCCTAAATCTGATTTCTGCTATTTCATTATTATGATCAGTTATGACTTTTGTTGTATGATCTAATATATAGAAGTTTTGGTTGTAGGCCAGTATTACATTAAGCTAGGCTTCAGCAGGTACAGAGTAAAATCTAAGGCCTGACGGCTCTTGGTTTAGTCACTGCTAACGGGTCAGAGAACTCCAGTGGGAAAGAAATAATAGTGGACAATAAGTAAGGAATGGGAGGGGGAACGTGATGGACTGCCACAAAGTGTTTTCTGCTTGGAGATGAATTATTGTCAAGACAGCAGAATAACTGCACCCATCATGCAGCTGATAAATTATTATGCATTTAAACTGTCCATGGACAGGCACATAAGGCACTATCTAGTGTTTGCATTGGTAGCACATTCCGTCCAGTGTTTGAGATTAAACCAGTACTTTTTATTTCTTAAAATTACTGTGACTGCAGTGTTTTCCATTTGCTTTGGTAATACATCAGATGGTCTGGGGTTTTGTGAGGATCTGTCTGGGGTTTGTTAGTGTCGTCTTAAAATTACTGTGACTGCAGTGTTTTCCATTTGCTTCGGTAATACATCAGATGGTCTGGGGTTTGTTAGTGTCACCTAATGCTGAAATAAAGCAACTTGGGAATTTTGAAAGAAGAATTGGTTGGAAAGGGAGACTAGAAGGAGTGATGAAAAGTGAAATTGTGGAAGATGATCTTGGCAATTACACTATCCTGTCTTTTTTCATTAATATCTTTAAATGTAAAGGCCAGGTCTCATATTTACATTTTTTCCAATTTTTGTTTATTTTGCAGTTAGTGAATTTAAATGTGTAATTAAAAAAAATCTGAAAACTGTACTTCTATTCTGTTTCTCTAGTTACAGAATTCTCCTTCTACTCTCTTCTCAAAGTATCCCTATAGAGCAGTAAGGAATTACAACAAACCTGTTTCTATTTTGCTGTTAAGGCATATTTGTTCCCTACCAGAAGGACGGCATTGCAACAAGGTTTGGACCTTGTTTTTGCTTTACCCATTGATCTTTTCAAGTGTTTGAACAGTAATTATTTTTGTATTTGTTAGCTAAGGTGTATCCTAAGAGTGGAGATATGAAAGGATATGAGAGAACCAGGAACACAGATAGGCTTGTATTTATGAATGCTTATGTTCAGCCAAATACAGGGTAAATACTAATTCAGAGGATTATTTTTATTTTTAATTGGTTTGAAGCAGTTATGATTGTGTAATTAGTACAGATCCTAGGGCATCTTTGAGTTTTGAGACGAAGTATTGTTACTGGATGGTCGTGCTTATTCAGTAGAACTACCTAATTAAAAGTAGAAAGAAAAGCTCTGGGTTTCTATTTTCAGGTGACATACAAAAACTAGCAAGACCAAAAGATGTCTGCAAGCTCTGTCTACTTTTGAATCTAGTAATTTTTGTGCACTGACTTAAAAAACTCTGTATTAGTTAAAAAAAAAAAAACAAAACAAAAAAAAAAGTCCAGACCAAAGATTAAAAAAAATATTAAAAGAAGTACATTTGACTGAGAGAAGGGAAGGGACACAGAGGTTAGTGGTGAGTCTCTGAGAGATTATCTTTTTGCAACTTGTAAATTATAAATACATTGTAGAGAGTATGAGCAAGACTTTGAAAATAATTTGCATTATCTCTTACATGTTACATAAATGAAGCAAAAGCTGTGTGTATATGGTCATGAAGAGAAAGGCAAGTTGAATGACATAATTCCCAACAGTAAATGAATGCAGGGATATCAACAACACAGAGTGATGTCATCTCTAAATTTGTGGTATATTCTTACTCTATGTCAACAGGCATTAAAGTTCAAGTAAACAACAAAGAGCTAGGGCTCTTAAATTGGTGATGCAAATGACTAGAATGGAAAAATTTAGTTCTCTAGTTCCATTTACAGCTGGAATGATCCATCTGAAACAATACAGATCCAGTTATCTGTTCTGCTCTGGGTGGAAGTTCTGCAAGGAAATTGCAGTTTATGTTTCTGGCTAAGTATGCATAGGCACTGTGTGAAGCTCTGGTAGGAATTGGCATTTGTAACTTTCTCTGTTCCCTCTTTCTGAGCATTTATGTACCTGGAGATTCAGTAGTGAACTGCAGGTTAGTTCTCCCAGAACTAGAGTAGTGGTCTCTAAGATGATCACATTGGTGGTTTGAGTTCAAGATGATCACATGGGAAGGTGTGGAGAAATGTCACACATATTTTTTCTAGGGATGCTGGTTGAGGGTAGCTGAGTTTTGTTTTTCTGTGGCCGATGGTGAGATCAGTTGTTTAGTGGTCAAAGAAATAACACTGAGAAGCAGTTTCTAATATTGATCTTTTTCTTTCTGCTGGGACTGAAGCATTTATTAGTGGTTGAACGGAAGAAGAGCCTGGCTCATTCAGAAATAACACTTCAATATTGTATGCCTGACAAAACAGAATGGGTTTTATTTCTTTTTGAACAAACAGATTCAGCAGTAGAGTGAGAGAGAATAGAAATGGATAAAGTGGGCAGGTGACTTGTGGTGACCAAGGAAAGAAGTGAGCATTGGATTAAAACGATTATTAGAAGATCAAATAATGGTGGTAGCAAATAATTTTCAGAAAATTCCATTGAGGATCATAGAAAGAGAAGTTTCAGTAGAAGTAACTGTAAATGCATATAGGTCTGAAAGTCAGCTAACAAAACCCAAAAGATGTTACTTTCACAGCCCACTGAATTAAACCAGAAAAACCGAATTGTTGCATGTTTCTGAAATGTGTGGAAGAACAGTGTTGGGAGCCTAGACTACTGGTCCTCTGCAGCCAGTGCTTTACAGTGACTCATTTCTAATGCAGGAAATGTTATTTTGTGTTCTCTTACAATAAACAAACTTACTGGATTTGGAAGACATTTGTTGCCAGAGTGATAAGTTGTCATGCATAGGGCAAACTGAGAATACACCCAGTGTTCAGTGTTTCATTTGGGAAAGAGTTGATTTTCCATTGCAGAGGATGTTCTCTTCAGTAGGTGGGGCAAATGTATTTAGCTAAACTTGAAAGCTGAAAGCTTGGTGAGAAGATATTAGGTTGTGAAATACTGGCTTTTTTGGCAATCAAGAAAGAGGGTACTCCTGGCTGAAGCCTGTTCTAATGTAGTGACAAAGCAAAGACAACAATTACAGTTGGAAAACAATGTATAAATACCACTGAATGCATTGCAAATATAGATTATAGGTATGAAAAATTTAAAATATTCTAAAAAAAAAAAATCCATGGCTGACTGGAACCAGAAATACACCTATCATGGAGTAAACTTATTAATATACTAGTTTCCAGATTGTTCATAAAGATGGAGAATACAAGGATTTTTCAGTAAGTGCTCTTGTTTTCTGTTTGAAGACAGGGTAATTTGTTCTTCCATAGAGTAAGGATACTACCAACTAACAAGGATGTTACACAAAAGTGGTAAGTTCCCAGAGACATTAGTTTGTAATTCCTTACTGACTAGGGAAGGAGAAAGTCCAGCTGGTGTTGTTCCAGTATTCAGAAGGAGATGGTATTTCTATTGATATCAATGTCAAGTAGATACAAAGCTACTCTAAAAAATAGTAGGCAAGTTGAATTCATTTGAAAGAAGAATTAAGGGCTGTAAAGCTGAATTAATGATAGTCAATTACCTTTTAATGGAAAATATGTGTTGTCAAACAAATTTGTGTGTTTTGCTTACTGAATTGATTAAAGAAATTGTGTAGATGTGTTATAGATTTATGTGCATAAATTTAGATTACTTAAACCTCCCTTTAAGTTATTTTTCCCCAAAGCAGGTATTTAAATAAGCCATATTCTCCTTACCTCACAATTGCTCTACATTCTTAGTAGATGATTTTGTTACTAGGGGAGCTGGAAGAGAGGAACAGGGGTAACTAAACTGTAAAGCTTTGGAACTGGACCGTGCCTGTGCTGGGATTGCTTTACCAATGTTGTTTCTGTTCTTGCATTCATGCAGCTATGTCAAACAAATCTGTACTTGTGCAAATGGTGTAGGGAATTGTGCTCTACAGATAAAAACAGTTTTGTGGTTACCTGTGAATAAATGCAATTATACATGTCACAGTGGGTGATTAAGTGGGCCCTTTTTCTTGAAGATTAAGACTGTAGAGGTGCATTCATGGGGAGAAAATAAAGGACCACAGAAGGGCTCTTGGATTAGCAGGGAAAGAAATGGCAAGAGCTAAGGACTGGAAAATGAAGCCTGGCAAATTCAGAAGTATAAAATAATTGAAAAATTGGATTATATACACAATTTTGTTGTAATTCTTCAAGTAAATACTGGTTGTTCAAATCTTAAACATAATAACCAATTTTATTCTGTTCATTTCTAATTAAAGTATAGCCAGTTCTGGTTAAAAAAGTCTGACCAAATAGCTATGAAAAGAGGACTGAAGACTAATCTTTGTTCAGGCCTTGGATGGGAGCCAGTATCCCTGTAACTATTGTTACTAGTTATCCCTGTAACTATTGTTACTCTTGTCTTGCCTAAAAGATCAGTGAAGGTGTTACTGTATGTAACACAAAGTAATGAGAAGTGTAGAGTAAGATTTCATTCTTCATAGGAAACAGCTTTAAAAATAGGCTGTTTTCACAGGAGTAGTTTTTTCTCTTTGTCGCCCAACTCATACACATAATTTTCAAATATTGTTCAAGCATTTTATTAACTCTGCTCAGTTATTGTTTGAAACATAAAATAGTCCAGTTGTCCTATTGATACACTCCAATATATTTGTTTACCTTTCAGGTCCAACCTTCAGTTATTCACAGGCATTAAGTCTAATTACTGGCTTTGTTGTCTCAAAGTTAGACCTTCTTCAGCTGAAAACCAGCAGGGTCTCATACCTTTTTTCATATGATCTCAGGAAAAATATGGAAACCTAACCTCATTAAAAGAAGAAACTTCTTATTATTTTGAGGACATACTGTTTCTCTGCCAGGTTGTCTACAGCTTCAAAGATTCCCCCTTTGCCCAGTTTTAGCAGACCTGATTAGCAAACTAGAGTTGCAGAAACTTTTCACTGGGAAAAAAATTTGGGACACAAGAAAAAATCAGTGACTGAATCAAAAGTTTCCCACTTTTATTTTAGTTTATTTAAACTGTTCTGGAATCTCCACTGTATGCTGTAAAACTGCGGCAAGATTTATTAGCAGCTTCTGAATGTATTAATATTTTAAAAGATGTCTTTAACTTGCCTTCATGTGCACTTTTCTGTACTTCATCGCTGTTTGATTCAAGTGCAGATGAGCTATATACCTCCATTTTAATAATTTTGACAGTAGAAGGTTATATGTTCATAATATAATCTTTACCCACAGATTCTCTTCATAGAATCACAGAAGGGTTTAGTTTGGAAGGGGATCTTAAAGACCTTCTACTTCCACCCCCCTGCTGTGAGCTTAGACACCTTCCACTAGACCAGGTTGCTCAAAGCCCCATCCAACCTGGCCTTGAATACTTCCAGGGATGGAGGTTCCACAGCTTCTCTGGGCAGCCTGTTCCTGTGCCTCACCACCCTCACAGTAAAGAATTAATTCCCAATATCTAATCTAGACTTGTCCTGTCTATGGCTTCAATTTGAAGCCATTCCCCTTTGTCCTGTCATGACATGCTCTCGTAAAAAAGCTTCCTGTAGGTCCCAGTGATACTGGAAGGTGCTTTGAGGTCTCCTCAGAGCCTTCTCTTCTCCAGGCTGAACAACCCCAGCTCTCAGCTGTCTTCACTGGAGAGTTGCTCCAGCTCCCTGATGTCTCCGTGGCCCTCTGGACTCGCTCCAGCAGGTCAGCATGTTTGATGGGTTGGGGCCCCAGAGCTGGACACAGCGGTCCAGGTGTGGTCTCATGAGAGAAGAGTAGAGGGAGCATCACCTGCCTCTTTCTGCAGGCCAGATTCCTTTGATGCTGATGGGGCCAAGGATTCAGTTGACTTTCTGGGCTTCAGGTGCACATTTCTGGGTCATATCGAGCTTCTCCTCAACCGATTTTCATGTTTTTTGTTTTGTTTGTTCTTGTTCATTGGCAGGTCTCATTTACTCACTGTTAGAGCTCTTAGCAGGAATAATATCTTCCTAATATTATTAAGATGTTTTACAACAGCAGTGCTCACGCTCACCTTTTGTTTTGTGATGATGCATACATGGCAAATAGTGTTCCTTTCTCTTTTTTTTTTTTTTTTGCCTTAAACGTGTTTTCAGCCCATTGTAAATGCAGCCTAGTACACAAATTATCACTGATATTTGTAATAACTTACCAATGTGGGAAGATGTCCTTTTCTCCTGCTTATTTCTTCTTCTCTCTGTGACAGGGATTTATGAAAAATATCTTGAAATAAAATTTGGAAGAAAACTGTTGTGCAGAGTAGCAATAAGTTGCTGCGCTTTTTTCCCCCCTCTACTAATTGAGTTGAAATTGAATTTAATTTGAAGTAAAATCACACAACAGATTGTGAGAGTTCCTGGTACAGTTAAAAGTAAAACTGTGCTAATACAACTATGTTAATAGCAGTCTGACATAGCCAGAGTGACAGATTTTACAGCAATGTTGTTTCAGCAGTGACACTGATTTGTTTATTAGATATGGTATCAGGTTAAACTGTTACAATATATGGTAGGAAGTTAGAGATCACATCAGGGTAACAGAAACCAAAAGTATCTTTCAAAAAACCCCTCTTGGAAAGGAAAAGAGAGTGTGCTGTGTGCCAACAGCTTTGTGCTCTCAGCCTGCCTGCCTGCTTGCCTGGCTGCAGTGTCAGGAATCAGAGTATGGATACAGAAATGCTTATATGCAAAGGATACAATTCATTCAAACTATAAAAAGAATTGGTTTAATAATTTCAGGTTGTGTACCTATCACACAACTTTCATTGTAAATCTTGTGGTTTTTTCATTTCAAATAGATTTCTTTTCATTGTGTGAGAATTTCTTTGTAAAATAGGAAAACAAGATCATACAGAAATCTATAAAGGAAATACACAGGAAGATATTTCTCCCATTGTGTTTCAATTTATAATAATCACTGAAGTATAATTTTAGCAAAGAATATAACGATGCCTAATGATATATCTCCTTCAATTTATTACTCTACAAAAATAATTAAATTGTGATAAAGAAGCAGTAGTTAAAAACATACTGTGGTAGTGAAACACACTAAGCATCCAGATGAACTGAAGTTATCTCACTGGCTAAAGGAAAATTCAATAGCATATTTTCAAATGCATCACTGGGAGCACATGCTTAGCTTTTCAGGTCTTTTCTTGTAATGCTTGTACTCTCTGTGTACTTTGTACTTTATCTGTAGGAAAAGAGGTAATAGAATTGTGCATGCTTTTGGTTTGTCAGTTATTCTGTGTATATTTTGTTAAAGCAAAAGCCTTTTCTGGAGTTGCTATTCATCTTGCTCCCCCCTCTCCTCCCAGCAATTTTGGCACAACCACATATCACACTCAGTGATTCAAAGACAATTTCTTATTTTTTTGGCTGTTACAACCTAAAAAATTAGGTTTGGATTTTTCCCACAGCAAGTGTGTGTTGCCCTGTGCCTTTCTGTGGTCCTGCTGGCCGTAGCTGCCTTAGAGTGCTTCCTTCTGCCCTTTTCTGCTGGACCTGTACACTTCTCCTTCTTCACATCCTTCTTCTTTAACACTTATTGGCTCTGAGCAATTCAGTTAGTATGGTTTTTACTTTTTTTTTTTTTTTTTTTTTTTTTTTTTTTTTTTTTTTTTTTTTTTTTTTTTTTTTTTTTTTTTCTCACCTTCCCCCACCAAAACAAAACCCAAACCCTGGGATTTCATTTTTCTTCTTGAATTGCACAAATGTTCTATGAAGTAGAAAAAGGAGATGATAATTATAGAGTCAGATTCTTCTTTCCTCTTGGTGTAAGACAAATACACTCAGTGATATAATGGCAGAATGTGTGAAGTAGGAGTGGAATTCGGCTCTTATAAGGCTGGAAAATTTTAAGACAGAAGCTGATTGTTCTTAGCTGTATGTTAGAGGTATTTTGTCTGAATAATGGGTAACAGAAGACTAATTTAGCATATTCTAGATTTTTTTAATACTGCATTGAAACTTTGCTAAAGAATGCTGTATTCTCTCTTTTCAAAAGAATTTGATGGCAATTGGCAACTAAAACTTTTTTTCATAGGAAACAAACACAAGTCTAGAATATTCACCAACAAAGAGGTTTGATGATTAGCACATACATCACTTTTAAAAGTACTGCAATATAGTATATTTAATGGTTAACACAACAGAAATTTTGTTCTTCTGTCTGGGTAAATTCTGTAGCCTTTCAATGTATTATTTAATTTAAAATGAAAAAAATACAACAAGGGTGGGGAAGATAAGATGTTTAAATTTATGGGTGGTGGGATATAGTGCCTGTCAGTCCAGTTCAGTGATACTCTTACCAAACCTCCTTCATATAAATAAAAAATAGATGCTGATGTTAAACCCAACTTTTGGTGTGTACAAGTAAATAACAATTATGTATGACATACATGTGTGTATTTATGTAACAATGAAGAAAGAGAGGTGATCTGACGTGTATCCAACTGCATACATTTTTAATCTAATATATTTAGAAAGTACAGAAGTGACTGCTATTCCCTTGGCACTAATAAGGTAAACAGAACTTCCGACCATGTGTGGATTACATGCCTTGTAATCCATAAAAATTGTTGTGTACTAGAAACTAGATATTTGTGATGTATTTACATTTCTGTTTCACAGGTTTGTGATGTGCTAGTGTATGAAGGTATGATTCTTGAATATCCTAATAGATACTGGCACTGCACTTTGATTATTTTGGTATGTTTAGTGTGTGATGACCTCATTTTACAATGTAAAATTGAATGGAAATGCATTTGCAGTTAAAAAACAACATAGTCAGATACCAGCTAATACTTTAGAGACAGAGAACGTGGAAATTGGCAGTGCTTGCTTGTGTTTCTGAGATGTGGTTGCTTGTGTTTCTAAGATATGTTTGCTGGAATTAATATTTTTGGTGTCCTGTACAATTCTGCTTGCCTTAGGCTGAGTGGTGTGAAATGTAATTGAACTAATGATTCACTGTGGTGAGATCATTTTAAAGAATGTAGTGGGCTTCTTATTGTACAATACTGTGGCATAAATTTGCCCTTTTTTCTTCAGCGATGCTGCCTCTTTGCATTCTGTTTTAGTCTATCTGTCAAGCACCCACACCGTCATATCACTCCTGGAATCCTCTTGTGTCTGTAGGATATGTAGTGTGTCTTCACAATTTACTTTTTATTTTGTCTTGTGTTAAATTTGTCATGTGGTACAGATAATGTACGGTTCTGTTTTATGATGGCTTCTGGGTGTATGTAGGATGGCACAGATTCTTACTTGTATTCCTTCCTGCTGTATGTAGAATTTTCTTCTGCAGCCCTCAAAGTGTACTCCAATAAGTTCCCCTTTTTAAAATTTATTGAAGATGAAGAATAGTAAAAATGAAGCTGCTTATATTTGGAAAGGCAATCAATGAGTGTGATCGACACAGCCTTTAAAACTGGGCTTAATCTCTTTGGGCAATTCCTAGGCTGCTCTTCCTCGGCTATGAAGTACTGCTTCATTGCATCAGATTTTCTAATGAATGAGCTTTTAACACTAAATGTGTAATTCTTGAGGTTTTATTTAATTTTAAGAAGTAAGGTTATGTTGTCAAGAAACCTTTCAAGTCTGAAAGCTTTTCTAAATGCTTTTTTTCAGATAAGGACATGATGTAGACTTATTAATCTGTTCATTATAATTTCTACTTTCCTTCTTTTTAAATGAATGAGTAGTATCTTTCATTTAAGAATACTGTATTGGAAGATTAGTAATCACTGAAATCATGTTATGATATTAACCCTACACATCCCAGCTTCTCCTGCTTCTAGTGTTCAAAATACAAAGGGTAGCTGGAAAGGGAAATGAAGAAGTGGTACAAAAAAGAAAAAAAAAAGTTTTTTTTTTAATATTTTGGGTGCATTTCTTTTCAGAGATTATTCCCAAAATAATTTTTTAAAGTGGTAAATGTGGAGGATATGGGATTTAAAAAAAAAAAAAAAAGCTTATTGCATTTACTTCCTCTCTGCCGCCTCTCAAATAAGATGTAGGATTTCAATTTTTGTAGGAAATCAGAGATAACTTGGATTTAAAAAGTGCTTTAAATGGGTACAATTGAATGCAGGTATTTTGGGGCCAGTTTCCACAAAAAAAGCCAGTGAAAATATGAAAGTATTTTTGAATATATGTTACACAGTAATTTCACATCATTTCACATCAATCAGATAATAACATTTCTAGGTAGAATTTAGGTGATCAGAAGTTGCTATTCTTTGTGGAATATGGAGCTCTAGTATTACATTTTGAGTCTTCTGTTCTGGTAAGCTAAGGCCTGAGCTCAAGGTACATTACAAGTACTTTTTTAAGCACAAAACCAGTTTTGGCTATACATATATGATTAATAATTTAGCTATGTGGTGGAAAAGAGCTTTTTGTTCCCTTAAAACTGCGCCTTTTTTTGTACGCAACTTCAGAAAAGTGCTTTAGAAATCCTAATTTTTTATGTAATGTTTTAGTCAAACTAGCTCTTGTATTCAAGGGTATGATCTGCTTTTTTATATAAGATAATAGTTATTGAGAATTAGCATTTTAAATATACTGGTAACTGGTGACACACTGATCAGTTTATGTAACAAGAGGAGTAAAATCATGCTCATTGATTTTGCAGCTTTTTGTTTTGTTTCCCCCTCCCTGCCACTGCTTCATCTAAATTAAGACATTTTTAAGCATGGCATGGTGCAAACAACTTGACAAACTTATGTTTGGATAAATATCTTAATTCTTGCTTACAGTGCTATGGATGATGATAACTTCATAAGGCTTCTTGATACTTCAATGCAGGTTTAGGATGAAATTGAGGAAGACAATGTAGAACAAAGGTATGCCACGGCTGCCCAGGAAATGCAGGAATATGGTAACTGGCAGTATTGGTGATTGGTTTCTGACAATGCAATTGAATGGCTAGAGCTGAACACAGTGGAAAATAACAAAGTTGTCACAGGCAGGAAAAATTACCTTCTACTTTAGCTGTGGCATTTAGCAATCATATCTATGTAGATAGATGGTATGAATGAAAAATTCCTGTATGAAAGGTCCTTGTGTCACACAAGAGGTCAGCGTGAAAAATCTAAGCCTTTGCACAGGGTTAACTCGGTTGATTGTGTTTTAGCATCAGCCAAATAATTTTCTCGTCCATGCTTTTTTCCTTCATTTAACCTTTTACCACTGCCCTGTCTTTTGTAAGTATTCAAAGTTGTGTATTTTCCATGTAGAAATTGTGGATCTGAGATTGTATATGCAAAACTTTTTACTTTTCTTTAAGAGTACTGTCAATTTTTGGACCAGCATGAATTTTTTCCCCATATCAAAAGCTTCTGAACCATTCACTGAAGGACACAATGTAAATGGCTTTTTTCTGTGCATGGTAGTCGCCTGCTGGAGAAGACTGAAATAAGTGGAATATCTAAATATGAGGTCAAAATGCATCCAGGTTGTAGATGCATAATATTCAGAATACTCTGATCAATATTGTTTATGAATTAAATTAAAACCACCGTATAGTACAAAATGGTGAATTTGTGCTATAGAAAAGTATTCCCAAGTGCAATTTTTGCTTAAAAATTCTTTTATATTTACAGAGAAACTGAGCCATACAAATATTTTTAAAAGTTTGCACTTCTTTAAGGCTATTTATTTTCTAAAAAAAGAGGACTTGAATATTTTTGACAAATATACACATGGTGTTACGCTAACAAACAGCCATGCAACATATATCTTACATAATGAAGAAATTGAATATACAAGACCTACTCTATTTAACATATATATTGAAAATATACAGTCTCGCCAATAGTTAAAAAAGTTTTTCTTATTTGGCAGTATTTTTTTTACAATTTGTTCAAATATTCCGTTTGATGTGTTTTGGTGAATACTGAAATCTAGTCAGTGACAACCTGAGGTACTAAACATTTCTGTCTTACTTCACTGTCTTCAAAGGTAATCTTTTTGTTCCTTTTAGGCTCTATCCATGAGTTGTGTATTACAGCGTTATTTGGGAGGGGATCTGCTTCCACTATTGAAACAACTCGCTTTTTCATCTTACTTTTCAGAACTTTCTGAAACTTTTGCCTCGTGAACGCGTAAAGTAGAGGGTGAAATATAGTTGTTCCATATGCCATTACTAGAAAACATAATCTCAACTTTACCAAAAGGTCACTTGGGCCTAAACATAAGATAGTGGTGTTTAAAACAGAGATGGGTGTCCAGCAGAGAAGGAAGGTTGAGATAATCAGAAGGGACATTCTGAAGACTCTCTTTTGCCGTTCTCGTCGCTCCCGGTGCCGTTTTACAGCTCGGCGCAGAGCGATTATGACAGACACGGAAGTCCTTACACCAAAGACGACGTTTTTTCCTGCACTGCTGTGGGACACATCCGTAGTCTCATGCTGCGTGGTCAAAGAAATAGTTTTTTTCTTTCTGTTTTTCTTCTTTTGTCCCGTTGTAAATCTTGTACCAATCCGAATATTTAGGGCCTGGAGTATTTTGGTGTATGTGATTAGCATTACTATAACAGTGAAGAAAAATATTGGGATCTGAACGAGAATGTGGTAGTACATTCCTAGCTCAGTGTGGTACTCGTTTGTACTCACGCACAGAAGTGTCTTATTTTCCCAAGTACTTGCACTCTGAAGACTGAAAAAGTTGACTTCAATGAAAGGAATCAGGAAGGAAAAAAGTGAAATGATCCATATTGATGTCATTAATATCACAGCCCTTCCCATGGTCAGGATTCGATTAGCAGGTTTTACGGAGATGTCGTATCGGTCCAGCGTGATAGCGAAGACGTTGATTGCAGTTGAAACGCTTGCAAAAGAGACACAAGCCTCATGGAAGCAGCAGATGAGAGCAGTGTTACTCTCCAGTGAAAGCAGAAGGATAACTATAGTTAGAGGAATACATCCCACACAAATTATTACATCAAGTACATGAAGGTTCATTGTAATTATGTTACTGACAGAATTGATTAAGTTGGATTTCATACAGTAAAGTACCAGCACGGTGAGGTTGCTGCCAAGTCCCAAAACAATTTCTAACATCAAAAATCCAGTGAGAGAAACTTGAAAGCTTAATGGATATGACAGTGGTTGGTACATGTTGGTATCGATGTCATCAATGGCATCTCGAACTGTAATGTTAGATTCGGACTGCATGTTGACTTCCAGAATGGGGGACAAACACATTCTTTTGTTGCAGCTGGTTTTTCTCCTGAAAGGTGAAATAAAATATGGGACTATGTGATTTCTTTTTTTAACACTTATCGTAGATAAATGCTGGGGAAGGAGGAGGGAGGAAAACAAATATTCTTACCAAACTCTTCATTTACAGTATATTTAGAGCTTTAATTGGCATGGACTCAAAAGCCTGAAGATCTAGAATAAGGTCTTTGCTTTTTGAAAGAAAGCAGGATTTGTTTGAAAGAAGAAAAAATAGTGAAAAGCTTCCACTTAGGGAGGCAAGCCTTTGTTTATAGTGATGTGGTTTTTCACAAAGGGCTCATTTGTTGAATAAACCATACTTTGTGCATAGTCTTTGTATTGCTTTGAGGGTCATTTTAGAAGAATGTTGTTAAGTATTAACAAATTAGTGATCAAGATCATTTTAAAAAGCTCTTGTGGAAAAAGAAGTGATAGGAACATGGAACACTGTTGCTTATGTATCATAAAAAGGATATTTAAATTATTTATGCCAATTTATCCACCTCTTTCTTGTAAGGTTTACAGTAGTGCTGTGGACTGAAATGTGACGTTCTGCAATTCACCAGATTTTTACAGAGTTTAAAACCTCCTGTTCATTTTAATCTTCTGTGTATCTATGTGTATGATGCTTGCCACTACAACAACTTTATATAAGTGCATATAATTTCAAATGCAAAACTTATGTGGGTTTGGGAAATTGAGTTGATTACAAAATACTACATTTCCTTTTTCTGATTTGAATTTTCAGTTTCTTCAAGAAATATATGCCTACATGGAATGGAAGAGTATTTAATTTTGTTCCAGAATATATTTAAGGGAATAATTTCAGCAGAGAATATTTAAAAAGAAAATTGTCTCTTTCAGGTTTTGATTATGGTTTGTTGGGTTTTTTTTTTTTTTAATACAAACTGCAATCAAACCAAGCAGATTTATATACATAGCGTGTTTCTCTTAGGAATAAGTAAGGATCAAAAAGGTATTTATTTTATCTAGCAGATTTTTTATTTTGTGTCTCATCTGCTTAGTTTTACACATACGGGTAAGTTCTAAATATAGCATCGGCATGTAATGCCTGATGTTTGTATGGTTTATATCGTCAGCCAGCTCTTGAGTTTGTAATTGATTGAATAAATAAAAGAGAGGTTATTCAATTTCTTGTTATGATACTGGAGGGATTTTTTTCTAGGTAGCTTTAAATTTAAGAGGGGACATATTTGGCATGAAAATAAATTGAATGTCGACTTTTGTTCTATTCTGAATGCATTAAAATGGATAGCACTAAGGTGAACAAAATTGAGCTCTTTTAAAATGAAAGTATGAATTAAGCACACTTGGGATACAGTATGCAAATGGATTTCATCTGCAGTTCTGAAAAGCCTCAGTTGAACAATACTATTAATTGCAAATTGTATGATGAAAATTCTTGGTATTCTTCAACAGCTATTTCACATGTACCTCTTAAATAAAAAAGATGTAAATTAGAACGTATTACTCTCAGGTGTGAAATGAAACAAGAAATATTTCAAAAGCTTTGTTTCATTTCTAATTCAGACAACTTCTATCTGTGTTACATTAACCCTCAGGGATATGATCTCCTCTTGCATGCTGTCCTGGCTGTGAATGGGTTTCAAGAAACCATTCCAAATGCATTGTAGAATAAATGAAGTTCTTTTGTATTAGCAAAAGCCAGGAAGAAATCAAAAGCAGATCTGCTAAAACAAATGACAGTCTCACCCTAACATTATAGCAACCGAGATTTTGTGAAAACAGAGAACCTCAGATGTGTTATTAGGTCGCCATGAATAGATCAAGCATCACCTCGCTGTTGCACTGCCTCGGTTTGGGGAGGCAGAGCAGTGTGGGCAGGAGCTGGTTCGGGCTGCGCCGCGCGGGCAGCGCCGGGGCACCTACCTGTCCTGTGTGCCTCAGGGGCCTGGCACAGCGCGGCAGCAGCTGGGCACAGACTGACACATGCTGTCACTGAGACATTGCTGACACGCACTGTAACCTGGAAATCAAGCGGTAGCTGAGCTCTTATTTCATTTCTTGCAGGGTTTTTTGTTTTCCTTTTTTTTTTATTCCTGCAGTTCAGCAGCAAAAAGTTCTGATTAAACATGGGGACTTCTTAATTGCCTCAGATACTTCTACAGACCAGGGCATATTCTGTGTGTCTGTTCTGAGTTTCAAGCCAGCAATAGCAAATAAACCTTCTTTTAAGTGATGTTAATTTCCTTCCCCTGTTGCATTTTGTAGAAGCCTGTTTTTATTTTCCAGGTTCAAAGAATAATATTTTCTGATCTCTGTTTTCAGAGTGTGTGTAGACATCCTTAGTTTATGGTTGCGTATTTCTTTCTGTAATATTCCTGCTCATTACTTTTGAGTGATGGCTTAGTGAAAGAAGTTGCTATACATCATAAAATCCAGTTCATGTGCTTTGAGAGTAACCATTGGTTACCTAATTTGGTTTATTTTGATTTAAGGAGAATACATAGCATCATAAAATTGAGAGAAAAATATCCATTAGTCATTATGACAAGTAAGTTATTCAATGAGTAGTATAGAAAAAGCTTGGTTAAACCTTTATTCAGCTTGCTGATGAAGTATGCATATTCTCCTTTTGGGGTTTCATGTTTCATTGTCTCTTCATGCATCAGTAGTTTCCACAATTCTGGTTTTAAATTATAAATCCCTCTTTAAGAAATGCTCACCATTTTAAGAATCAAGCATTGCACTCTTCTTTTAATAAAAATCTGAGCAGATGTGTTAGTCTTCCATGTATATTGTTGAAGTGTCATGCACGTAAATGGTAATGCAAGTGTGTTCCATGTTTTGTTTTTAAATCCTTTATGTCTTAAGAATACATTTTAGGGATGCATCCTGCTGCTCGTAGGTCATACAGCTACAAAGATACCCGGTCAACTGCATTCTTCATATTGTCAGTAGTAAAACTGAATTAGTTGCTGCATGCCCTTGTGAAGGGGAGGAAAAAAAAGGTTAAAAGTAGGGCTTATAATTTCAAAAAAAAAGTAATGCAAGAATGTTTTTTTTAATATCACTTATTTCATGAATAAAGGATCTCTAAAATTGGACCTTATAGAATACATAGCAAATCAGTTTGCCTGCTCTCTATTTGCTAGTAAAATCATATTCTTCTGTCAGCTTACATGAATTTAGGTTTTTTGGACAAGTTTCCTGTTCTCCAGATAGTACAGGTTACAAAAAATCCTGGCTAGCAATAACTGTTGGATGCAGAGTGTCTGTGACTAAAGCTAGAAAATGTAGTTCTATAGCTCTGGTGAGCAGGTAGTTTATGCATACAACTCTCTTGTCTTTTAATGAGAAACTGAACAGAGTTAATGAGCCTTTTAAAAAATACACTTTTGTTTAATTTGCACACTGTTATACTTCCCTTTTTTGAAACAGACGTTTAGCAAATCCATGCTTTTAATAAATGGCTTGTATGTACAGGATAACGAAAGAAATAAGTTTAAAAAAAAAACAACAAAAAAGGGAGATTTCTTGAGCAATCAGAGATTAGTCATATGAGCCAACCTTCATAAAGCAATAAGTATGCGCTAATTACAGACTGCCTGATCCTTCGAAGAGTAACTGAATAAATCTGAAACATATTTAACTGCCAATATTTGGAAATAGTGCTGAGGGAGGAAAAAGCATATTCCCGGTTGCTTTATGTGGTTGTTTTCCCCAATACTGTATGAGCTTAAACTGTACTGTCTTCATGTTGTACGAACAAAACAGGTTCTTAATAATCTATAAGACTTTCATACAGAATAACATTTTTCTATCACTATATTTTTAATGGGGAAGGGGAAATAGAATTTAAATATTTCCTGGTCTCAAATATAACAATATATTACTGCTTAATATAAGTTGAATCTGCTCTCTTGCCTTTTTTTCTCCAATTTTTAATTTGGTTTAATGTTGCTTATTCTGCATATCATAATAAGGAACAGGTCTTACCTCCACTAAAGATTTGGTAAATTCTCGATGCAGGTGAAGCAGTTCCAGGTTGGAGGGATTCATTTTGTTCACTTGTTAGCAGAGTAGAAGGGAAAGAGGGTAATAAGCATATCTTCAAAAAATGACCTTAATGAAAATTTGTGCCTGTACTGTGCCATTGTTTCAGCATACTGCTCATGTATACAATTGCTTTAGTTCTGGTTTACAGGCTGCTGCAGTCTCCCACTCTTCCTATGGTAGAATCAATAAGCATCTGAAAATACATAATGAAAGTAATTTAACATACTGAAGGCTTCTTGTCTCCAGAGACACCACTGAGATTCAGGCTTTCTAAAAAAGAAGAGCAGTGCTTCTGAGAGGAAAGCTTGCGATGGGCAGCTTTTGCAGAATGACAGCCTACCTTGTCGCTTCTCCTCACTGCAGAGAGATGCAGTGCATTCACTAATTTTGATTGGTCAGTGATGTTGGGCTTTAATTGTGCTTCATATATGGGATTGATGCCCTCCCTCCCCCCAATTTATATAAGGATTCTTTTATAAAAGGACTAAATTTACAAATGATTTATGAATTCTGGAATATATTAAGGGTATGCCTGTTTTATTTTTACCTTTTCACTCTTTACTTTGTGTACACTGGAAACCACATGTCACTGAGAAAAAAAAAAGGGATTAAACGATTATTACTTTAAAAGCTTACAACAGTCTGTATTTGCCTACTTTCAATTTCTGAGCCTTTTAGGTGTTTGAGTTTTTTGTTTGATTTTTTTGTTTATTTGTTTTGGTTGGTTGATTTTTCTTGTCTTAAGAACATTCTGAAATAATACTGCCTCTTTAAGCCACACTGAATTTCACCGTACTTGTTTACATGCAAGTGGTCATCTGGGTTTTGTAGCAATAAGTTATATTCAGGATAACTTGATACACACACGTATATTAGGAAAATTTATGCTAGGGTGCACCGAGATTATTCAGACCCTGATAATTATTCAGACGTGATAATTTGGTTGATTCATAATCAGAAAAAAATATTTTTAGGATCCATCACTATGTACAATCTATGTATAGTTTATGGAGTTTATTAATTTTGATGAAATGTAAACTTCTAAAAAATATGGCATGTTCCACATGAATTTTGCTAGAGACTTGACAGGTTTTTGTAAGGATGTCTTTCTTGCATGATGCTCTTGACCTTCACTTTACAAGGGATGTCTTTGTTTTCACTTTTTGTTTCCTCACTTATTTCTGAATCTGCTCTATCAGTATAAAGCAATGCTCACAACCGCGTAATGAGAAGTGTAGCACAATACCTGTTTTAATTAGTACTGGTGCTAAAATAAAACTTGGAAATCATTTCAGTATAAACCCCAAAATAATATTTTTCAAAATTGGTTTGCTGAAACAAATAATTTAAGAATATCTGAGTATAAAATGTCCTATAGGTAGTTTATAACCTCGAATGAACATGGGGCTTTTCTCACCATGATTTAAAAGATTTTTAAGTTTTTTTTTGTAAGGTGTGATAAAGTACTAAATGTTAAAGTAGAGTTATTACATAAGTAACTGTGTTAAGATGGTAGTTTAGGTCAAATTTTGGTGGAGTCCTGTGTTTTTAGGTTGTTAATGCGAATACAGAATGCAGTTGTGTAATTCAGATGTCTTTATTTCTTTTCTTTACTTTTTCTTTCAGCCAGACATCCAATATATTATTTATCTTTAGGTAACAGCATGCATTATTTATTTTTTAAAATGGCTTCATAACCATCCAGCATGCTTCCTGTTCCATACTCTTTTGCATTCAGAAACCATATAAATAAAGATTGCAGAAACTTTGAACAGAGATCACTAGGTACCAGCTGGCTATGCTGAGTAGCAGCTGATTGAGCCCTTTGAGCTGTTTCTGTATCATCTGCCTCCCAAGAGCTTGAAACCAGTGATACCAGCATAGCTCTTAAAGGTGATGTGATAAAGAGGATTCCTGAAATGAAAGCATAAATACTAATATATTAAAGAGATTTACTTGCTTCACTTTCTGTATGACTAAGGATAAGTAAGGAAGCCTGTCTAAATTTAAACAGATGAATCTCCATCTCCCTTTCTAATTCTTCAATATGTGCCTGAACAAAGATGGAGGTATTGGATGAGCTGTACTGTTAGAAGAAGATGTACACACGGAGGAAGATTGTAACAGGATTTTGGGTATATCATGAATATATGGTTCAAATGCAGGCAAAGGGGTCACAAAAGACTACCTATATGACAGGAGGTGATATTGGCAGAAGTTTTATCTGCAAAAAGTGTTTGAGAGGAGTGATAAGGAGCTGAGTTGTGAACATATATTAAGCTTAAGTTTTCTGGAGACAAAATCAGGAAAAGAAGCAGTACCATATGGAGGCAATCAGGAGTAGGTGGATGGATAGACATGCTTATAAGCCATTGCTGTGCAGATGCTAGTTAAGATGGTGTGAACAGATGACTTCATCCTCAAAGGGTAGATAGGGAAGAGTGGGCAAAAGGAGCCATGTGCAGGCACCCAGCATAAACAGAAAATGTGCTGTTCTTATACCTGTTTCTATATCAGTACAGATGGAAGAAAGAATTTGACTGGTATTTTGGCATTTAGGGTAGTGAAAAGTAGGGTGAAAAGGTAACGAGAAGGTAGAAGTATCAGGGAACAGCAGGAGTCCTAAACCAGGAGACTGATGATAAGGGGTCTTAGGATTGAGAATGGCAACACAAGGGGAGAGGGGGATCCAGATGGTAACAGAGAATAGACTGTGCAGGGTTGAGGCTGCTGGGTCTGATGTGGGGGGAAAAGAAATGCAGAGAAGCAGGAGCTTGAATCACAGTGGAGCACAAGGTTGTAGAGGCAGGTGCGTGTAAAGGGACACTGGATGCACAGGGGTAGAGATAATGGCAATTTTCATAACACACACCACTGTAGTACTTCTAAATTCAATTCAGGAGTCATAGCTGTATATGAGAATATATTTTTCTGGTTTGCTGAGAGGAGGAAGTCCAGAAATTTGCAAGTTGTAGTGTATTTTTTGGTCCTCTTCTGTCTTTTATCTAATGTCTTACTTTCTATACAGAGAAGTAATGTCCCAACATTGACTGTTACTGCCTTCCCAAACCATGGTAGGTCATCTCTAGATCTGAAGGTCAAAGTTCTGCAGTTGAGTTTATAAGATCACCCTGAATCAGTTTCTTGAACTGCAGTGCTTTAAGTAAGCTTAGTTTGTTTAAAAAGACTCATTAGGCTCAAAAGGTTGAGCAGGGCCAAGTGAAGCATCCAGTTCTAATGTTTTTCTATCAGAGTCCTTGGTTTTAGAGTTGTAGAATTCTTTTAATGTGTTTTGGAGTTTAACTTTACATAAACCTACTGCAGACTATTTTGACATCCAGATGTCATGGGTCTTCATGAAGATCTTTATTGGCACAGTTGTGAGACTGTGTCTGCTCACTTCCCTTGTTCTCTGCACTATTCTTTTTTTCATCCTGAATGCTTCAGCAACACTTTCTTTCTTTGTACTGCACATCTTGTTTCGTAGCCTGAATCTTACTGCTCATTTAGTGACTATTTAGAATTTTACTGCATCTGGGTCTAAAAATGTCATGTTTTCATATTAGCAAGAAACTTGAGATCCTAACTCATACAATTTTTTTTTTTGGTGCCAGATAGTGTCTTTAGAGCTCAAGTTGCTTTAGAAAATGAATGTTGGGTGGTTTTGCATATCCTGCCCTGGGATTGTTGTTCAGCATTATTTACATGGTGCATCTGCATAATTCCAGCTAGATAGCTCCTCTGTGCCTTTCATTTACCTACTCTGAGGAGTGTCATGCACAATTCTAACCTAGTTCTTCTGAATATTTGGTGATTTATATCTGTTCTAGAAGTTTGTGATCTATACCTAAAATTGTCTGTTACCTTGTTGTATCTCAGTTTCCTCAGTAGTCAATTGCAAAGAATTTTGTTGGAATATTGTTGAAAATCCAGTAACTTCTACAGTATCAAGGAAAAAGAAGCAATGGATAATATCTGTTTAAATCTGGGAGTTGTACTGATGTGCCTTGTTATGCTGAATTTGTGTTCTACTTTCTACCTGATACTGAAATTACAGCTTGCTGGTCTGGATCATGCTGTAGCATGCTTTTATGTAAATCTTGACTCTTGATCCATACACAAGATCTTGTCATAAAGGTTTTTATTATTATTTAAGAGTGATATGCTGAATAGATGACAAAAATTCTGTTAGAATTTGTACATAGTACCATTTTGACTCAGATGGTGACATGGTCTTTTCTTCCTTTTGGCTCAAGTACTTTGTTCTCATTTCTTTAATCTATAGAGAATTGCTCTAAGGCTATTATTCCTTTTCTGCAGCAAGGACTGACATCCTAAAAATGAATTTTCCACTCAGTGTCTTACCCTTAAAGTTTACTTCCTTTTCTCCCTTACTATTGATTGCCATCTTGCTTTGTTTTGTTATTTTTGTGCTGACTTATTTAGGTTGGGTTTTGCAAGGGTTTTTTTTCCCCCACTTTTCTAACATTCATGTTTCCCTTGACAGAAAACAGTCATGCACATGGGACATTGTTGATCTCAGTTCTGCCACTGTAGAATTACATCCCTGGAAAAATCTGGATTTTCCAGAATAATTGTATGTTGTTTTGCTGTGCTTCCTCTTGTATTTACAAAGATGAAGACCTTTGGAAGCAGCCCAAAGACAAGTATTTTAAAGTAGGCATGGAATAGATAATATATAAATGATATATATATATAATATTATAGTATGGTATATATATTTTACATGAGGCATAGAATAGATAATATATAAATTATATATATATATATATATAATATTATAGGATGGTATATATATTTTACATATTTATGCATTTTTATATATAATGTGTACATATTAATTTTCAAGATTCAGAGTAAATGACAGCATAGCAGCTTAAGTGTGGAAAAATTAACTACTTTTGCCATGGAATAAGAATGTCTTATAAGATTCCTTTGGGTTTGTGTAACTATTAGGCATAGATTATTTGTTCAGTAGTATTCCATGTTAGAACAACTGTTGACCTTTTCAGCACTGGAAGGTTCTGTACTCTTGAGGAAATGTGTAAGTTAGAGAATGCCCTTTAGCTATTAATATCAAACATGTATCTTGTTTTAGTTTTGCACAGTGAGGTGATACCGAAGAAGAATTGCAAAACCATTGCTGGCTATCACTCATGTGTAGGGAAAGCATCCTTTTTGTATCATAACAATAAATTTGGTTAAGTGGTACAGCTAAATCATGGTCCTAGTACATTATTGCACAATCATTTAAACGTTTTAGTGGAAAGAAAAAAAAAAGCAGTGTCAGTTATGCTCAGGAGGGAAGTATGGCTGGTAAATTTAATAGTAATTTAAATAACATCAGTCTCCAGCTTTTCTCCATGGAGGTGGTTTGTCCTATAGTATAAACATTCATAATGAGTGGTGCTGTATGTTGTAGTAGTTTTTGGCAAAAGTTTAATTAGTGACTATAAATTTAAAGATATTTTTTCATTTTTCTTTAAAAATTGTAATATTGCTATGAACTTGATTTCTCCTTCATTACAATTGTGCTTTGACTATTCTGAGAACTTGAGAGGCTTCTGCTTTTGTAAAATATTCTTAGTTCTAAGTTGGTAATTGTTACTGAATTTTGGTGAGGATTTTCATTATTATGGAAAGGCTTTTGGAATTCTGACATCATATCTTTTGTATTGTTTTGAACCTACAAATAAAAAAGACACCTGCTCGCATTGTGTGAGCCTTGTGCCTGAAAGAACATTTGTTCCCGAAGTTGCAACGCGGTTTAGCATAGTAGCTGAAACGTTCTGGAGCTGGAGTCCTGATGCTGTGTGGCTGTACAATGAGGAAATACTGCCTTATGGTTTGAAGTCCCCTTGGATTGCTTACCTTTCTTTCATGGAGGTGTTTTGTATGTTGGAGGAAGTTTTCAGTGCTGTTCCCTGCTGCTGGTTGGCTGTGTTGCCCAGCACCTCCAAGTCCCAGCTCCTGGCAGCTCTGTGTTTGTGCATTGCTCAGCAGCCGCAGTGTAGACCTGTCAGGAAGTGTTCTGCCTGGCTGATTATGTTGCTTTGGATTGGGAGGCAGCTGAAGTTAACATGCAGGGTTGAAGCTTTAGGATCTGGTTCAGGATTCTTTGTCAGATATCCTTGTTGTGAAAGTCATGAGTAGCCAGGTATGCAGGATGGGCAGCAGCAGGAGCAGCACTAGCTGCCCTGTTACATTCCCCTGATGCAGGGGTTTGGCTACAGACCTTCTTCTGTAATATCCTTTAAGTGGAATTGCTAATTTAAAACAAAATGAGATTTTCTCTAGAGTTGTTTATTCAGCAGAGATCTTGGATAGACTTTGTTTCTAGTAATTTTGTAAACTAGAAAGGCAGTACCATTGTCTCTTAATTAAGACAAAGTGCTCACATGGTGTGCCTACTAGTGAGCATTGTTCTAGCTGAAACTAAAAGACAAATCTTAGGATCTTAATTGCCCTGTAAGTAAAGAGTGAACACAACATGAATAGGTATCAACAGTGGTGTCCCTTCAATTTTTTTAAGGCTAGCACAACAGTGTAAGGGTTACCAAAGGGTGACTTCATATGTGTCACTATTGATCAGGTAGCTGCTTGACTGATTCCGTTTGGAAAGACTACAAAAAGTGTGTGAAAAGGAACCAGTAGGCTTACTACCCTTAAAATCAAAGTTCAGTGGCGCTGCATGTGACAAGAACATACTTTGCCTTCTTCAGACAACAACATAAAACCTAAGGGCAGTAGTTAGATTCCCCTCCTTGTTGTGAATGCCTGATACAAGCTGTCAAAATAATGTCAGCCTCTGTGTTCGGTTCAAATGTAGGAAGTTCTCCTCATCAGTCTGACAGTGGTGATTTTTCACAAATTAAATTCTCAAAATCTGAAAAATTATATACAGTGCATTTTCTTTTCTGATTTTTTAAATGATAAATTACTCAGCTCTTCCCTCTTTGCCACCTTGGTTCTGCAGTTGTTTTTGTAAGGTTGTTCAGGGAAACTGATAGAAAATCTGTTTATGTAGTGCCATAAAAAGACATGTGAGAGAAGTTTAAATAGTTTAATAAGCTATAATGATAAATGCATAATAACATGGAAATTGAACTAATTTAGTACAGTGTGTTGGCTTCACATTTCCTCTACTAAAAAAAAATTCATTTGATTGATGTGCATGTTGATCTAAATTTAGATTTGTGTTGGTATCATATTCAGTTTATTTTCGTTCTTCCTCTGTTGTTTGGGTTCATTCATTTTCATAATTTGTATCCATAATATAGTTTAATTTTTTATTGATTATTGAAAAACATCTCTTACTTTCTTAAGTGGATAAATGAAAGAGAAATATAAACCCCTTCATATGTTCTGTTTTTTTTTTAAAAAAACCCATATCTATTGTAGCTGTAGATTCTAAAATAAATACCTAAACTGAGTTAAAATGCATGCATACCGCTTGCATATGAAGAACTAATTTTGTCCGTGAAGCTCTCAAATATCAAGGATTTTTGTGCCTAAACCATAGTTTCAGTTTTTTTCCATCTTCTGAAGTATTTTTAACCTCACTGCATAATTGTTGTCTTTGAAATCACTTACTGTAATATTGAAGCAAACCACAGCTTGTATGAAAAATGCTTTCATTTGCTGTTTTTTGGGAGAAGGCTGAGAGCAGTAGTGTCAGTGGTATGTCTGAGGAAGGGAATGCTGTTTTGCATTGCATATGGTTGATGCCTGGAGCTGGCTTTGCAGTCATTAGGCTTGAAGCCTAATGTTTTATTTTGCTAATAAAATCTTGAGAAATTTAAAATGGTTGTTTGAAACATTTTTATTGCACTGATGGATGATGAGCAAATACAGGTTCATGGAGAAAAAGCTTGTCAAATTCTTCAGCAGCCTACACTGCTGATCTAAGTAATCAATTAAAACATATAGGTAGCATGAGTTGCAGTGGTAGGAGCTATGAAGTGTCGTTGGAATAGGAAAAAGGAAAAATGTTATGTGCATTATTTCTGGTACTTTTCAAAGTGAGAAACTTCACTATTTCTAGGTAGGCTAGCAGCTCTGCAAAATAATACCTTGGGTTAGGAGCTCCTGGAGGAAATGTGGAAGACGAAGAATAGCAACAGCAACAACCCATCAACAGGAAAACCTTGTGAGTTATTACACACTGGCTGCCTGTTACCATGCTGTCTTTCTAAAAGAGAAATTGCTGTTCTGACACAAGGAGAGGTCTTTTCCAGTTCTCATTCTTTCCACAGTAGATATGGTGCCCAGTAAGAATTTATTCCCTCTGAGAGACGGCTGAATATGGAGAACATTATTAATCAAGCAAATTGGTTTTAATGCGAGGAAAGAATGAAAGGAAAGGAGAGCTTGCCCTTTGAAAGTGGTTACTACTTTAAACTTGCTGGTCATTAGGCTTGAAATGTTTTTCTTTGAAGCTGCTTTATGTTGTAATACCTTCTCTGAGGCCTTGCTGTTGAAGTAAAAGGAAAACTCAGTGTGCTCTGCTCCCCCCAGGCCAGTTGGTTTTTTTCCCTGCAAATTTGTATATATTCTTCAGAAACATATTTTGTTTGCCACCATAAAAAAAATTCTAGGCATCTACCTGTTTATTGGACTCTTGCTAATACCCTGTTTAATACTCCCACTCTGAAATCTTGAAGCTGGCATTATCTCAATATGCAACACAATTCTAGGCTAGAATACTTCTACAGGGATTTTCCTATGCTGTTTGGGTGTATCTGTATGTAAGAACTCAGTGGCTCTTGGACTGTTGGTTGAGTGCAGACCTTGATAAATGTTGAAGGCTGTGTTGATAGCATTTGTGAGAATATAAAAACCACTCTCAGTAATCTTGAAGCCTGTAGGCAAAGCAGTTACTACAGTATATTTTGGGGCAATAAAGATTGATATTAGACAGAGTTTTAGTTTGCATTCAGTACCCTTAATCTAGCACGAATTTATATGGACAGTTAGAGATAGTATGGGTTAACATTTAAACTAAGGATTTTAGCTTGTTGTGCAATGTCCATGACCACAATGCCCAAGCATCCTGTGTCTGCTTCATTGTTTCTGTTCACTATTGTGTTTTGTAGAACAACAGTTTGGTTATGTCCTAGATGCCTAGCGCAGATCTGGAAAGGCTGTCTGTATTTCATTAATCTGTCCAGTCTCTGTATTACAAAATCAATTTCTTTTTGAAGAATGCATGGACTGTAGAAATTTTCCACATTTATTCTCTTTGCAGATCTTTAAGCACAGATTTTTAATGACTAACTACACTTGACAAAGTTAAACCAAGGAAATGCTTTGGAGTCATAAGGAGAGAATTGGGGTTTGAGTGGAAAAAATAGTTCATGTATCTATCTCTCAAGACATGAATTTATTTTTTTTCTAAAGTAAAGCAGTGTATTGGCAAAGTCAGAATATAAATTATTTCTTGCACTAACTTTACTTTTATCTAAATTGCTTTAAGCCCTCAACTGCATTGGAAGAGGGGTGGGGGAGCAAAACAAACCTTCAGAAGATGCAAATAATTAATGAGATTTAAAAAAATATATTGATGAAACACTATAGAACTCTCTACTTCATAATCAGTCTTTTGAAAATTAAATATCCCCCCATCTCTAAGAAAGCAGGCCTTGCAGCATGCATAGAAGACTGTTAAACACAGGGCAAAAAGGCAAAACTGTGTTTCACCTGTAATTTGACATTGAGAAGTTGTTGCTTCCGACATCAACTAGGAGGTTAAATTAAGTGTAAAGATGCTTCGTAAATAAAAGCTATAACAAGCAGTACCATGCGGTTTAACAACAGTTAAACAAATCAATATTATGAGTAGAACAAACTGGACATCATGTTTTTGTGTGTGGTACTTGGGTTCTGCCATACTGAAAAGAAACTGTCATTAATATATTAGGTGCCTTGTGTTGGTGCATTTCCCCTTCTCTCATTCTTCCCCGTGCCACCTTACGTGTGCGTGACGTGGCAGAAGGAAGAAGAAAAGACGCCTATTGAGGATGAGCCAGGCGTGGAGTTAGTCGCATGAATATTTGATGAGAACTAAAGGAGTCACGCACAAGGACAGGGAAATGGTGAGAATTGCTGCAAGGGTGACTGAGCTGCTCTTCAGATTTATTTATATAGGCTTTCTTTGTTTTCTTAATGATCTTTTGCTATAAATAGACAAAATGTTGAGTGTTCAATTTCATGGTTGCTTTTGTACAAAGCTGCTAAGAGCTGGACTTGTAAGCCCGCTTTAAGTTTTGGGTGTTTTGAAAAAATTCTTCAGCAATATCAGTATTTCTTCACTTTGGTACCACAATGTAATTCTGCTGGGTACAATTGCCATGTATGGCAGTTGGCTGAATGGCATCCTGTGATCAGCTGGGCACAAAATTGCCTTGAGTAGATTTGATCCACAACACAAGGAAATGAGAATGGAAATGGGATTGATCCCAAAAATTCCATGAACCAGCAGCTGCAGAGGGAACTGTGGATTGTAGAGAGTCCACATAAAATTGCTAATCTGTAATTTTAAATCTTTGTTTAAATCTGTGATTACGATGCAAAGTTTTTCTTTCTGTGCTAGCCTGGAAGCATCTATATTTTTCAAAATACGTTTGAAGATTGCTGAGAGTTGCTAGATGTAGATACTGAACAAATGAAGTCACCAAATCACTAATCTTTTTAATTTTTTAGATTCTTTTTAGAAATACATCCAGCTGATACAATTTAATATTCTGGTTTTGTGCGGAGTCTTGGCTAATGCATCTGTTGAATGAATGAATAAATAAATGGAAAGAAATGCAGTTTTAATTCTGGAAAAACCTATTTTTATTTTTTTGCTTGTAAAATTGGCAGCAATATTCTACTCTAGGATAGCATTATTGGTTACTGACACAGTGGAATAATAGTAGCAGTTAGAAATACATTTGAATGTTGCTGAGTTTTATAGCTTGAGCTTTTATTATTCTTAAATAATTTTAGCACCTGCAGAATAATGCAAGAAGCTGGATTCTCTTTTGACAAATATTACACATTCACAGGTTAATGTATAGCTTCCATTTTCCATTGATTACCATTGTCTAGTAAGTGCTTGTTAGATATCAAAGCAGTGAACAGTGTGAGCAGGTCACAGATTAGGTCAGCCTGTTCTTTGACAGGCTCAAGAAAGCAGCCAGGCAGGTATTGTTTTACCCTCTGAACAGAAAAATTTATTCCTTTGACTGTGTTTTGGCTTTTGAATTCCCACTGAGTTAGTAATTTACTTATTTGTTTTGATATTTGAATGATATTTGAACTTTAAATGAGCAAATTCTGTTATGCTTCTTCTGGGAGAAGAAAATAGTATCCAAATAGTTTTAATTACTATTAAAATCCAACTCTTTGCTGTTCAGTTTAGCTGATACATACAGGGCTACTCAAAATGCCTGCTGTGTCCACCACCCAAGGCATTCTCAGCACTGTTCCAGGTCCTCTACGAAACCTGGGATTTTGGGGTGCCAACTCAGCTGGCACAAGGACAGCTCTTGGTGCTCATGAGAAAATCTGTGATTGCTCGACTTGATTAAAACCACTGTCACCATTGCCATGACAAGCAGTGCTCCATGTGAGCCTGACATGTGCAGCTGAACACTGTGTACAGAGTAGTTATTCTATAACCCCTGTGATAGATGTACCATTGTTATATTTTGTGTGGATGCGTGTACATGTATAAAAAGTATAAAATGGTTATAGAAATTACTTGTTTCACCGAAGTGCTATGAATGACACTCTTTCTGGCAACAGAAACAATGTAATTTTTGAATTATTCAGATGGAGATTCTCCAATGCATAGTGCATTCTTCAAAGTGGAATCCTGCTTCCAAAAAGGTACCAAGAAAGAATGGTGAATTTGAGGAAATGTGCCCTTAACACAGAGGCTTTCCAAAATAACCTTTTTTCCAAGGATGGGCATGCTGCAGTGGCAGTGGAAAAATCAGTTCAAGCTGTAGTTTGAATGGACATTTTTAGTTTGAATGGACATTTTGACCCAGGTTTTATTAAATTTGACAGTGGAGATCATTTTCCCCCTCTCTTCCATTTATCAAAAGCTTTTCTTTCAACATTTATTCTGCTCTAAAGTATCAGAAGTAGTATTATTGTCTGTGTGAGCATTAGGAAGGAGAAAAGATGGACACAGATCTACTTAAAATCCCAGTCTCTGATAAATTTAGATTTTTGTACAAATGAAGTAATAGTATTCCTGTCTTCTTTTATATTTTTAATAGAATCATTAAAGTTGGGAAAGACCTTCAAGACCATCAAGTTCAACATTTAACCAAACACCACCATGTCAGCTAAACTGTAGCACTAAGTGGTGTTTCCTGGTTGTTTCTTGAGCACTTTGAGGGTTTGTGGTTCCACCACCTCCTTGGGCAGCCTATTCCAATGCCTGATCACCTTTTCAGTGAATAAATTCTTCATGATTTGCAATTTTCCTTTGTGTAACCAAACCAGTTCCTAAAGTTTAAAGAAAATATGGATTTATAGTTGAAGATGTAAGAAAGTTCTTTTCTCTACTTTTCCCACTTAGGTAGATTGCCTAACTCTCCATTTCTGCTCATGGGTAGAAATAAGTCAAAGGAAAAAAAAAAAAAAACTGAAGCAAAAATAATTAATCAGCTGGGAATGGATGAAACATTGGACAAAATCTGAAGGTGGTATTACATAGGGCACAAAGAATTATATTTCTGTTATAACACTGTTCACAGGACTTGTGTGGTCACTGGGTTTAAGTGTAAATTTGTTTCTCAGATAAGTTACTGTGTATTCAACTTCTTCCCTTTATAAAAATGCTTAAAACTATAGCCAAAAATGCTGTGAGATCTTAAGATGGGAACTGTAGACAAGTACTACCTTCTAAAAGTTTTTTAAAAAATACAGTCTCTATGGTTTGTGAGCAATTTTACAAACAGCAGCCTTGTATGATGATTGAAAAACAGTACGGAAACTGATTTTGCTTCCAAGCTTCATGCATCAAATGCATTTTTAAATATCATGAGAAAGGGCTGTAGCAATTGCATCTGAATATAGTATTTTCCTTTCCTTAGCTGTTTAAAGCTGAGCATCATTGGCTGTGTAAATATTGATAGCTTTAAAGGCCAGAGGAAAAATTACTGTGAGAAATGGAATCTGGATAGACTCAAAATACTGCAATTTCAAGACAAGATTTTAAACAGAATATGCTGAAACTAATTTGAAGTAATACTCCCTTAATAACAATAAAATATACAGGTCTCCATGGTGCCCCATCACCTTTGTGCAGAAAAGGTCAGCAAGAAAAAAACTGCCACTGCTCAAAGGGTCTTTTACAATTACAATTGATTGAAAAAATTAACAGTGCATGTGACACAACATTTTTTTCATTAAATATTAACTTGTTTGAAACATAGACTGTAGTCCTTCATCAGTGCCTACAGAGTGATACTTTACTCATACTTGAAGAAGGAAACCTCTTCGTGCAAACCATGGTGTGTTGGTTGCACAACCAGTCCAGTTGTGCATGTTTTTTAAATTATCTGAAAAATTTTATCTTCTCAGGCTCTTTTTTGGGATTTCCTTGCTTGAACTTACATTAAAATAAGCACAACTGAAGAAATGGTGGTGAAGTTACGCTCCCTTTCTGTTAGTAATCTAGATGTGATCTTTGATACATTAAAAGATATTAATTAATGCACTTGTTCCCATAACTATTAGAATGACTTCACTGATGTCTGCATTAAGCTGATGCTTATTATAAAAAACCTGTTTTGGGAGTTGATTGTGGTAATATAAGAGACAAAGTTATAATTCTGCCTTTGTGGCGCATACCTTTGTCTCTGGTGAAATGTAAAGCGCCATGTTGGCTTTCTAGTAAAATACTAAATATTAGAAGTAAGTATTTTCTTACTGGTGGTTGCTGAACCTGTGGATAAAACAGAAAACCTGTGGATAAAACAGATTTATGGATGGTAGGGTTTTCTGTATGTTTATGTAAAGTTTCTATCTTTCTGTTATGCCACACTTGCAATTAGTTATGCATTGAGTTCCGAGTAGAGTGATCTGGATCTCAGACTGAACAAACCAGGCTGGATTTTGAATCATTTAGAGCATTTTTAAGTCTGGAGAAGTTTATTTTTATTCTTGAAAGGAGTTCAGGCAAAGATGTTTTACAGTTTCTGCTTTATAACTATATGTCATCTTGGACAAATCCTTTTTACCTTCATTCGTGGATGGATTAAATAAATTGGCAGCTTGCTTAGACAGAACCTAAGAAAAGCACAAAGAAAAGGCATTTCTGTCTTGGAACATTACACTGCAACCCTTTCACCTGCCTCTGAATTGCAGTGAATGACACTTCCTTTTTCCTTTTGATCTAGAAGCTTGATTTATAAAATAATAGTTTACTGCTCTATAGTAGCACAGAAATCAGGGGTATGAGGTTGGTCCAGAAAGAGGGTAAATGAAAAAAAGGACTGGTATACATACCTGTAGAAGGAAAATAGTTATGCTGCTCGGTTTCCCTGCATAAGTGGTCCCACTTGAGAAGGTATGAGTGCAGTAATCCCATTCGTAGAGAAATTCTCTGTATTCCTGCTCAGAGAGTAGGAAGGCATTGAAATCTTGAAGTTTATGGACTTGTGCTTTTGTTTCTAGCCCCAGGTTCAGGTTGGAAAGTCTGAGCTGTGAAAGTTCTGGTTCATCGGTTTCACAAATTCTGAAGTGTTACTTATTTAAAGCAGGTTGAGGTAGTTGCATCAATGTATTATGTAATGTTATACTCTAAAACATTGCCCCTACCAAGGTAGTCAGAAGAAGTTGGTTTATAGTGCTCTGTTGTAATATATAATAGGTGACCTACTTTCATACTTTCTACATGAGAACACAAAGAACAACACTATATTTATGTACTTCGAGATCTTCCTACACATTTCTCCATCCTTTCTTTCTTTAGGTTTTTCCTCCTTTTTTCTATTCTATGCCCAGAAATTAGAGAGTCAATGAAATAAAATTACTTAAGTTTTTTGATTTGACCAGGATATAAAATATGCATACATTTGTATTAAGTGTAATTCTAAATGTTTATTTTCACATTTCTTTGAAAATAAGAAGGATTTTTGGTTTTACTCATGTGTCTTTAATATACCACTGTATTTGTCTGAAATTTAGATTTTTGTATATGTGTCACACATTTTTTTTCTTTTAAGAAACTCTTCTTTTATTTAGTTTTTAGTGGGTTTTTTTCCTTGATAAGGGAGGAACTCAACTGTTGCATAATTGACTGTGAAAAATGTATTATTAAAATTGATACAGGGAAAATGCTGTTAGATGTATAGCTTAAACTAGACTCTTCTCCTTGCACTGACCTTTTCTACTGTATAATAAAACTTACTATTCTAACCAAGTCAGATAGCAGAAAATTTTCCAGCATTAATGTTTTTCATATCTGTGGCATCTGTTCAATTGGCATTTATGAAGCACTTGGAGATACTCAGATGAATGAGGCTGTGTTAGTGTACGTGTTAGAGGGCACCATTAGAAGGAGCAGCATGTCTAAATAATTGCGTCTTGGACTTTTATAAATTTAGTTGTATAGAAACCATCCTAAGTAAAACAGCCTATGAAAGGCAAAACATAAGCATTAAATTCCTTGGATGCCTTTTATTGGGAAAGCAGGATTCATAAAAGCACAGTATGTTGCAGGCTTTATTTCACAGTTCTGCCAACACGAATCCAGTCTGAGCTCGAGCACAGCTGCTATTCCTGCCAGTCCTCCTCACTCTCCTGATGGAGCTTGATCAGCTCTCTTTGTTTTCTCTGTTCGCTTAAAATGAATGCTGTTTAATGATCTTCACTAATGAATTTGTGATGTCCTGTTCAGGGACTTTTATCTATGGAGTGCTTCCCCCCCAGCATTAAAATATCCTTTACTGACATAGTATAGGGTAAGGTAACGAGAAAAAATAGATGTGAAGTTCAGGATGGATTGTGATGGATAGAAATACATAGAGAAAACTAGATGTTCTTACAACAATTGTGCTATTCTTTTTATCCCTGTAACACAGTTACTCCTCCTCCGCCCCCCACACAACAGATTTGTAATGAAAGAATAGAATCTTGTGCAGGCTGCAACTCCCAAAGGTAAAACCCACAGTACTAGACTTCCATCTGTATAGCCTATTTTATTTCAGGGAGATTTCATTTAGTTTTCCTTGGTTAAATTAGTCTGAAATACTGTCTTTGCAAGTTCATTAAAATTATTCTATAATGGGCGTCTACCGTAATTTTTGAGGTTTTATATTCAGTTTCTTGGTGGTGGTGCTTGCCATTTACCTGATGTTCTTGTCATCCTTTCTGCCGTGTTCTGATGTTTGTCATGCTCTCTTGCCTTTGCACTCACCTTCATGGCCAGTAGTGTTATTCCTGGCCTGTTCTCCGTAAAGTCTTTTGACCTGTCCTCTTCCACCCTCATAGTAAAATACTAGAGTAAAAAAAAAAAGTCACCTGTGTTAGTTATGTGTAATTGGAGTGGAGAAGGGAATCCTCTTTGGTTGAATAATATATTTTTATGGAATTTAAGAAGAGTATTTCACCTGAATACTTATCGGTAATGTTTACATTTACCCAATGTAGCCCTTACTGATTAGTAAGGGCTTTTATCAGCTTGAAGAAACTAAAGCTATACATGTACAAAAAAAACCCAAAACAAGCCCCAGGGAAGGGGATAGTGCTGGGTTTTGTTTCTACTCTGCAGCCAGCATGCTAAAATGTACAGAATCAATACTTGGAATCAATACCGGACAGTTTCTTAGGAGCAGTTAGGATCACAGAAGGCCTAATCCTGATGAGATCTGCACATTGGATCATTTAATAACCTGCACAGCCACGGGGCAAGTGAAGCCTCGGTGCCGAGTGCAGGACTGGGCACAGGCTGCTCAGAGCTTGGCTCGCCCGATGCAGAGCGAGCGCTCATCACAGCTCCAGGGGTACTGCCCACTGCTCTTCACTGGCTCGTAAGACACTATTGTTATCCCTCTCCTTTGCCAAGTACTCAATCCCTCTTCCTCTAAAACATGAGCAAATAGCTGAATTAAGTGAATTACTATGAATATACATAGGATCCACCTAAGTTCTTTCAGGAAGGGCAGTGATTGAACATCTGAAGAAAGCTGATGCCGATTATTATCTGGATAATCTGAACTTGTCTAATTGCCATTTGAAAACTTTTCCTACAGTTTGTCCTTATTGAAGGTACTTGTTTCAATACCAGATAATATGACACTTTTTTCCCCCAAGTTTGTTGCTCTGCTCAACTCTGTTCTCTAAAGAATTTTGATTTCTGCTTTGAAATTTTTGAGTGCTTTTGCCACAACTAATTTGTGCATTAACCACTTTATATGTTGAAGGCATGTGCTAATTAGTGCTAATGAGTTACTGAGTAAATGGAAATCAGAATAGATACTAATTACTGAGTAAGACAGTGAAAACTTGTCCCTACAAACCAAAACTTTACAGATTCAGATACAGAATTTACAGAGTTCTGTTTTTTATGGGTTTAATGTGAAGCTTCCTACACACAGTGGATTAAAGACTGACTTCCACCTCTGGTTAACCAATATAAATTGTTCTCCTGTGATTATTTTCTCTTTGCATCTCTGCTATGCACAGGTGCTTGTTCCTTGCATAGGTGTATCCAGAGGAGTGAGGAGCTGAGGCTGAGCTGTGGCTGAAAGTTACTGGGGTCATTTTCAGCAGCATGCTTGTGTGGGTGCACAGCTGGGAAGGAGATGTCATGGCTGGGAGCTGTGGAAGGGAGGGAGCAATGGCAGCTGGAATAAAAACTGATAGCATAAACTGATGTGGAACTGAAGCACAAGAGACCTGGGGTCTGGTACCAGATCAGTATCTTCCCTTTCTTAAAATCTGCGGTATGGTCATATTATATACTAGTAGGTGTCTGAATTGTTATCTTTCCATGGAGGTCCCTGAAGACTCAGCAAAAGAGGGGTTGGAGAAAGGGACATGATGGAAGAGCTCAAAATGAGTAAATGGAATCACTCATAACTTGGACCAGTTGAATATTTGCTTATGAATAATTTTGAAAATGGGACATAACAAGTAAAAGGGACAATCAGAAGTCTAAGCAGTACTTGTGGAAACAAGTTTTGCCAATTAATTTTTACTTTATCTCTATTGTAATAGCATTCCTTTGACATTGCACATAGCTGTTGGTGTGATTGGCATGCTGTGGATTGAGATTGTAATTTAAAACCATGTTATGGTTTTAAATACATTTTTCTAAATGTGAATGAGAAAATTAAAGTAATTAATTTTGCATGAACCCTGAGACAAGAATTGACCACAGCCATTTTGCTAGCAAGGTTTGCACATTCTTTTTATCATCCTTTATAACTGATTTTCTGTAACTGCTAATGGAAGGAGTTTAATAAAAGGTGATAAACTCAGATGATTTTTTAAAATAAGGTTACAAGTCTGATAAAGCATAAATGTGTTAACACTATTGAATTCTTTAGGCCTTTTAATACATTTTAATTTAAAAACATTTTAATTTACAAAAAAAGTAAAAGGTAAAATGCAAAAGACAAACCCTAAGACTGGAATGATAAAGAGTCAATGGCAGAGCAGCTTTCCCATGTAAAAGAATGGTTTTCTCTCTTTGTGGTTTTTATTCCATCCCAAGATCTGCAGAGTCCTTAAGCCTTCCAACCATTTTCATATTTGAGCTGGAAATCTTCTGCGAACATAATATGTTGAAGAAATTTTGATAACATTTTTTTCCCGAACACCTCTAATTTTTATTGTGATTTCCTTATTCTGTATTTTTAAAACTCTTTTATACTTCATTAGCTGTTTTAGCAGCACAAAATATCCCCTTTCTGTCAGAAGCTGACTTAAAATTCCATCCTTCATCCATCCACCAAGCACCTATTGTTACTTTTTGAATTTAAAATTAGGGCTTAATGTCATAAACCAGTAGAAATGCAGTACATCTAATATAAGTATTAATGCTATTTTTAAAACTTACAGGATGGGAGAAGAACAAAAGTGAGTGGCAGTTGATATGGTTGCTGGGACAGGGTGTAAGGGATTCATGGAGAGGAACCCTCCTGTGTGAGCAGGAGCAGTGAATTGGGGTGAAGCATCAGACAATTATCTGCAGTTTTGTGCATCGATCAATATGCAGTTGTTTCTTGGTCTTATTGATCTTTTCTGCTTATTTAATGTACTTTCATTTTATGAGACCTATGCAATCATTTAATGGAGTAATTTGAATTGGGTTTGAATTATTTTCACTTACTGCGACATTGTTTTTAACATACTGAGTTCATTTACTGGATATCTGTACTGTTACTGCCATTAAGAGAAGAATAGCTCATCTACAGAACCAGGCAACTGTCTGCAGCCAAGTGTCCCATATTAAATGACTTGACCTTCTTGAGAAAGTTGCACACACTCAGTATCTCCATTTCAAAATGCCAGGTATTGTTCAGCAGTTTATTTGAGGGTTTTGCTGGTTTTCTTCTGTTTGTTTGTTTGCTTGTTTACTCTGAAAACTGGGGAAATACTAATTCACAGCGGAGCGGTTTGATGGCAGCGTGAGCAGTGCTGAAGATCAGCTTGCTTATAATAGACTTTGCTGAGCAGCAGCCCGTGCACTGCTGTGTGACAGCATCATTCTTAATTCTCGGCTCGCCGTGTGCCTGCCGGTGCGTGCTCGGGGCGCCGGCTGCGAGCCCAAGCGAGCGCCTCTCGCAGAGCCTCGCGCTGCACTGCCCTGGCCTCGTGCTCTTGCGGTGCTCAGGTGCCTGCGTGGCTTCACTCTGGGCTGCACTACAGAAGTTTCGCTGTCATGGCTCTTCCAGATATTCTTTCAGCGTGCACGGAATGGTGTAAATGCATTTTTGCCAAGTTAGCTCTGGAGTGAATTGCACCAGCAGAAGCCCTTTTCTACACTTAGGCTTTTTTTGGCATAAAAATGCTGTAGACCTTTCGCTTCATCCCAGGATGGTACACTGCGAAAAGTTCTTTATCTAGAGCTGGACTTAATATGTATTAAGAATAGAATATAGAATCAACGTTGTTACACTTGAGTAAGCAAAGCTAGTGAAAAATACTGGGTGAGTCATGATGAATACTGTGAGTCTTTTTTTTCTATCGCTCTTTTTTGTCCTCAAAACAATTTGATGGGGCTGGTTTAACAGATGGGCAGAAAACCTATCACTGTGTGTTGTAAAACCGTTTCCAGATGAAGAACAGTTTTGTTAAGTCATTTGCACTCTTTTTTCTTTGTTCAACATTGACTGAACTAGTCAAAACATTTTAAGCACATTAAGCAATAACATATTAAATAAGTCTATAAAATAATTAAATTGAAACTAAAAACTGAGTTATTAGAAATATTTACATTAATATTTGACTTAGTATAAATCTTACAATAACTACTTTTGTATCTTCTAGGAACCTTGTGCTGTAGATAAAGAAAATGCTTGTTAGGGTTGATGTGCTGTTTCACACTGAAATATTTAGGATTATCTGGTAAATTTATTTCTGAATCGACAAAGAGCTGTGGTTTCCCTTTTTTGTAAATGCTCAGTATGATGATGCAGCACAGAGACTTAAGGTTTATGTCTCTCCTTCCAGAAGAGCTTGTGTAGAGTTATTATGGTGTTGCAGCACCCTTTGTTTTTCATGGACTTTTTTCAGTACATTTTCTTGTACAGGAAATTTCACAGCAATGAATTCAGGTAGAGGTTTAATGGTTCTTCCTTGTCTGTTTTGGTCCTGGTCACTGCTCTGATGAACTTTTATGAGTCTGCCCTCTACACGTTCTTTGGGAAGACCCAGACTTTTAAATTTATGTAAGGTTAATAGTCTGCATAATATTGCAGAGTATGAGCAAGTATTTGGCAGGAAGTGCCAAAAAGCTGTGGCAGATTTATGTTGTCCTCTGTAGTCTCAACCTGGGTTCAAAGGACGCTGTTGATAACAGGTGACAAGAAACACACCATTAAATAGCTCTTCTGTGGTGGAGATGAGTCAGGTGGTTATAAACTTCTAAACACATTTGCAAAGTAGAATCCTTCTTACAAGAGATGTTGGGAAGTTTTTTGGATCTGCAGTTTGGTGGAATGCTGGTGAAAGGTGTATGCAGATTTGGGGTTCTTTTTTTCCCTGTCCTCACTGTGTGAGAGGGGATAGGAGAATACTGTAATTTAATCCTCCATTGTCCAGTAATTCTCAAGTCCCTTCAGTGTCTCCAGTATGTTTTACCTTACGTGAGAGAAATCTCTGATGTGCAGTTTTTTCCTCATTAAGATGCTCTCTGTCTTACCTCTGCCTGCAGGCTCTCTGTGCACTTCTCACCAGTGAATCGTTTGATTCCTCTCAAGCCCTCGCTGGAGGGGAGCCAGCAGCAATCACTTTCAGGAAGAGGCAGTGAGAGAAGCGTAGCTGAAAAACAGCTCCTTAACCTTTCTCCATAAAGCATGTCACTTGAAAGTGGGGATACTATAGCATCCTTTGTTACCAGGCCCAGACTCTTCACACCATGCCCCTGTTATTTCAAAAAATACCTTTGAAGATCTATCTCAGCTGCTGCATGTTCTCTGGAAAAGGAAAGTCAGTACTATGCCTCCATGACTGTGTTGCTGGCTTGTGCAATGTAGGATTGAAAAATCTCATCCTGCTTTTATGTATATCCATTTTTAGATGTTGTTATCACGATGAAGTTTGAGAACCTGAACTTTAGATCCCGTTTAGTTTTCAGGACTCTGAAAACCTGGGAAGTGCAGAGCAAGAGTTCTGTAGAAGTTCAGGAATAAGAATAAGAGAAAGACAGTAAAACATGCTTGTTTTGTTATTTGGAAACAGAATGTTATTTGGAAACAGAAGTATGCCATGGTTTTGTGAGGACTGACTAAGTTTTTAGTTCTTAACTCTATTGTTGATGATGCTTCCTTTTGTTCTTTTGTAGGGAAGGAAAGAGGGGTTATATCCCTCCCTCCCCTTCTCCATGTTCTGATTCCTTTTTCCTGACTATGCACCATATTTTCCAGTTTTACTTGGGACAAAGGGTGAGGGAGACTGAGACTCACAGCAGCATGCGTGGTTGAGTACCTGGAGAGTGAAGGTAGAATGAAGAGCATATGTGCAAACAATACTTTGACTCCTCAAAGACATGAAGCATGTAGAAGTATTCTGAAATGTTCTGCTTTATCAAGAACCAAGGAGATTTTTTTCTTTTCCTGTTTTTTCTTTTCTCAGAAATGTACTTTTGGTGCCTTGTGTATTTTATTAACTTTAAATGATTCCCTCTGTCAGCCCACACAGACATCCCTCCTCTTAGTTGCTGCAGGCCTTTGATACTCAATTTCTTTTTTTTTTGCCTCATTCCATTTCTAAAATGAGAATTGTGTTCTACTTATTTTTACCCTTCCAACAGACTTCATACAGAATTTTGCCGTAATTTCTTATAGTGTATGAACTTTGAGCGATTATTTTTAAATACTCACCCATCAACCCCTTTTCTGTTTTCCTTTCTTCTTACAAGCCACTACTTGTATATGACATGATGGAAAACTGGTATTCTCTAAATGAGTCAATGAAATTATTTTCCTATTTCCTGTTATCAAATACAAAATTATATTATTGAAGCGTTATGCTCCTAAGGAGTGCTCTGTCTTACCTAGAATGACTTTGAAGACCTGTCTGATTTCCCCTTACTCCAGCAATTTGCCTTGATCCCTAACACTGCTCACTGAATTCAGATCAAACATAATTAACTTTGTGGTTGAAAATGAATCTTCAGGAGAGCTAGAAGATGAAACTTAGAGTTGTTGCTTTCTGGGAAGGTTTGACATTTTGAAGTCCACTTTTCATCCAGTTTGTGACAAATAGGCCTTACTTGCTTTTCCCTTTGAAATTATTTCATAACATAATATGACATAATCAAAATATATTTTTTATTTAAAGAGGAAGCTAATAGTTGCTTCCAAGCATTTACTGAAGTGTCTTATAAAATGCTTTTAATTTTGAATTCTCATTTATGATTGCATAAGTATGCGGATTTTTGAAGTCAGTGCCTTATAGAGACTACACTTTTCATTGTTAGATCATTTGTGTAAATCAAATGGAAGTTCTGTTAAATCTGGAGTGCTTGTACTCTTGTAGTCCCAAAGCTTTATTCCCCCTTCAGTGCTTGCTTTTGGAGAGTGAAGGAGCTGAGGTCCATGGGAGCTGTCCCAGCAGCCTGCTGGTGGCTGTGTTGGCCATCACAGGAGGACTCAGGGTGATGGGTGACTCTGCCTCTCAAAGGTCACTTCTAACGTCAGCCTCTGCCAGGATCCTCTACTTCAACGAGTCCTAAAAAGCCACTTTATTTACAAATATGGTCTGTGTAATGTCTCCTGAAAGGCAGTCAGCTAATCCTCCCTTTTTAGTTACTTGTAAGGGCTTTATTTAATCAGAAAACTGAAAGAACTGAAAAGTAATGGTGCCATAGGGTTCATGTGGTGAGAGGAGTCCTGCTGCAAGCAGCAGTTTGCAGTGGCTGTCACCAAGCTCTGTCCATTCTGCCATGCTGCAGGTCTCCTGTGATGCAAGTACCAAGACAGCCATGTTCATTTAAGATGCTCAGTAGCTGGAATTTTTCAGTATTTCAGGCTTTCCAGCCTTGAAAAAAGCTTTTTGTACTGAGAATGATTGACTGTCGTTGACCCCAGTGTGCTGCTGTGTCTTGCTGATTGTTTTGGAGTAGTTACACCTTACAACCCTTCTGATACTTCCTTTTTTCCACTTTCTCACCATTTCAGCAGTCCAATAAGTACACAAACATCCAAAACCCAACTGCTTCCTCTTCTAAAGGGCACTGCAGTCAAACCAAATTTCATACTGAGACTATCTGTTTACTGGTGCCTCTGTCTGCTTTAGTGGAAGCTGGTTTTGGGGAGCCAGTACCTGGGGAAACTCTTACTGCTCTTTACTTTCTGGCCACTTCCAGCCACAAAAGCAAGGCAGCTCACATGTGTCTCTGTCTGATGTACTTACGAATTTAGGACTTCTAACTTTTCCTTGACTGGCTGTTTCTGATTTTTCTTTTAACATTTTTTTTTAGAGGTTCCAACACACAGAAAGTAAGTTGCAGCTGTACCCGAAGTACCCAAGACTTCATAAGTTTCTACAGATGTTCATCTTGCAATGCTTTCCTTGGTAGTTTTTTTCTAACAAAAAAGTCTTTTTTCATATACTTAAGTTGCAAATAAAACAGCAAAGGTCAATAGTAAAATCAATTAAGTGAATCAAAAGTTTTGTTTGATAGAATGGTCATGGGCTTGTTTTTCTCAGTTGGTAGAACTTAAGACTTTCCTTGTTGTGTGGTATTTGGGGTCATTAAGTACCCAGAGGGGTCAGGCTCAGGCTCAGCACTGTACCAGCTCTGCTGTGGTTAGGGAGTGTGCCTGCTGTTTGTCAGTAGCTCTCTGTTGGGCTTCTTGTGCCAGAGACATAGTTATGTAGTGTTAGGTAAATCCATTAGTTGATAACCCCAAGATTATCCAGTGAAGGAATACATGGCAAACGCTCCTGTGATACTGTGAAGGTGGAGATGTCAGTCACCTGTCAGTGGCCACCCCCTATAAATGAGCTTTAAATGGCTGAGGGGCAATTATGATGGAGGTGCATGGAATCATGAATGCTGCAGGAGGAGCAAAGGAACACAATGAACCGTCACCCTCTTCCATTACAAGCCCAAAAAAGCACTGAATGAAACTGTCAGGTGGAAGGTTCACAGCCCAAAGTTGCTGCCCCGTGCAGTGCATGTTTCAGTTGCCATGGGGAGCAGTGATTGCTAAATGTTTCCGTGAGCTCCAGGAGTTGTTTTATAATTAATGGAAAAGAAACAGAAAGTGAGGATTATTGAACATGATAGCACTTACAGTACTTGTTGCTCACAATATTGCTAAGCTGTGAACTGTTGCTCCGTGAAGTGTCTGCTTTCCAAGTTATCCATGCATTGTGCTCTGCCCCCATGTTGGAAGGAGCTTGGAGCTTGGCAGGAGCTTGGCTAAGGAGCTGAGGGCGAAATAAAGTCATGGAAGCTAACAGCCAAGACCACAGCTCATCTAGCAGCTTATCTCTTAGGATCTGTCAATAGAAATGATATACTGCTGGCTGAGATATCACAGAGATACATATTTGACAGTAATAAGTTTTACATATTAGAATTGCATGTGTTGTCGTGCTTCCAGACAAGGCTCTTTGCTGCTGCTGCCTCTTGATTTTCAGAGCTTTGGTAATTAATAGTTTTAAGTATATCAATATCATTAATTTTGAAGACCCTTGATAATCTTCATTTAATTTTCTACTGAAGTTGTTTTCTGGGTTTGATTTTTTTTTTTAAATTTTTTTTTTTTAGCTTGGCAAAACACACTTTCTGGATGTTGGAAAAATGTGAATCTTAATTGTGATGCAGTGTAACAATATCTTCAGGACTGGGTTTCTATTAGAAAGTTCAGTATATGCTATTGAAAAATTGGAATTTCCCTGTTTTTTTTTTTTTTTTTTTCCCTCCTGAAGGAAAAGGTGTTTAATTTTTTAAATAGTATTAATTTTTTTCTTTCCTGCTCTTGAAATTATTCATAACTAACAGCAGTAAATGTCACGAAATATGCTTTGTAAGGCTTAAGAAGAATTTATCAGACTAAATATTATTTAGAATTAGAACTGTAATAAAAATTATGATAGAATCTTAAAAGTACACAATGCACCTGTATGTTTTCTCAATTTTATTTTTAAGTATTAAATTGCTAAACATATTTTATTCTTCAAGCAGCACGTTTTTTCGTCCATTCAACTCTTTTGTGTTAATTATTAGATACAATAGGCTGGCAGATGTAGGTAATAAGAATTGGCTCATAGATTATTATGAAATTCTACGAAGAAAATATCCGCATTATTTATTTAATAACAGTTACTTGCTAAATTAAATGTTTTCCCCCATCTGTTAACAATTTGTGCCTTTAATGACTGAAAGACTTGCCTGAACTTATTGTTTGCTTCCTTGGATATGCAAACTTTAAAAAAAAAAGGGATTTATATTTTTAGCATTTAGCTCATTACTTTGAACTCTGCTACAATAGATACTGATTTTTAATTTTATGTCTCTGTGACATTAATGATAGTAGAACTCAAATGTGTCATCAGTACTGTATTAGAGAAGACTTAGCTTTTCGGTTTTATCCATTTGAAATAGAATAAAAACAATGGCTTCTCTCTCTGTTTACACTGATATTTAGTCATTTTGAGAAGACAAGTACATTTTTGTGAAATCTTAATCTATGGTAATTTTAAACCTTCATACATGCATGTGCTTCCTAATTTTAACACTATGTGTTTTTTGTAGAAAATCATGGTCAGTGTGCATGAAAGACTAACAGTGATGGATGATGCTAATCTTCTAAGTTGCCAAAGAACTTTTACAGGTAGCAGAAAAGGAGCGTGCCTCAGCTGTGTAATGGCAGTCCAGGAGCATGCTGTAGGTGTTTGTCCCCTTTTGTTCCGTGTTTGAGGAGCAGCTGTGCAGGTGGGCTGCTCCAATTCCCTTCCACTGGTGTTCACAGCTGGGCAATGATTTAAGCGTGTGATGCTGTGGTGAACACTGGAGCAGCTCTTGTGGGGTAGGGATGTGACATTTCCTTCAGCTTCCTGGTGTTCTTGTTAGAGCAGGTACAGCTAAACATTACAGTAAATGCTAAGGGTGAGAGTAATGGTTTATCAGTTTGTATCAAGGTAACTTTTTTATCAAATTGCAGTGAATGTTGTAGAGGGGACAAGAAAGGTTTTAAAACTTATTTTTTTTTTCACTATACAAATTGTACAAAATAGTTAAAGAATCCTCAGAGGCAACTGCTGTTGGTCTGTGTTGTGGTTAAATACTATTCCAGTTGAAAGGCCAAAAGACAGACATCTATGCAGGCTAACTTCAAATGCAAGTGTTGGAATATGAACACTGTTAGGTTCACTTTGGCTTTCAAACAACATTCTTTTATTGCCCATTTTTTTAGTACTGTTGCTAAGTTTTATTGTCGCTAGAAGAATTGGCAAGAATTCTGGCAGACTGGGCAGATTTCTGCCATAGGCTGATCTCCAAATTTCAAAAAAGATTTTACTGTAGGAGATAAGATATATTTCAAGAGGTTTTAAAATGTTGCTGTTATGTTCAAGTTGTCTACAGAAACGCTCTGTATAACACAAGGTTCACTTTGTTCTCCTACAAAGTATCTGAGGTACATAAAACCCTTGTGATTTATAACATATGCAACATCTGTTGACTCTAAAGATGATAAAACCAGGTAAATCTGCAACCAGTTGCAGGAAGTTATTGATGATATGACAAGTGAGGGGTGGGAGGACTTAAATATGCATTTATTGAAGACAAAAATTACATATATTCTAGAGTACTGAGGGAGTTAACATAGCTGTTACTAAAGAAAACGCAGTTCTGCTTCTGCAGAAGTGTTTTCCTGAAGGTGTAAGTATGAAAGGGTGAATAGTGGGTGTCGAAAAGAGGCAGGAGAGACCCATGAGAAGAGAGGAATATGAAAGAAATATTTGCAGCTTATATATATATGTAGTAAAGAAAAAAAGTAGTATTCCCCCTTATGCAGGGGCCAAGATAGCATGATTTTTTTATTACTTTGATTATATAGCACTGTAGCACTACTGATTCTAGTGTCTCCTGGCGTTTACAAGTGTATGTTAGAAATTACCTGTGTTCTCTCATGGGCAATCTGCATTTTTGGATGCACATATTAGTGCAAAAATAATGATATAAACTCAAAAATGTAGGATATATCTCACCAAAAAGAAAAAAAATAACGCAAACTAGCTAGTTCAGGGTGGTAATTGTAGACTTGTAGACCTGTAAGTCTGTAGCTGTCTATATATACCTTTATCCAGGTGTAAAGTATTCAAAAATAAGGTCAATAGCTATTGACATCATTTAATTAAAACTCACAAGTGAACCAAAATCTCTCCTGCCCTCCTTCGAAGGCAGTGATTCAGCGAAGAGTCAGCCATCTTTGCCTTCTCCACAACTAGTGGGATGTTTGAAAGAAGTTATTTCTGACTAAGGTTCTTGAGACACATTATCATTTTCCTTCATTTTCTTTTATCATTGCATGGTCTATTGCAACATGAGATAGTACTGATGGAAACTGAATCATTGCACGTTTACATAATGCTCTATATTGAGGAATTCTACTTAGCTATTGAACGATAATGTATTAATAAGATGTAAAAGCTGCCTGGTGTTTTCAGGCCAACATGTAAATTTAGGTTATATTTTGCATCTCTCAGCTCATAACTATTTTGCTGGCTTTAATGGCTTTCTTTGCAATGCCAACTTAGGCAAACAAAAGACAGCCAAAGTCACATACCTTCATCTAGGCGAGTCCTTATCTCAATTTCCTAGTCCAGAAAAGAGATGGTTTACTTCATCCACTCCATTTGGAAGGGCATAATTCTTCTACATGGGTTTATGGTGCAGTTGCAATATATTTTCAATGCAATTATCTCTGATAAATATGAGAGTACATTCTTTTCATCCTGCTTCATTTTATATGCTGATACGAGGCTCCACTTCAAGGACTGCTTATTGTTCACCTGTTGAGATTTCAAGAAATATTTTAGAGACGTAAAAATCCTGATTACTGTCTCCATGAAATTTATTAAAAACAAGCTTTATTCACCTCTTTGTTTTCCAGTTTTGGATGCTCTCTGAAATATGAGCAGAAATGAGCATTACCATTGGCCTTGCTAATGAACAAACAGTTCAAAGCTGTGGGCTTAGATGGGGAGGAAGTTGTCAAGGTGGAAAGCATATGATGGCACTCATATGCTTTTCACTCATACTCTTACAGATTAATGAAACCAAGCTGTATCAACGACACTGTATTTGTATCCTTTCACTACATTCCTTCATAATTTTCTGTCTGTTATTTTTAATCATTCTGTTATTCTCAGCTCTTTGAAAGCTGAAGTTCATTTGTTCTGCAATGCCCCATTTGGGCTACATCTCTCTCCTGTTCCATATTCTACCTTTCTGTCCCCCTTTCTGTTTTTGTCTCTTTCACACATGCTGTACATTTGCTTTGCATCTGTGATGCTATGAAGTCTGTTCAAAACCGAAATAGGACAACTAGATTTTTACTGGCAACATATTTTATTTTTACTTTGCTCCAAAAAAAGCCCAGGAGGAGTATTGACTTGTAGAGGTATTATTGCCAGAATAAATTTAATTTTAAAAGTCCATTTTGAAATTTTCTTTTGAATATTTTCTGATTTGTAGGCCAGAGCTGTGATAGAATACTTAGGGTGAAATTGGTTACAGTTCCACCCAAGTACTATTGATGAATGGCATGAATGTCACAGTTCTTCATGAGTATTTACCCTTACAGAAAGTTTAGAAAAAAAAATGCAGTTTTAGTTACTGAAAATGTTTTGGGAGCTCTTGAGGGAGTTTTCTCAAACCAGCCTGTTTTAAGAAGCTTACGGTGATTTTTAGAGTTCTAGATCCTAATGTTTCACAGTTTATCAATTTTAATTATATTAAAATACAATGCATGCATTCCTGCAGCTTAATATCCTCCATGGGTAAGGTGTCTGGGTCCATAAGTACAGTGTTCTGCCCCCGTGTCTAACTAGAATTCCTCATGCTGTAGCCTGTATCTCTTGCCTGTTGTGCGCCTCTGAGAAAGGTCTGTCTGTCAGGCAGCAGAAGATGCAGTTAGATCTCTTCTTAACCATTTCTGTTCAAGGTTAACAGACTGAGTTCTCTCAGCCTCTCCTCACACTCACATGCTTCAGTCCCCTCTCGTGGTGGTTCCCTCTTGGACCCATTTGTCAATGTCTCTGTTTTCTTGGGAGGAGTGGAGTACAGTGGCCTTACAAGTGACAAATAATAGGAATAGTGACTTCCCTCAACCTGCTGGGTACACCCAGTCTGGTACACAGCTGGCAGCCTTTGCCACAAGGTTGTACTGCTGGTTTAAGTTAAATTTTCTGACCACTGGGTCTGTTTCTGAAAGCTTCTTTCCTGCCAGTGAGCGCCCAACATGCTTGTGTGGACAGGGCTGTCCCATCCCATGTGAACAGGGCTTGACTCACTTTTGTTGAACTTCATGATGTTTTTTTCTGTCCTTTCCTCAAGATTGCTATGGTTCTTCAGAATGGCAGCACTGCTCTCCAGGGTGCTGAGCGCTTCCTCAAATTGCTGTCACCAGTAAGCTCACAGAGGGTTAATTCTGTCCTGTCACCCAGGTTACCAACAATGGCATTCAGCAGCCACCAGCTGGATATGGGGCTGCTGCCTGCTCCCCTTGGAGGGCACAATAGAAAGTAGCAGGTTTAGTAGGTCGTGGTGAAGTAAGGTTGTGAGTCTGCATTCAGGGGTGAGGGGGAGGGATGGGGGAGATCTAATGGTGCGTGGGAGGGGGAACCTTAAAGGAGTTCAACAACTCTTGCTTTAGGCCTAAGTGAGTGTGGGAGTCGTGTGGTATAACTTGTGATTAGACCTAAGTAGTGTTTGTCTTGGTGTGTTAAGCTATTTTCTGAATCATGGCATTTTCACAGGAATGTCTCCAAAATTTGGTGCTCATTGTTAAGTCAGTGATGATGATAAAAATAGATATCAAGCTCATTTCCATCAGTTCCAGATCTTGCGTGGCATCTGATTTCCAGCCCAGAGAGCAGTAGGAATTAACTCTTCCATCAAGACAACTTAAATGCAGCTTTAATTTAATTTAAAAATAGCTAGTCAGTCTTCCTCACTGCTCCCCCATAACTGTTCTCTATTCTGGGTGTGTTTTTTTGTATTTTTGCATGCAGTCTGGAGAGAAGCAGCAGGCTTTCTCTGTAGATAGTATTGGACATATATGATTATTACAGCACTACTAAATATTTTAAATTAAACCATATTCTATTAAAAAGCCAAGAACAATCTTATGGAGGGAACAAAACTGATCCCAAGTGCAGGATGACAACCCATTCTTTCTAATTCCAACCTGCCTTTACATTTAAAACTTCCTGCTTTTTTTTTGACGTACTAGAAAATGTTCAATTTTTTCATATCTACATGGTCTCTGAACTTGAATGTTGAATTCTCGCTTTTCTTCTGAAGTAAAGTTTTGATCAGGTAAGATCATGCTCCATCATTGGAAGTGTTCGAGATCAGGCTTAACAGGGCTTTGAGGAACATGATATCATGAAAGTTGCCCCTGACCATGCCAAGGGGTTGGACTACATTTTTTTTAAAGCCCCCTTCTGAGCAAACCATTCTGTAATAATATAACATACGTGACAGGTCTCTTTTACAGTACAAGATAATTGTCTGTGTTTAAATGAGCAGTTAAAGTTTGGCTTTCTTTGACTTGTATGCTTTTCACCAGTTTGGTTTTGGTACTAATGACCTGATTTCTTTAAAATGAAACCAGTCTTGGATTGAAATGAAGAGCTGAGAAGTGCTTTGCTCTGTTTTTATTTTTCATGTTCCCCTTCACTAGGGACATCTGTCAGAGACTATACCTGGTTGTCTGATATTTCCTTTTCTGGACTTAAACAGAAAGAGTGTGTTAATATGCTGTCTGAGAAAACAAGCAAATACAGAGCCAAGGGGCCCCACTCAGTTTCTGTCTCCAGCAGGACAGTTTTCACTCAATGTTGTTCAAACAGCTAAAAACTGAAATCTTATGTATTATGCATACAAGTTTTTAAGATGGTAGAAATTGCTTAAATAAGGACCAGATTTCATAGGAACTTAATGGCACTCCAGGGACACAGACAGTTTTTATTCTCTGTTGTTTCACTGAAGAAATGTTTGCAGGAATTTTGCCATATAGGAAAAGGAAAGATACCAAGAGTTTTGAAACTAACTGGCATTTCAGTAAAATAATTTTTTTCTTCCTCTTTAATAATGAATTAATAATACCTGCAGAAAAACCCTCAGAAGTAATAATTTAATATTAAAAATTAATAATTTTGTAAGTATATTCAAAGTATATGACGTTGTGTATTGCACCTAGTATAGAGCAATTACATTCTTATTTTGAACACTTTACAAGGCATTGTAATCTATGCAGTTTTGATAGGAGTTAACATCTTTTTCTGAAGAGCTCAAGTTGCATAAGATAGATGTAAGATATTGTTTAATAGTACCAGTAGTGGAATCACTTTCACTTGATTTAAAGGCTTAATATGAGGCTTGCTTCAGCAAGCGCTTTGGTGCCTGGTGCAGAGTGTGGGGCAGTCATTTCTGCTTAAGTGGAGAATTAGTCTGGTTAAAACAGAACATAAGCAAGGATTCTTTTTGGAGGCATCAGATTCCAGTTTGAACACTTAGAAATTTGCCTGCTCTTGCTATTCCCCACCTGTTCTATGTGCATCAATTGCGTGGCAAATTTAAGTGTCTCCATGCAGCAGACCGCTGTTCTTAAGGTAGGCTGTTCCCTTATTTCACCTAGTGACTAGAGTTACATTGTAAAACCTTACATTGCTTTCACCAGAGGGTGAGCATTGGTCTGCTGCTGAGGTATTGGGATCTCAGGCTCTCTTCTCAGGGCTTTAAATTAGCTGCATTGACAAAAACAAACTAATTGGCATATTCAGGCCGAGCAGCATCCTGGGTTGTTGGTTCAGATACAGGTGAGGCAAAGAGGATATCCTTCCTGTCCAGTAACTACTGCTGTAACTGACATTTCCCTTAAGACCATGGAAGATAAAAGGAACAAATATTCTAAACAAAAGTTTAGGTTCAGTTTCATGAACATCTACCAATGCACACAGGAGTCTTCTATAATAGTTCTTGATAAATCATGTAGCCTGTCATCTTCTGCATACTTAAATCCCAGCAGAACTCTTGGGTATTATTTAGACCTGTTGATTTTTTTGAATTTAAATTAGTAATTTCTTTAAAAAATGTAATTTTTCTTCACTATGGAAAAATAGCAGTATATTCTTAGGGTACAGCTATTTCTAACATTATCTGCAACTAAGACTGCAGAATCAAGTAAAACAAATGACCAGTGCTAGAGAAATACACCTCAAACCTTCCTCAAAGAGGGAAACAAAGATCTGTGATTTTATCATTCTATGATTTTATTTAAAATGTCAAGAATGGGTTCTGTTCCATTAATACCCTCTCCCCCCATTCCCAGTCTCCCATGGAACACCTTTTAATTTGTCATTGGATTCTTGCATTTGAGGGGAGTTACGTGTCTGCAGACCTTAGGTGTTTGCTCCTGGGGAATCCACTTTGGATGTTCCAATTTCCTCTTTTTCCCCTCTTTATTAGTGTCGCTGAGGTTGGTTCTCAGAGCACAGAAGGGTTTCTCTTTTGACTCAAGTAGCCTCTTGAGTCATGCAGCTTAATCACGTTGGTTTATTGCTGTCTTTTGTTTTCCTCTTTGTTAGTGCACCTGATTGTTCTCAGTAGTCTTCTGTTGATTCTCTAATTTCTAGCAAAAGCTCAGAATCAATTCAGTCTATATCAAGAATGTAATACAGTTTTTGTGGAGCTCACAAGGGTGCTAGCATCATAGTTATCTCTGTTCCAAAACATATTTCATTCCTTACAGAAAGTTGCAATTTCTAATCTTGATTCTGTATTATCACAAAGAATATTTGAGGTTAAAAAATGAGATCACATAATAGAAAGAATCTGTGTTGGTGAGTCATTTAGATTAAGGAAAGCTAATCGTGTTGCTCAAAGTACTGTTTTTCTGCCTAATGTTCTATCTGCATGTTGGATTTGTCTGTCTATGAAACTCCTCTTACATAACTATCTGGGAAATACTGCTTTAAAAAAATGTATTTTCAAGCAGTATCTTAACCAGTAGATTAGAAAAGTTGTTCAAGCTTAGTAAATGAAGAAAATTTAGTATTGTAGTGACAAAAATATTTGTTTTATTAAAAAATACAACCTTGGTAGGCTGAAGTAGATTATATATGTCACTTATTGCTAGGTCTTAGTGTATTCTGCCTTGACATACAATATTTTTGTTCAAGAAAATGATTCAGCAGGCAGTCTGTATTTAAAGCTCTTAGAAAGTAAGTTCCAGCTGTGCTTTCCGAGTTTATTGGGGTGTGATAGAAGGGAAGCAATACCAACACCCAATGAGAGTTAAGGATTTGCCTTTATTTTCTCAAACCTATATAAAGAGGTAGAATTATCAGAAGGATGAGAGGTAAAGGAATGTTTATAGGACTGGAGCTCCCTCCTCTAATTTGCTCTCTGGCTGTGCTGAGAAGTGGCTGGAGCAGCCTGTGTTGCTGCTGGGAGGGCAATGCCTTGGTGGCTGCTCCAGCCCTGGCACATGGTGATACAAGATACTTAGATTCTAATTTGTTAAAAACACAAATCTTCCCAAAGATATCAAAATGTTATACATATGCTTTTACAATCTCTTAAGGGAGCGATGTCAGTTATAAATATATGCTCACTAAATCTTTTAGAGTTAATACAGTAATAGTTTTACTGCAGAATTTAAGGTTAAAGCAGATGGAAAGCTGACATGCTTTAAACTGGACGCCAGTCCCCCCCAGAGTCTGTGCTGGCTGATGGGTGAGCCATTGTTTTTGGTTAATTCCTGACGAGTAGATACAAGTACCTTACAGCCCATGTCCCACTCACTTCTGATCGTGTTCACAGTGTTATTGACTGACTGTGCACAGCAAGAAATAGAAAAATGATCACATGAGTAAGTGCCTGAAACAAAATCCTACATTTGCTACTCCCTGAGTTAATAACCCATAGCATTTTTGTTGTGTTCGCTTGACAGGGTTTCTGTACTAACTAAAACTGACTGGTTGGAATGTGTGAGTTCCTCTGCAATATCTTAAATCAGATCCTAAATACACAGCTATTTTGGGTATTATCTGGCTGCTCTTACATCAACTGCCCTTCTGCTTGGTTTCATCGTGCTGTCCAGGGAAGCAACATCACTCTTGAGAGTGCACAAGTGTAGAGATTTCTAATATCTTTTCTGCATAGACAACAAAAACTATCAAAAGACACATACCCTGCCTGTGTTACAGCTTCTGCTCCTGCATAAGAATGATGGGAAAGCACTTGCAGGTGTTTCTGACATAGGCCTGCTGTTCTTATGAAAACTGCTTTTCTTTTGAAAACTGTGTAATAGCTAGAGCTTCCTTACTGTTAGAATAGCACCTAGGAGCATCTACAGTCCTAGCCACTGAACCTACAGAAAGGCCTGCTGTTTTGAAGTCCTGCTGAAATGCATTGTTCCAAGATATTTTGTTGGGATTGCAGAAAATTTGGAGCAAAGTTGTAGATTTTAACAGATTGGCAGGAGGTGGCTGCCAGTCGGAGACACAGATGGAGGTTTTTGGAGAAGCCAAAGCAGCATGGTCTTTCTGTTCTTTTCTTAAAACCATCAGGAGGATTAGATTTTTAGCATGTGAGGTGACTTAATTTAGATTTTGAGATGAAACACAACAGGAAGAAATGGTACCTTTTTTAGTAATCTTCCTCAGATTTTCTGTGGATTTAGGAGATGATAACCATATTTTAATTTTGTTTTGTTTAGGTAGCCTGGGCTTCCAGATTATGACTTCATGCCATAAGTGAACTACACAGCAGTTTCTGTGTTTGTGGTATATGTAAATATTTGGTAGTATTTGTACCTTTTTTAATCTCATGTTGCCAAGAAACTTCCTCAGAGTTTACTCTGGCAGTAGAGGGAATCTGTGATAGCGTTTCCCTCCTTTTTTTTTTTTCTGTGGGGATGAAAGAAAAGGGTCAGAAAATTAGTCTTCACATTCAAGACACTTGCTCATTGGAACCTGTTGGCAATTCAATGTTAGTTTTAATGGGTTCATATGCCAGACCTGTAGAGATGCAGCTTAGTCACAGCAAAAAGTTGCATGGAAGTAAGGGGTAAGTGTGGCTGCTCTGGCCCATGCCAAGAGCAGCTCTGTAAACACGCCAGCACACAGGGCTGCATGAATGGCCTGTGCTGGCCTGCTGCTCAGCTGACCCTTGACCCCTCTGATCCATTTTTAAACAAATGCATGCAGGGAAAAGCATTTGCAGGCCTATTCTTAGTAGACTAAAACCTATTTCACATACTGTACTGTTAAGAGAGATGATTTCCTTTATGCCTTTACTAAGCTTTATGCAGTATTTCAGTAAGCTTTTTGTTTTGATTTCTTATATGGTATTTTTCATGTGCAGGTACAGGAATGTTCTCTACATAACTGTGAAATTATTCACTTGGAATTCTGTGTTCAGTTGTGAACGTGTCATTGCTGAAATTAATCTGAGAATTAGATTAGTTTATTGTGAATAAACAAAAATAAATGGCTACTAAAGTGAAAGATTATTTGGCAAAGATTTAAAAGTTCGGTTAGCTTAGTTAAAATGTTTAAGTCTTTGCCTTAATTAACTTACTGTGAGGAGTAAAAGGAAGATAATTGTATTAGGAAGTCATAGAGAACTGGTTATAAATGGAAATAGTGGAACATCATCTTATGAAGGAAGAATCTGATACTGTGTGAAATGCCTTGGCCATTATTTTGTTAGTTTTATTTGATCTCTCCAAAAAAGCAGTGGAAAACCTGTTTCATTAAGCTAAATGTTGAAAACTGTGTAAATGAGAGTAGTCCTGCATTATATTGGTAATAAGCAGTAGTGTAAAAGTCTAGGCTACCTGGATGTGGAGAATTGGATTAATATAAATCCAGAAAGATAAAAAAGGAGGAAAAAATCATTGAGAAAAGTTGAATTTGTATAGATTTTATTGCTGCAGTTGCCAGTCCAGCCCAGTAATTTCTAGCTACCTGGCTGATGGTGATTTCCATGATGGTAATGATTTTTGTGATGATTCTGTAATTAAAAAGGAAAAAAAAAATCTTATTTTTTTCTTTTTGTACCATTTTTTTGTCTTTGATCCCAAATGTTTAGTAGTGCAATTTAAGTACATGAAGTATAATTTGAGCCTTTTAATGCATCTTTAATTTCAGATCTTGGAGCAAATTACACCTATTCGAACATCTGGTTAGACAAGTTTAATGATCTAGTTAATTCTTTGGGGCAAGGATACGATTATTGCCTCTTTTTGGTCTGTGATTTTGATTCTGTAGTTCCTAGAACTCATGTTTTGCACCTCTTCAGCAGTCTCTGGGTCTAGAGAAATGTGTTAAACTAAATATATTCAATGTCCAAGTTTTCTTAAGTAATAATCCTCTGATTTTCAGTTTTTTTCTGGTATAAGACATTAATGTACTGTATTGTCAAGTGTTGTATACAAAAACTTCCCTTGGAAATGACTGTAACTTTGAAATGTTTTAGCATGCTTAAAATGTTCCATTATCCTGTGTCATGCTTATCAATGTTTTGTTGCTTTTATAGATTATCTTTCTCAAGGGATAGATCTGTCTGGAATAGAAGTGATTGAAAATGACCTGCTTTTTATTGCAAGAGCTCGTCTTGAGGTGGAAAACCAGGCTAAAAGGTTGCTTGAGCAAGGTGTGGAGACTCAGGTAAAATACACTTTGTTCTTTACTTCCTTTCAAAAGCAAAGTGCAAAAGAATTTGAGCTTGATTTCTTTTGCTTTGTGTAACACTGTCCAGTGTAAATTAAACAAAAAAAAAGTCCTATGTGAGAAATTCTCACACATGACTATATTCAAATAGATTGGCAAAACTGGTCTTGTACAGTATTTGCAAGAATACAATTTTGCAGGATCTGACCCTGTAATTTGGAAGAAAGTAGGTAAACTGTAAACACTGTCAAAAAAGCTTGATGCATTCAGCACCATACACAGCACTACCAATGTTGCCAACAGTTATAGAGGAATATGAAAAATGCAGTTTCTTAAAACTGTAAGAAGATTTCTGCATTTGAGCTGTGCAGAAATATATTGAAAAGATTTGAAAGATTTGCATTAAAACTTCAAAGAGCAGTTCAAACTTTGAGGTAAATATTCACTGTAGGGAAATAAAAACGAATATGTGCAATTGCATTCATTCATATTAAATGTAATTATTGACATCTTAATAACTTGGCTACATGTGTTAACTATTTGCAGTATCTTTAGTGCTATTTTCTTGCCTTTGTAAAATTTAATGTTCCTTCGTCTATACTTTTTTATATTCTTCAAAACCAAAAATATTTAAAATCTTCATTGCCAGAGTGAGAGGAGAAATCTGGTACAAGTTTCTATCAAGTTTGGATCATAAATTAGAGAACAAAGAGGCTTTAAACAAGAAATTTTTATGCTGTTTCTTACCAAGTGTTGAACTTCTCTGTAAGTCAAAGTAGCATTTGTTTATACTGTTGTAGATTGTAGACATGAAAATAGAATTTATACAGAATAGAAAATCTACTGAATAAATTGGCTTGATTAAACAATTGAGGATTAAAATTTTTTGGTATGTCTTTAACTTTTACTTAGATCTATCATTTAATCTAATTTTCTGAGGTAGGAAGTCATGGTTGTGGTACTTCGACTATTTGCTGATAACAAAGTGGTGGGAAAAATCCATCACATTTTTCACCAGATTACTATTCCAGTGTTGAAACTTCTGGCTATTTGAGCATATTGCCAAGCTGTGATTGCACTTTTTGCAAGCTATGAAGCATGTAGGTTATTAAATAAAGATTGACAGAAGATAGGGCCTAGGAAAAAGCAAGTGGACATTTATTTTAAATGTAGCAAAAGTCTTCATCAATGTGAACTTGTTCTAGTTTTTCATGTCAGATTTGACCTTCTCTGATAATTTTCTCTTCATATTAAGTACTAAAATGGAACTGACAAAGAAACCCTGGGGAAATCAATCCCACTCCACCTGAAAAATAGACAGATTTATTAGGTGTTCCAGGCTGTCTCCAGGTAATCAAGAGATTATTAAAGTATATGCCTGTTGTGCTTTAGCCAGGGGCCTGTTTCCAACAAATGGAGGAGTGTTTGGAAGAAAATTATTAGTGCTTACTCATATCAGAAATGGGGATGTTTTCATGAGGAGGTGTTTGGTTATGGATCACAGGTTTGTTGTTGGATATGATTTGTGAATTTAAGGTTGAGAACAATAGTTTGCTTTAGAAAATACATATGCAGTCATTGCCCAAAAAATCTAGAATTTGAAATGTGACTAGTGAATAGCATGTCTTTGATTCCTGTTATTGTGTTTTACTGACAAGCTGATTTACATCTATACCTTCCAACCCCTGAAACTTCCTGAAAGAGTACATGGGACCTTCATATTTTCTCCTGTATTAGCTACTAAAGAATTCCTCTGATGAACTGTCTTCCTGCCAGTATGTATTCTGGTGGCTGTCTGTACCTTTGAGAATAGTGCATCTGTATTTATCTAGGTGTTTCTTCAGTTATTTGATATTCATATTTGCAAATGCAATTTTAGTTTGCACCCTTGTTTTCATCTGCTGTGTAAATATGAGATCAGTTGCCTGCATAAGAGTAAGCTGTACTTCTACATTTCATGTAGCTCTTTTCAGCAACACCTTAAAAGAAAAATTACCCTTATGTCTCTGTTTTAGAGTATTTCACCTAAAAGAGAAGCAGGAAGTGGAAATGCATTTTAAAAAGTAAGACTGGAAGTATTTATTTTTAAACAAAAGTCATTAGAATTCAGTGAATGTCTTCTCTAGAATTCAGCTTTTTTTTTTCAGAGATACTGCTTGAAGTTGCTCTGACAAAAAGAACAGAGCTAAAAAGTCTAAACTGCTCCATTTATAATTTCTATATATCTCCTTTGATTTGGATAGAGATTTTTTTTGTTATTGTTTATTTAATGATGTGTAAGTCACATGCTAGTGAGCTGTGCACAGATTCCCCCAAATGAAGTCCAGCAGTAGCACATGAAAGCAGATACTTATACCTATGTAATACATTGTATTTTTCTCTTCAGTGTGATTCATGTTTTTATGGCATGTCCAGCACTGTCGTGTTTGTGTATTTCTCAGAAAAAATGAAACTTCTTTCCCCTATGGAAATGTGGAATTAGCCATTGACTTCTTTAGAAGGGAAGCCTTCCACTCCTGTTCCTGGTGGAATCTTAAACCTGCCATCTGGGTATAAACTAGAAGTTTCTGTCAGTGTGTCTAGACTTAACTGGCTCTCATAGAGCTGCAAACCACACTTGCCTTCCTAATCCTTTTGGAAACAGAAAGTTCTCTTTGCTATTGTTGACAAAAGTAATACAAATAATAGCAAACCCAAGCACACAGGTACCAGTGGCTACAGGCAGGTTTTTATTGTTCACTGTGCTTTATCAGGCACTCCTAGTGTACATAGCACAGATAGACAGTCCTTCATGACCCACAGAACAATTTAAAGAAAATGGATTCTAACCCCATCTTTATTTCTGTTCCTAAACTCCTTGCTGGCTTTCCTTCATACTGCAAGCAGGCTAATGGCAGATAGGACAGGAAGCAGTAAAGACTGCTTTATCAGAGATTTATCAAGAACTTGATTAAAAGCCACCCTTCTAACAGAAGGGCCAGCAATGTATTCTGCTTTAAAATTTTAAAAAAGAGAAAATTTTTAAAAAGAGATATATCTTCATCTTGCAAACCACCTGAAACATCTCCATCATTTCTTTTGCTCCCATTGAACCCTAGGCTAAAGAACCTAGATTTGCTCTTGGCACCACTTCACCCCTGTTTTCAACAGCAAAATTGTGCAAAGCAGACCCGAATAACAAGAAATTACTGGGGAAAAGAGAAATTTGTTAAGATTACCATAGCTCAGTTCCAGGTAGAGCAGTTTTTCCAGACATAGTTTTGTGTCTGCTATATTTAAAAGTGAGAAAACTTTCTCTGCAACTTAGCTCATGCTTCAGACCTTTCCAGCTGTATATTGCCATGCTAGCTGTTGGACTTACAGCCAGGAATAAGCAAACTTAGCTCTACCTGGTAATGGCAATATTGGTAGCTTTAGGAGCCAGCCCATGTGTGTGCAGAAAAGAGCTGCATTTCCATCTCCTCCATCCTCTTAAAACATGGCCTTAGTTCTGAGCTAGGTTCAGTGCTTTAAGCAGCAGCTATGGGTCTCTGTGTAACAAGGATGGATTTTTGCATGTGTGAAATACATTAGGGACGTATGTTCTTGCTTGTGACTTTACTGATAGCAGTTGTAATAATTAGGATATAGGTTGTGAGGTATCAATGGTACCATTAAAGATTGATTTAAATATAGTAGAATGTGGTGTAGAAATGAGAGCAGAATTCAGATGGGTTTGCACTTCAAACAGTTTGTCCTTCTGTGTGTTACAGAAACATTCTGTATATTTGACCACAGAATAAAAATTTTTCTTACTTGTCTCTTGGAGGAATCTGTAGATGTCTGACTAGGATTAAAATTTTGGGTTGGTTTGGTTTTTTTTTTGGTTTGGTTTGGTTTGATTTGTTTTTTTTTTTTTTTTTTTTTTTTTGGTGTTTGGTTTCTTTTTTAAGTTTTAGAGAAATTATGTGATGTCTTATTGTCCAGTTTCCTGTATATAAGGTGTGGACAAATCTACTTACCCGCCTAGCATGAATTTGGAGAGAGTCAAATTCACTGATAATTCATTGAAATTCTTCTGGTGATCATGTAATGAAGTGTCCCAGTTGTGTTAGAGAAAGAAATACTTAGATGTAAGCCTAATAAGTATACTTTGTTAAATTGGGTGTGTTGGTTTTTTCAAAATACATAGATTTATTTTTTCCAAAATGAAGAGCTTTGCTAATTATAGCCTTGCAGAATAAAGAACGGGGGAAAATAAAATAGAGAAATAAATCCTAAACTCTACTTCTGACACTTGTTCAAATGGTGGATTTTTATACACAGGATAAATAGGTAAACAGTATGAGCTGAAGAATTTCTTAGTTATTCACATTGTAGCATCTTTGTACTGTTGTTATTTCGGGCATATTTGGGGGTATTTTGAGTTTTCATATAGTAATTAATTGAGAAGAATTTGTTTTGTGAATTATTCTGCTTTGCATTCTTTTTCATGCTGAACCTTTCTTCTCAGTTGTTGTCTCTGGAAAAAGTACAGCTTGTTTTTACATTAAAAATATTATTAACTAGATGTATATGCATAAGTGTTTTTGACTAATGCTGTTTAGTGCCTGAGAAAAGTGATGGGAGGATGAAGTGTGCATAATTAACCAGTTGTCTGGAGGTGATTATCCAGGAGTTGCTCAATTTATCTCAGTTCAGTCCCTAAGCTAGGTGCTTGTATTGTACATCTTGCAGTGTTATGGCAAAATTGGTGAAATTAGTCTGAGATCTCTCATAGACCAGCATTTAATCTCTTGTCAAGGATCTCTAATAGGTCTTGTTTCTTATTCCCCAAGGGGTTGGAGGGGAAAGTATGTACATAATTGACCAGTTATCATCATTTAGACACAATCATCAAGAAATTGCATAATTTATTTCATTTCAGCTTCCTCTGAGTTGAGTGTTTATCTACCACAGCTTGCAGAGTTATGGCAAGATTGGTGAAATTGTTCTTAAATAGGTCGTAGGTCACTGTTCCATCTAATATCAAGGATCTTAATTAATATATGCACTTACTATCCTGTGGCAGCATTTTCCAGTCACGCAAATGCACTTCAAGGTGTTTGAGATATTCAGATATTAAGAATGGTTGGTATTGGGCTCCATTTTTCACTTTCTTGTTGAAATAATAATAGCGTTGTGTTTTCTAATTGCTTCTAATTATTATACCAAAAGTGTGGATGGCTCTTGGAGCATGACTGTTTGGGCAGGGTCCTGTGATTTTGAGATTCTCAGCTTCTTTGAATCTCATCTACTTTAGCAAGAGTATGTATTGTGCTGAAACCTTCCTTTTTCTAGATTAGTTCATGATATTTGAACACTTTGATTTAAATCAAAGTATGCCTGCTGTTTTTTGCTGGTTTAGTGTCATCTTCAGATGAATGCTTCATTGTGAAATGGACTGTGCAAGTGCATGAATATGCTTTTCTAAAGTTGTCAAGTCTGTGAAGATGTGCTTGACTGTAGGACAAAGTCTAATGTTGTAGCAGGATGTCATTTCGTGTGCCCTGTGTTTGTGCAGGGGCCTCTTTAATGTTCAGCTTTAGTTCATTTAGCTTAGAATCTGTTACATTACCCACACTGATGTACTGTGCTAGTGAAAAGCACAATTTCTAGTTTCCAGATGTTTTTGCCTACACTTTGCTGCTTTTAGGTATTACCTATCATATTTTGTCATACCTTTTAAATAGTACAAGCCCTTTTGCACTTCAGCATGTCAGTGGGATTGATTGCTGTTATGTAGATGTACATAACTGCATAGGTGTGCATAATTACAAAATTATCATTAGAATAGCAAATGAAGTAGAAAAAAATAAGAAAAGAACCCCTCCAATCTGGCTCATAGCCATTCATCTTTTTATCCATGTACTGCTGGTTACCCTCATAAAAAGCCTGGAATAACTAGAGTTGAAATACTACTAGAGTATGCTTTTAAAAGTACAAAAGTAATCGTTGCTTCTTTCTTTTTTTTTTCATTTTCTTTTTATTCTGACATTTATTTCTATCTTGAAAGCTAGTAGTTGGAATTTAACCTCATTACTGTCAAAAGTTTAACCAATATAGTACACTTTAGGCAGTAGTTGTTATATTTCCTTATTATACCACAATCTTGATTCCCTGCAGGAGATCCTGATGGAAACTAGACTGAGACAGTAATTTTGTAATGGAGTGATTGACTACAGTATGATATAGAAATATAAGGCATTTCTGATTATTCAGATTGAAGTCAGTTATTTGAATCTAGAGTAAGAAGACCGAAGTCTTATCTGTAAAGAGGAAAATTTGAACCTGCTTGCTAGTTTTGGCGTAAGATGAGGGTGGTAGCTATAGTTGGCTTTAAATCATCTAGTTTTGTTTAGTGAAAATGGAGTATGAAATCCAAAGTTTTTTATTTAAATTCATGTTAACCACCCATTTTACTGCTTATTCTGATTGTAATGTAGACAGAGAAGACTTATTCCAACATGTTATACCTGTCATATTGGCTTTTGTTGTGAAAGATCACAGTGGCATTTTGGTCTGTTTAATTAAAATCCTACTAACTTATACTGTTTCTGTCCTTTCCTTTAGAGTAGCTCTGTATACATATGGAGAATTTTCACTTAATGTGTTAAATGTCTTCACAAGTTTTACTCTGTCCTAACCTTTTAGTTTCTTTGTCGTAGAAATATACTCATGTTGCATTATTCAATTTTATTTTTCATCTTTAGTCTTATGGTTATGGTTTTCATGATCTTGTTAACTTGCTAAATCAGATTCCTTCATCTGGCCATCTGGTGCATGGCACTACTGAAGGAGTTTTCTATAAATCTAAATTATTTTTTCCTTGAACTATTATATTACGATGTGATGCAGCAACGTATGGCTCATCTAACAACCAAAAAATGTCTTCCAAGTATATAATAGTTATATCCCATATCTGAACAGTAAACTTCATGGGGATTAACAGAACCTTATAACATTTTCCCTTTACTATTCTGGTCTAAAAGGAGTTTGTTTTATCTTAAAGTATGATCTAATGGAACTGAAGTGTTAACCACGCCTCAGTAATTCAAAATCGCCAAGCTAAACACTAAGCATGAATTTATACCTCTGAACTATGGATTAAAATAAACCACAGATTTCTCGGCAACATAATCGGCTGGTACTGATATAACCTAGAATATCCTTTCAGTTTCCATAGGAACAGATGATAGAATGTTTTGAATCTTGGAATAGCTAAAATGAATGTCTGACTTCAATGTAGTTCACTTTTACTTTGCAGCTTGGAATCTCTGCTTGTCAGGGCTAAAAATGTGCATTAAAAAGGATGGTGGAATATTGGCATTATACAAATTAAAGTGGTTTTAGGAGCAGTAGAAACAACAATAGCAAAAAATAGTATTGGAAGTAAAAATGTTTCTATGCATAATTCTTCAGGTGTTAGCTCTGTATTTTATTATACAGGTGCAAAAGGTGTTCTGAATTCCAGAGGAAAAGAGAAACATTAATTATTCCTTTCTGTTAATGGCTCATTTATTGAATGTTGTACAAAAAAAACCCAAAAAAACCTGTCTTGTTAGTAATCTCTAAATTTCATGTCTAACCATTGTTTAATCTCACTGTGTTACATTGTGTTAGGTGTATTTTTGGATTGAAGTAATTTGTAGAACACAAGAAAACTTCATGTAGCCAGAAAGAAAAGATCAGCAAAATTTAAATGGAATATGTAGTGTGTTATTTAGGTGACTACAGCAAGAAATAATTATTGAACAACAGGCAAGGAAACATGCCAGCTGGAGTAGTACCTGTTTTATTAGATGTTTGACCTTGCTTTAACAGGTCATGCTAAATCAGAGGAGGTATGCTTTGAGTGTAAAAACATTAGCAATATTTATTTATTTGTCTCTGAGATAAGTGGGTATGTAACTCCAGTATTGATGTAGAGGGAAGATATGGAGATCTTGTTAACAAACCATTAGGAATCTGAGTGCCCACAACCTGAAGCATTGTGCATGCAGGTAGAAATGATAGTGTGTGACTGATTGTTCAGTACTTGGGCTCTTTTCATTTTCTGTACCTCATTTAAGGTACAACATGTTCTCCGTTTAAGATACTTGGTGCTTAAACATTTTATATGGGGAAATTAGGATGGTATTGAAAGTAAAAAAAAAAAAAAAAAGAAGAAGAAAAGCGAAATAGCAAAGAGGTAACGAGTTGTGATAGTTTCTTTTTTCAGTGAAACGGTTTTGAGAGAATGGAGCTGCACTGCGCTAATGTAGTTCAAATAGTAACTTTTTTCAAGTATCTGTATTCCAAGACTATTTTAACTACCATTAATATAGAAGACTCATGAGAGCTGTAGTTATTGGAACATATGGGCAAGTTCAATAGCAACATTTTGAAAATAGAAGGATTTTAAAATAAAAATGAGGGCTTTCCTGTTCAGTATTAGAATATTGTTTGCTGTTGTAAATATGTGGAAGATCCTCTGTCACATGTTACTTTCTGAATATTGATCCTTTTTCATTAATGATTTAGTTTGCAATTTTGCAACATCCTGTATAAAATTCCTCGCAAGGTGTGTAGTAGGTATTTTAGGCAAATATTAGCAAACCTCATTCCATAAGCGGGCAAATACAGAGAAGTTCTGAATGACAAGAAGTTAACAGGTAGGTTCTTAACAAGTATTTGAATTTGCAAGTTTTTATGCTTTAATGATTAGGCAACACTGGCCCTTTTTAACAGTGCTGGCCTTGTTTCATGAAAATGCTTTTTCCTCCTGTATGAAAATAACATTTTTTCTTAAACCATGGAAACTTCTATTTTCTCACCCAGTAATCTCTTCAACTGTAGTTATCCATTTGTTGAAATATTTTCAGTTCAAGCTGAAAAGCCATTGTAAAATAAATGTAAGTTTTAGTTCTTTAATTTATGTTCAGCAGAAAGTTTTCAGGTGTGGGGGTGAGCACAGGGGACTCACTAATTGGGCATGGAAGGGCCCCTTGCCTTCCATCCACCACCTTTCCCAGTTAGCAGCTCTTGCTGGGAGTCTGCCTGCCCAGCTCTCGGCTGTCCCATGGCTGTGCAGCAGTCTCACCTGCATTTCACTCCACAGCCAGTTCTGATGTACTCCTGCAATATTCAGGATCAGGTTCAGGCCTTAAAAATGTAAAGATTTTTATGCACCAGATATTGAAGTTATGAAGTGTGTATTAGTAGAACAAACAAAATGCACAGGTTTTCCTTTTTGTGATGAGGCAGTATGGGGAGGTACTGTGTTACAATATATTAGCAGCTATTATTATGTAAAACCTTCAAATTCAATTAGTTTGAGGTTAGAGAGCATTTTCTTCCTGTCCTTTGGATTTTTTTTTTTTTTTTTTCAAATCATATCAAAGCAGAGAACTGAGATATGAAGTGGTCATTGTTTCCCAGATTTGGATTGCCTGACTGTCTCCACTGCTGTGGTGGAAATGGCAGCAGCTTCTCTGCAGTACCCACGTGTCCATGGTTAGGGCATAGAGCTGTCCTGCCTTCCTCCCTCCTTCAGCTGGATACCATTACACTGCTTCCTAGCCTCTCTAGGCTTCAAAATGCCTTCAAAAGCATCCAAATTAAGAAGTCCTCTCACACTGGGTATCTTGCTGTTTTACCTCAGTTGATTGCCAGTCTGTGACCCCAGCTGAGCCCACCAGCTTCTGAGAGCCCTGTATTTGTGTCTGAAAGCCCTGTGTTTGTACCTGAAATGCTACTGCAGATCAGCCCATGGCCCAGGTGAGCCCAGCAGACCTGGGAACTGCCACCTCCTTTGCTGTCAGTGTCCCCTGCAGCTGCTGGAGGAGGTGTTGGCTCAGGGCTTTGGGTGGCTCGGCCAAGGGCGTGATATTTCTTGTTGATATCTGTTAGCACTCCTGACTATTAATTGTACGTCTGCTGGACACATGTTCCACAGAGTAGTTTGCAAAGTAGACAGCCCCAGTGAGATGTTGTCAACAGCAAATGGAGCATGAAACACTCACTTTTCCCTTCCCTCAGTGGTAGGTAATACACCGTGGTGTAAGGAATTCATAATTAATTGACATGAGGCACAGACTCAAATGTACTGCCTTTAAGCAAATATTGAAAACAGAAGAAAGCAAGAGACTGCATTTTGAGGAGAAACCTGCTTGGACAGACACATGTATATTTAATCAGTCTTCAATAATTCATGTAATATTAATGTGAAGCATATGGTAATACAAGTGTTTAGTAAAATGGTTTTGGCTGAAATTTTAATACTAAATGGGAGTTGTTGCCTTTTATATTTTAAAATTCTTTGGGAAAAGGTAGAATTAGCTTAAGTAAATTATTTAATATTACTGCAACTATGTGTGTTATATATATTTAATTGAAAATAATTTAGTCCTTAAAGTCTCTAAGCTTCTTTAACTAAAACTGTGTCTGATTTTGCACAACAATTTTGTGCCATGACCTCTTTCAGTGCCTTTCCCAGAGAATCCATCACTATCTAAACTGTCATTTTTTCCTTTACTGTTTTTCTTCTGACAAGGTACTGCTTTATGTTTGCTAGTCTGATTTTTTTTTTTTAAAGCTGCAGCAAATAGCATAAAATAAAGATTACCGTTACAAAAACAACCAGAAAAGGGAGACATTGGTATTGCTGCTCAGTTTTCTAGGTTTTGTAACAGTTTATATGATAGTGATACTTTATTAAAATTATGAAGTTAAATCTGTAACTTTTTAACTTGACCTTGTTTTGCAATGCTGTTAAATTCATCAAGTTTTCATTTAACAGACTTTAAAAAATTTTGGTCACAACTCTTTTATAAGCTCTTTAACCAAGCGTGGTATTTCTTTGTGTACAATCAAGATTGTTTGAGCAATTACTTGAATAATCAGTAATGTACATCTTGAAGCATGCCCAGCATTTCTGCTGGGTAAATATGTTGGAACCACAGAAAAAAGGAAAATACAATCATCTTTGGAGACATCTCATGCCAAAAATCCAGATGTGCAGGTCCAGCTCATTCGTTTTTCAGAGCTGTAGTTTTTCCCCATACACAATGGGCTTTCCAGAATGGAAGTCTCGTGAAAGAGGAGGGAGTGATGAATTCCTCAGTGAATACTTTGGGGAAAATGGGACACGGGAAGTACCTGGGCATACATTTTAGAAGCCGATATTTTAGGGTAATAGACATAACACAGTAGCAGAAATAGTCATGAGAGTGTTTTGTGTAATCTAGGCAGTATTAGTTCATGCCAAAATCTGTCGCTTGTACTGTTTGCTGAGCCATGCTGAGGCTGCACTGCTGCTCTGCCTCTGTCGCCTGACGGAACGCGAGTGCCCACGCCAGGGGCAGCGTGTCCGTGTTTCATCCTGCTCCTCTTGGTCACAGAGCACACTGTGACAGGGTATTGGGGGCTGACACACCGTCCCTCTCCAGAGCTCAGATGGAGCTTCAGTGTAACTCTTCCCCTCCAGGAGTGGGGAGGAAGGGAGGGTGGAAGATGAACTCTTTTCAGTCTTCTCCCCTCCCTCCTCCAGCACTGTATATGAGCAAAGCTAAAATCCATATGCATTTGGGAAGGAATGTGTGCTGTAGTAGGAGTTACCAGCAAGGAGGATGGGAGAGTGCCATATGTTCTTCTGCACTGCAGGTTTTACTCTTTCCTGGAGATTTGTTCTAAAATCCTATTGATTTCTTGTCAAAAAATGTAGTTGTCTTTTGTACTTGATCAGTATTATAGAAGATCTGGCTATTCCTGCTTAGTGTTGCTATCCTTGTGTTTATTGGGATGTAAGTATTGACTTATTTGAGAAAAGCCTGAGACACCTTGTTCTTTGTTATTAATGTTAGATGAAGGATTTTCCTAAATTCAGATCTCGGTCAGTATTTATTATTACTGTTGTGGTTTTTGGGTACTGCTTATTGAAAACCACATTCCTCAAACACATATGTTTCACCCAGGAGAAACTTGTGGTATGACAGTGCTGGTTGCATTTTGCTGCAGGTTTGTGGTTTTTTTCTGCCTAAGGAGATGTTAATGCATGAAGCCTTTTCATTGTCTTTCTACTTGACTCTTGTTTTATCCCCCTTTAAAATGCTCACTAGGAATCTGAATTTCAAAGCTGTCTGCAAATAAATACAATCAACCTTTCCACAGACTTACGACTTTTTCATTTGCTGTGCAGCTACAGCCTATTCTTCTATCCTTTTGGGGAATTCACTCCCCTTTATTTAGGATCAGCATTCTGCCACACCTTAGAATTAAATTTAAGATACTCATGATCAAGGATATTTTTCTCCTTAATAGAAGATATCATTCTTCACAGAGACCCTCTGACAATGTCTTCAGATATGGCACAGTGGGAAAGCATCACTGTGTCAGGTATATGTTGCTGCAGTGCAGGTTATAAAAAGAAAATAGTGAAATTAATAAATTCACAGAGTTCTACAGTGAGCTAAGAAACTTTGTGCTGGTGTAGTTTGCCATGTATAGTGCTGGACACAGACTTAAATTCATCAGATGGTGAGCTGTAAGGTGTAAAGAATAACAAGTATTACGAGCTGGAAATTATATTCTAAAGCAGGGGATTTGATAATTAGTTAACTTTCATTGGACTGAACAATATTGAATCTTAAATTGTATAGCTATGTAAATAAAATAGTCTTTACTCTGAGATTTGACATAGCAAAACTGCTGACAGAAATAAAGAGGATCATTGAAGTAATCGCCTGGCCTGTAAACATCTGAAAATTTATCTCATGCGTATTTTTAAAAAATGGAAATGAGGTCTACATTTATACTTTATATTCTCTATTCCGATTAGAAATCTTACAATGTTATAGAATATCTTTGGGATTTTCTTTTCAGAAAAGATAAACTTCAGCATAGTTGTTAGTTCTGTTCTGAGACTTTCAGTCTTAATTCTAGGACAAGTGATAAGAATTTTAAAAATATGCTAAGCGGTTGGCTTTAACTAGATCTCAGATTAGGTTTTTTAATCCACAATTGAAATCTTTTTTATCTACTCTGATAGTACCACATACTTTGTGCCTTGATTGTGGTATGTGGAAGAGCGAACTTAATCCTACACCTTGATAAGTAATTGCACCTACATATAATTTCTCTTGAACATTAAGCTTCTCCTGTTAAGACTATTGCCATTGCATCTGTGTGCAGTTTTTATGAACAAATGATTCACTCCCCGTTTTTCCTTGAAACCTATACTAGTAAATAAAGTGTGCCTCAGGTAAAAGTGCTAAATGTTCTGAAACACTTTTGTTTTTTACACGTCATACTATTATGTATTCCAGTTTCTATAAGAGATTTTTGCATGCTGAAAAATTTATTTTCTGTACCACACATTTATATTTCATGATAGTTAAGTTCACAGTTTATGTGTCATTCATACAAGAGAAAATACTAGGGGTACAACAGCTGAATTTTAATAATGGATGAGGAATTACTTCGATGCAGTAGTTTTCCTAAGGCCCTTTTAGTTAAGGATCTCTGTCAACAATCCCTTTGAATCTTTTATATACACTCAAGGTTTTTACCTTGGCTGTGAGTATTCAGAGGAGGTCTGGCAAAGCTGATAATACTGCTCATAATTGAAGTGTTCATTTCTACTTCTATGTTTGTGGCTTTCTTGGGATGGGGGACAAGCTAAATTAAAGATTCTAGTTATTGTTCTTATCTTGTGTGTTAGACCAGAATTGTTCTTTGATGTCAAGTAGCTCATCTCTTCTGTAGACAAAAACTTCTGTTCATACAAGAAGAGACTTTGACATAGAATTAGTGAAAACATGTCATGGTGTGTAATTGTACATATGTGCTAGGAATATTATTTCAACTTTATACTATTTAATTTTGTGTCTGCGGATCATTATTATTATTTTGAAGTCACAGGGAGTTTTCACACTCACTAGTGCCATTGAAGAACCCTTCCAACCCAAGCTGTTCTGTGCTACACTTTATTGAGCTTGCAATTATGCAGCAGCATCAGACGTGAAGCTTAGACTGGAGCACGAGGCACATTGTCACAGTCAGCCAGTGCTGCTGAGAGGCAGCCTTTTTGTATTCCCCTGAGCTGGGATAAAATTACACACCTGTGATACAGGAACTTCATTAATGTTTTCAATTAAAGACAGAGTTTTGGGTTTTTGAAAATATGTAGGAGCCAGAGACACCTCATGGTTATTGTGAGTGGAATTTGTATTCCATATGGCTTATTATGAGATTTTTGTTTGTCCAGACTACAGAGTCTTTGCTTTGTAAATTCTAAACCTGTCCACCTGTATAAATTGTGTACCATGATGGTTTGCTATGGTCTTTTCTGCTTTTTTTAGGTCCATGAGAATGTTGAATAGAACCAGAATTAGGACAGTCAATGAGAGACACAAGTGTTAAGAGTGTCATAAACTTGGGTTATCCCACCCTATTCTTTATGTTCATCGTTAGACCATGTTTGCTGGGCTTAGGAAAGTCACTTAAAATAGTGTCAGCCTTGCTTCAAATCAAAACATGTTACATCTCCTATTCAAAGGTACGTTTTCTCTGTCATAGAAATAAATTACTTTGGTTTGGCATGAGTTGTTTCTGACAAAGCCATCTTGGCTATTATTTAGCACCATATTAAAATTTCCTTGTGCATATCAAAAGGTAATTTAGCTGTGCAGTCAAATGTAAACAAGTTATTACTTTGTGGCAGTAAGACTTAAAATATTTCTGGGCTGTTTGATGGTCCAGTTTTGAAGAACTGAAATGTATGAGATGCTAATTTCAGAATTTCAGACTGTGCAACATACCTCCAGTGTTAATGATTTTTTAATGGGAGAGCTTTAAACTTCATGTATTGTTTGCATTTCGAATCAAATTTCTGGGAATTTTCTCACATAGATTGGTAATTAAGGTACTTTCTGGACATAATTAGTGCAGCATACTGTAATTAATGAACTTGCAATCACAAAATGTAGATATATTCTTAAAGTACTACAACTTGGATAATGAAAACATTTACAACCTGTATCATTCATGGAAAACAATAGTACTCCTTAATATAATTTGCAATGAATCAGTGAACTCCTTTTCTCCTTCTTCAGCCCCCGCTGCTGATAGTTATTTTAGGATCAGAATTAACACTTACGTATATACAGATCCTGTAAATCAGATAGATTTTTAAAAGTACATTTTTGACAATGCTGAAGCTAAAGTACCTTTTCTAGGGTGGGTCACACATCAGCTTTAAATATGTGGCAGAATTCTTCTGTAATAAAGTGTTTATGAAAAACCTTATGTTTAGGAAACCTATTATTCTAATAATTCCAGATTTTTACTTCTGTATGTAGCTGTACAATCCATTTAAGAGGTAGGAAGAGACATTTTTATGGGCTACTGTAGTTGATTCTCTTGACAGCCAAATGAGATGATTAAATGGGACTAACATCATCTACTCTGAAACCTTTTAAAAAAAGTCACATAGTTGAAGACAGTTTCTGACCAGCTGTTAAATTAGATGCCAAAGTGTGTGCATCTAAAAGTTTCATCCCTTCTCTTCTCCTCTCAAGATGTTGAAGAAAATAAGTCTGCTTTTCAAAAAAAACAAAATAAAAGGATGTAGAAAATATGAATGTAAGGATGTAAATTTGGAATATGGCCAAATTCACAATACTCTACACAGTGCTCATTCTGTCTCAGTAACAGGATTTAGAAGAATTTAAGAAAAGAGCACAAGAAATTTTAGGAATATAAACCCACAGTCACAAGAATAAATATTTAAATACTGAGGTTATTTAGTATACGAGGTAAATAAATTGTGCAAATAATATACATGTAAGCAAATGAGACAGTGACTGATACAGAGAAGAGAAAATGGAGTCCTTTAGACTTTGCTGTTTTCTAACCAGGTCACACACTTGCTGACCAACAGAGAGGTTTCAGAGTAGCATACAATTTCTACTACATGTTTCTTGCAAAAGTCACAACAGTAAGAAAAATTATTTTTTAAGTATTAACTTTAGACCAATGAAGGTGGTAATATAGACCATTTCCAAAACAGTCACAATTTTAAAATGTAAATTTTAAGAATTTAATGTGTGTCATTATGGACACATTATGTACAGTATTTCCATTTAAAATCTGAGAAATCTCTGAAGAGGTCTCTGTGTCTCAGAAAAGGTGCAGGAATCTATCTCTCTAAAGAAAGATGGAGCTTTGTTCCTTTTAGTTTTCAGCATTAATTCACACACAAGTTAACATAAAATCACTGGTGTATTGTAGAGTCTTGACAACACAGTCAAACTCCTCATGAGGAGCTTTGGTTAATCATTTTACAGTTAACTTTAAAAATAAAGTACTCTCAGTCATGATACTCGTGTGCTTTGCTTTCTCAGTAATACCAGATAATGGAAAAAAGAGAGTAACAAAACTTGCATTACCATTATTTTTGTAATAAATGTTAGAGGAAGAATTGTTAACCGTTAGCAACTTCTTTACTTGTGAGAATATTAGACTGCATGTGCCTGAATTTAGTAAAGAGGATGTGCTAGGAAAGCCCAAGTCGTGTTATTGTGGTAAGGAAGTATTCTTCTATATTCTGCAATTTATTTATTTTTTCAAGGAGATCTTCAACACTTCAGTGCTTATTACCTGTTTCATAGGCATTGATGACCTTTGTGGCAGTGTGAAGGCATATTTGTATATGACAGCTGGAGCAAAATAATAGATTTTTATCAGGAGTTTATAAAGGTCTGCTTTGCTAACAATTTTTATGTAAGATAACAATATTTTAACAAAGGCATTATGTTAAAATTAAAGCTCTTTGTTATGCTTCAATATACCCATAATGTCAAGACTTGGCTGGTATACATGTTGTCAAGAGGTCAGTAAAAAATTACTTTTGGGTATAGCTTAAGTGTGCAGAGATTACAGTTTAACTAAGTAATGAGGTAATTCTGTGATATTCTGCAAGTAGGCTCTCCTTCTTAAGTAACTCTCATTGTGGGCTTGGATAAATAGAGAAGCTCTTAAGTTTTCAAATTTGAGTTCTGAAATTTGTTATCTTCTTGGCAATTTTGTTCACATGAAAAATAAGCATTAAAAGACACTTAAATATGTGCATATATGTAAAATTCATCCTTGGTTGCTGACTGCTTCAAGTTAACCTCAGCAGTGTGCTTATATATGACATAAGTGATGTCACAATGTTTATCCAAATGACATTGTCACAGGAAATAGCTATTATTAGCCCAAATGTTTCCCTTTTAGGAATCCTTTCAAACTTGATCTGCCTCTTCGAGTTTATTTTGATACAAGTCCCTGAAAAGGTCATGCCCTTTTATTACAAAATCTTTTGCCTCTCTTTTTTTGCTTGAAAAAGCAAGCTAACAACACTTGACCATAATTAGATTCTCTGTCTTGCAAATGACCCAGACAAGTATTTATCACGCAACAAAGTTCTTGATCTAGAATTTTTGTAAAAAGTGATATCATATTAGGTGTCAGAACAATTCCACAAAGTTCAGAGCTGTTGTGAGGAATTATAAGAAAATTTTTGTAGGGTTAAGCTAAGGTTCATTTAGTTTGCCAGCCATTTGAAGCTCTGAAGTCAGAAATTCCTGCAAGAGTCAAAAATCTGTATGGTAAACCTGCAGTGTGATAATTGTTTTGTTGGGGTAGGTTATCTGAAAGGATGAAGTGTAGACAAATAGGTATTCTTTTGTCTGTAGCCATATAATAGAATGAATCTGACTCTGAACAATGCTTTTTTTCTTTTTTTTTTTACATCAGGTATAGATTTTTTTTTGCCTTCTTGAGCCCTTTTAAATGCAATGTTAAGACTTAAAACATGTATTAGAAACAAGGCTTAGCATTGAAAATGCTGGGTTTGGTTTTCTTTAATGAAAAGCATTATATTTTTTAGGGTGAAAATCCATGTTTGAATTACATCTCCTTGGAGAGTCATCTTAATGCCTACTCATGAAATTCAGTACTTTAGTGATGCTGGAGCCAGCCAAGATCCTTTATTACAAGATTTGTTCCATCATCATCATCCCTGCTGGGTGAAAGATGATACCTTACATGGTGCAGTTTACCATACCTAGATCAGGATTAGAGTTAGGCCTTCAATTCTCATTGCCACTTTGGAGTGGATGTATAGGACTGTGTAGCACTTCGGCCTGGGGAAGAAACTGATGCATTTTAGGATTTATTCTTGCATTCTAAAATTATCCTTTGATCCCTTAAAAGGTTAAAGAATATTTTATTGCCCTTGAGATTTTGTATGCAGACAGACACAAGCATTTTCACTGATGTAATGATTCAACAAGCAAAGTTCAAATGATCAATAAGAAACCATAATTTCTGCAATGCTGCTATGTTCTTTGTCAGCAAACAAGGATTCATCACCTCTCTAGAGAAACAGCACAAGTCAATAAGGCAAGTGGAGGATTCAGATCACAGGAACCCTTGCCATAGCCTGTCTTAAGTTTGAAGGGGAAAGGGAAAAAAAAAGAAAAAAAAGAAATTGAAGTCTATAATTCTAGAATGGTATATTTTTTTGTCTCTTCAACATAAATCCTTAAAAAAAAATCTTCTTCTCCAATACTCATTTTTGAATCATTGGGGTGAATAGAAATGCCAGCAATTTAGTATATTTTGCTAAAAAAACCCTCTCCAGGGAAGAGGCTCATGAACCAGGATCTAATTCAGAAAAGAAAACAAGTCTAAATTACTATAATCAGTGAATTTTTGTTCAGATCAATGATAAAGAGCTGATCCTCTAAAGCTTCAATATTTGTATCAGTGTCAGTAAGGATATTAAGGGTCTGATGGGTAAAGACTAAGCAAAATAAATAAAGCCTTCTTGATAACTGCCCATTAGGAACAAATAGACATAATTTTATTCCAGCCAGTGAACCACTGCTTCTGAGCCTGTCCTGAGCATGTGGATGATGTGGTAATATTTTTCTCCAGGCTTAGTCAGTAGACAAAAGACCTGTAGGAGAGATACCCATTTTTAAATCAAAATCTTGATCTAGAATTTATCAAAAGGGTCAGAAGGTGTACCTGGTGTGGTTAGGAAGCTGTGAGATATTCCAGATGATGGCATGGTTACAGTGTGTTACTGCCCTCTGTAAGGTAGAGATTAGAGGGGTGTAGTGTAACAAAAAAATCCCTTTATCTGTTTATTAATCTTACAACTTGAAAAGCTAAGCTGTATGTAGTTGTTTATTTGGCTTAAAGCTGCCTCTGTGTTTCTGCATAAAATGAGATGTTACAAGACAATTTGCTGAGGAGTGGCAAAAGGCGGACACGTGTCTGCACTTCATTTATTCTCCACGTTCTGTATAGCTCTAGAGTGCTCTTCCCTATCTTGACCCTTTCACCACCTGTTGTATGAACGTTTTGACTGTGTTTTGGTGTTAAATAGTTGCTGAGAGTTGCTTTTCAGTAAAACTCTTGTGTTCTAAGTATTCAGAATTTGCCTCAGTTGGTCTGATAGTAGACCAACTGGTGCTTTATTGTTTCCTGTAATTGTTTGAAGTTTATGAATATACCACAAATTTCCACCCCCAAAGAACAAACTGTGCAAAAGCAGTACTCAGTAGCAAACCTTTTAGTGGGCTGTGTTTAACCATGCTGTGTTAACAGCTGTTTTAAGTTGATTCAACTACCAATGATTTCTGTGCAAACCTTTCCCTCCAGAATTCTGCCAAAACACAATACTTTGACACAAATTAAAAATACTCTGGCTGCTGTTTGCTTATTATTTGGCTAGATCTAACTTCAGAGAAATACACTTAGGTCACCTTTGAGATTGTTTCTTCCTGGCCAAAAAAAAACCCAAAACCAGTTGTGCATTGGAGAAGAATATTACTTACTATCTGCTGCAGGAAGAGTATCCTGGGTTTGAGACCTGATTTAACTATTGCTCCACCACAGACCTGCACGTGGTATGAGGATGTAGAAGGCAAAGCAGAGATGCCTATTTCTCAAAATCTGCAAGAGAAGATTTGTGAAATACATAGCTTCAGATCTATACATACATGAAGGCTAAAATGATCCACTAAAACCATGGTGCTCTTTCTCATGTTTTGGACCTTCCCACCTGTTACTCACTACTGCTATAGACTTTCTCAGGAAGCACGTTATTTATATGGCCTTCAGAAGTATTTCGTAGTACACTCTCTTTGGGATTCAGTCCCTGTTGAAGAAATGTTGGTAAGTAATGAAGACTCTATAAATAAAAAGTAATCTTGAATTTTCACTTACCTTTAATTTTCACTGGAATAATTAGGAGTTGTTTTGTACCTGTTAGTTCAGTATTAGTAAAAATAAACTAGAGGAGAGAGAGGGCAAGGAAGGTAAAAATAGCTGAGGATAGAGTCGAATATAATATATGGTTATAGTGAATAGCTCTAGAAAGCTTTTCAGTGGAAAAAAAGCAATTTTTTATTTCCAAGGAATAAAGCACATAGCTTGTGTTTAGTGTTGTGGTGAGTATTTATGTTATTTGAATTAATCCAGCCCTGTAACAAGTATCAATGTGTCATCAGAATTACTACATAAATCACAAGTATTTAAATTATTTTTTCTTTGTTTTGCCCTTTTTCTATCAAGCCAAAGAGAGTAAGGCATTCTTTTTACCTTTTCTCAATCCATGGCTCATCTCTTTCAGTTTGGCTTTTAGGATGCTGTTGTTTGCTTCCTCCTTCCCAGCAGTTCACTAGAAGATTCAGGACTGAAGCCAATTCATTTGCTTTCCTACTTTATTACCAAAAATGGCAAAATTTTGCCAATGTTGTCATTTTCCCATCTCAATAATAGATAATAAAGTTGCACATGGGAGTTTTTGCACATCTTCAATTTTTTGAGTGTGGGTGGAATACTATTTCAGGCTCTTACTCTGAAATGCTAAAACATGAAAGACTGTATTATGGTTTTTTTTCCATGATAGCCAATATTTTTAGCTTATTTCTGATTCATCTGAATCTGAGATATCAAAGGCACAGATAAAATGCTTTAACACCTTGGGAAGACAAAGTGTTTCAGACACTTGCTTTGTAGAGAAGAGGGGACAACACTCCCTAAACTTTTGGAAATGTGTGGGTTTTATTTTTGCATTTTATCAGAGGACAAAATCTCTTGACATCAGCTGTAATTGAGTTTGATAGGAACTATTGTGGAGGGCAAATTCTGTTGAATTTAAGGACATCTAAATGCCACATTGGACAGGGTGTTTTGGTTTTGTTGCATTTTTAAATGCTGTATAGCTTTATTAAAAAAATGCTTGGACAAAAATTTTTAAAATACTAGTGAAGAGCAAAAACCTCTTCAAAACCTTTTATAATATCCAGGGCCAGACACAGACATTGTGAGGAATTACTAACATTACTTAACTGGAAGTAGGAAATTCTGGCACACCTTATTGCTGATGTGAAGGATTCTGTAGTCTTCACGTGCTCCAACTTTGCAATGAAATCATATGAGTAACACCATTCCTCCCTTAGTTTGAGGTTGTCTCTATTCTTATTAATGAAAACATAGGTGGCCATCAAGCAGTTTTGCTTAAGAAAGTCTCTGAATTGTGAGCTACTGTAGATGTTGAGGTGAAAGGGGAGTATGGTATATATGACTCAACAATCAGTATGAGTAAGTACAGATAATCTCTTACGTAAGTAAGATTGTATAATCTTTAAGAGTTGATGAATATTTTGATAGAAGAGATGCAGTTTGATTTAAAGGATTAAAAACACCTGAAAAGATTAGGTAACTTACACATGAATGTATGTGTTAGGTGATTGTTTTTTTAAGGGAGAAAATATACTCCTGAAAAATGCAATGCTAATGTTTCAACAGGTAGCAAAGCAATTTCTCCCTGTTATAGTCAATGTAACAAAGTGTAGATGCATGTGGGACGAGACCTGTGTACAAGTACTGTACAGACATGCAATGGCAGGATTTTCAGGATTACCAGCTGGAGGAGGTGCTGGTTTCACAGCAGCAGCAGTTGATTTTCTGACCAAGTTTTCACTCTGAAAAAAACCAGCTCAGCTGCTTTCTACATGAGATTAATTGCCCAATTTTAATTTATTACTGTGGGCATTCTTGAATTCTTTTATGTCTTCTTTGTGCAAATCATCTTCGTTAGAATAATCAAGATCAATTAAAGAAGTCAGTGATGAAAAACTGAAAACTGGGGGTTATTCCAATGATTAGCAGCAATATGTGATATTAGATGATGGGTGACAGAAGTCCAAAACTAAAAATATTAATGAAACAACTATTGTTCCTTATCACTAAGAAGTCATGTTACTGGTCAGTGTCAGCAATTAGAAGTTAGGCTAATAGGGAGTAAGTACAGCACCTTTAATTTTGGAACACATCTTGAAGGGTAAAAGAATCTTTCAAATACTTCTGTTGGCTCAGTCATGTTGCTGTATTAATATTTTATAGTTCTGAAAGCAGATGTCTTTCTTAGGTAACAAATCTTTTGGCTTCCAAATGTATTGATTGAATTTAAGTTTCCTTCTAACATCATTGTTAAAATACATTAGATACTATTTAAAAATGGTAATGTGTCACAGGAATATGTAATACTAGAAGAAGACTTTTACCAAGTGACAGTTAAAGATTTAACCATTGTTTCTAGAACTTCTCAGCTACCATCTTTAATCCTTAAAAGGCAAATTTTAGAGGCTATCTAGTTTGGATTTCAAAAAAGGAATTGGATGCTGGAAGAGTGTATATAGCTTACTCTCTCCTGGAAAGGGAAGTACTTTCCTGGTAATTTCATGCAGTGTTCAAAAGAGAACTTCTCTTCAAAAGAGAACTATTCTCCTTCTACGGAATATTTTGCCTCAACATAGTTCTTCAGGTTACATTTTAAGCAGCTGATATCTGTGCTTAGGATCATGTGCTGTAGTGGCAATCAACCTTTAGTCTGCGAGCCACTTGTAGCCCCTGGGGACGGTGGCGCGGACTGGTGTGTGCCTCTGAGAGCTCCTGTGTGCCAGCTGCCTTCCACGGTGCTCCCCCAATACATTCCTGTGCACGGGCTTAAAGTTGTTGCTTGTATGAACACAGCCCACATTCACCCACTTTCTTGGTGTCCCAGCAGTTCCTGATAACCACACGTGTGCTGAGCCAGCCTCATGAGCAGCACAGGTTTCTCAAGAGTGAGTTCTGTCTGACCAGCTTGGTGTGAAAAGTGGGGTCTGATATTTTGTCTGTAAGAGTTCTTCACCTGAGGCATTTTCAAATTCAAACTGAGGAGGGATAATCTAGACTTAATAATAGTAAGGATAATCTTAAACCGCTACAAGATCAATGCAGAAGAGTTTGGAAAACTGTGCACAGTATTGATTCTCTTCCAGTTTGGAAGAATTGTATCCAGTGAAGTTCTGCAGGGGTTTGCCCCAAGGCTAGCACTATTCAGTGCTTGCATTAATGGTCTGGATGATGGAATACAGAATATACTTATTAAATTTGCAGGCTACACTTGTCTAAGAAGGATTAAGAGGTCTTGTAAGGACAGAATTAAAATGATCTTGTGAAATTGATTTGAAAAAATAGGATGCTGTTAAAAAGGAACAGTGTAAGATACTGCATGAAGAGAAGGAACAAGGGAAGAAAATCATGGCTCTGTAGCAGAAACAGCTGTGTGGATAGGAGACCTGCAGGAGGGCATTTTGAAGTTATAGTGGATTACGGACTGAATGTCAGGCATGTTAAGTAGATACAAAGGAGAAGAATATTGTACTGGGAGGTGTAAACATAAGTATACCTGGAGTAATTTCTTAGCTCTACTCAGTAGTGTGACCTTTGTACTCTACTCAGCCCTGGGGGTTCTAGTTGTGAATTCAACATGTCAAGAAGGATGTGGACTAACCTGAGAGGTAGTCAAGTGAGGAGCAGTGAAAGCTGGACCTATGAATAACAGTTTGGATAAATTTTTGTTAGGTGGTTTGTATTTTCTTCTGTAGATAACTGTTGCTTTATAGAAGGAAAGTAAACTTGAACTCCTGAAGATCTTTCCAATCTGTGTGGTAAATGTAGACATGGTATCCTGGAACTGACACCAGAACTGACCATCCAGCACCCTGATTGCAGTGAGTGCTCACATAAGGGCTTAGCTGAGGGCCAACTCCCCAGCAGGTGTCACATCTCTGACACACACAGCACCACTTGTGTGTGTTTTACTGTAGTCTTTTCACAGGGTAGGGAATGCCCTTCTTTGCCCCTGCACAAAGGCAAGTGGCCTCCCCAGCCAGAAGGGTTGGGCATCCCTGCTTTGGTTTGTGATTTACAGTTGACAAGACACTCACATTTTAATGGATTTCAGATTTCACTGATGGAAAATATTTGCTGCTGTAAACAAAGTGAATCACCTTGTTGATAATTCAATACTATATTTCATACACTGATAAGTTTGTAAATCCATTGGCAGACTGCTTGATAGGGTTGAAGGGCATTCAATACCAGCAGTTTGCTCTCCCATGTATGTAGATTAGCAGCATGATTTGCAAGTGACAAAAAAAAAAAAAAAAAGAAGAAGGAATCTTTGTGGTTTGTCAGAATGCTTAAACATTTTTAGGTAACTCTTACCTGGAGTCTTCTTACCTGCAGGGACATCAGAGGCTGGTTGTGATAAGCAAACCCCAAGAAAGATGAATAACATTTGTGTTAAAGAGAAGACAAAGAAACTTTTAAAAATAACTAATAAATAATAAAATAACAAAAATTTCTGAAGAAAAAAAATATCAGGTTTCAAATTAGGAAAGCACTGGTTGTTATTAGGAAATAACTGGCTGTTGAACACGTGAAATTGGCATTACGTTTGTTAAATAGAGCAGGAAGGAATTTATGCTCTTGGAAACAAGGAATGGTGTCTGAGAAAAGGATGCTCCAATGAAGAGTGCTGTTGAGATCCAAGTTTGAATAGTATTTTGTCTCAAGTAAAAATGTATGTTTCAATAATACTAGATCCTCAGAAATACATGTAAATGTGTGTGCTTAAACTATCTGTTGGTATTTACTAAAGCTTTTCAGTTAGAGCATGAGGTTGAAATGGAGTGCATATGTTTGTGGTCTGCTGGGACTCCCTGTATGTCTCAGAAAGGCTCTACACACAACATCAGAAATAATCAAAGGAATTCTGTTGGCCTTTTGAGGGGTAATGTTCTACGAAGATACTGCAAATAATTTGAAAGGATCCAGTCAAGAATTTCTCTGAAAATATTTGTGCTGTACTCACTGCACCCACTCAATTGCTTAATATAAGATTGCGTTGAAAAGCTTGTGTGCAGATGTAGAGATAATAGTCATGTAAAGAAATGGTTGAGTATGGCTCACATTTGAGGAATTTAAATGCACGTTATGGGTAGATATTATTTGTGTACAGTAGTTAACGCATGTATCCCAATAGTTTTTGAGTTTCTTTCTATATTGTTTCTTGAAAATGAGCTATATACTGGAGATAAATGAAGATGGACACAGTACTTGTGTAGATTAAGTGGAGCTGCAGAACTTAAGCAGTAAGGCACAATGTAAATTTATAAACAACCCAGTGTACTGCAGAACTTAGCACTTGCTGTAACACGGTGTCATACAATATTAATAAACTGAAAGGGACAGTAGATAATTTCCTTCAGTTGTCTGTCCCCCACATCTCTCCCTTCAATCAGCTGTAGCTTTTCTCCACTGGAGATAGTGCCATTATATCCAAACTGGAATTGTGTGGTTTTCATCTTAACTTGTTTAGCATGTGGCAGTGTTATTAAAAATGTGTTCGACACACCAGTGATCCTAGTATGAACCTGTCTGAATACAGATAAAGTACAGTATTGCATACTGAACATCTGTTTCTGGGAATTCCTCAGAATGTCAATTTAAAAAAAAAAAATCAGTGAATTTCAGTCATTAGACATTTTGGCAACAGTCCAGGATTTAAATGGCATTTCTTTATTTAGGTTGTCTGTTTGACCAGAGAATGAAGACAACTTTTTATATTTAGCTTGGTAACTGGAGGTACTAAATTATGTATGTATAATGTAAAAGCTGAAATAATACTTCAATTTTCCCAAAAAGGGAGTATCTAACATCACATGAAACTTACCCAAAGTCTACAGACACCATGTGCATAGTGCTATGTATCATTTAATGTGTTTACTTTTTGTAAATCTATGAGGCCTAATTTACTGGTACATAGCTAAGAAAATACAATTTTTAGCTGACATGCTCAGCTGTCATCTTTTGTTTAAGTCTGTTGCAAGCTGTTACAAATATCTGCATGTTTTTTAATGGGCCAGTTAATTCAGAGAAAGTACTAAATTGCAACATTTAATTGGATTAATTCTTGGTATTAATGTTAAATCAATAAGCATCTCTTCTGATAATGTATGTTGCTCAGGTTTCCCATAGAAGGAAACCAGCTTCCAAGGTTGAGAAACTTTTTGGCATCTTCCAGAAATTCCCTGTGGCAAGTTTCACATTAACTACACATTGTTCCCAGGTGTGCATAGAAAAACTTGGAGCTGCTATTCTCTGGTATTCTGTATTTTATATTTTGAGCTGAGTGACTAGCATTTTCAGTAAAAGTTTACCTGAATTTGGTCTGTCTCTCTACTTTAGATGGCTCCATAATCTGTGTTACCAGAATTCCTTACTGTTGCTGTTGCTGTTACCCCTCCAGCAGCTTTGTGACAGAGGTGAAGTGCCAACATCAGTGTTCTGCAGGTGAAGAACAGAAGCCGAGAGAGTGAGAGGTCATGTGCAGATCGATAATGTGGCAGACTCCAAGGTCCTGCTGTGCACAGTGTGGGTTGTGTGGTGAGAGGTACAGGAGTGGGGTTCACAAAGCCTCTTCAGTCTTCTGGGTGAACTGAGGGAGCTGAATTAGGCACTTGGTGAATTAAGCACTGAAGGTTTGGGATTTGCAGCAGAGATTTGATACACTGGTTTGCAGTCAGTGTAGCAAAACTGAATCTCAGCACACATTTACAGCTCCTCTAGGGCTGGTTTTGCTGGAATTCACCAGCCACTACCTTTCCTGAGCATAAGTACTTGGGGCTTCCTTCTAGGCGTGGATGACTGTTTCTTTAACTGCACAAGTGATGAAAACAATTGACGTGCTGGAGAAGAAGTGTTTAAAAAACTTCAGGAAGTCAGAAGGAAAGCCAGGGTCATCCTTAGCCTGAAGGGCTATGCCTTGTTCTCATTTGGGAGTGAGTGCCCTGCCCTCGCACCAGGTAGGGCTGGGGTGGTCACACACTGCTGTGGCTGCCAAGGGGCTCAGGACTAAGGCAGGGCACTGGGTGGTCTTTTGAATTTTTGTCATTTACTGGTGCAGACAAGAAATTAGTTTGTGCTTAGGGGTTGGATCTACATAATAAAGATGGTGTAGACCCAAGATATGTGATATTCATGGCCCAAAGGGAAGAATAATTGTAGTCCAGTGTGGACAGTGTATTTGAGAAGTTCTGCTCTTGGCTCATTTTCTGAATTTAGGCCTCAGTGACTTGCTGAAAATCATGTCTTACACAGCTGAGTCTGAACTCTAGTAAATAGATTTTTTTTTCTCTTTATAATTTAAAACCAGGCTCAAGTCGTTGCAAGAACTTCTGTTTCACAGACTGTTCCTTAACTATGCTGCTATTACTTCTTACCCAGAAATTCACATGGTTGAAACTGATGTTAAAAATAAGCTTTCCCATTCTCTGGTGATTTAAACCAGCAAAGGGAGAAGAGACAGCAAACACCATCTTTTAGTATATAATTTCCTTTCTGCTGCTGCTCCGGCTGTGATGCAGAGGCAGTTTAGTTAGGCATTCCCCCCGTCCATGCTGCTTATTTTTTTTTAACTTTTTTTTTAAATCCCCTTTTTTTGCTAATCAAAGTTATTTTTTTAAAATAGAAGTATAGGGGGCAGAAGCAGTGATTGCTGCAAGAAGGTACTATGGAAACCTGTCACGACAACAGTTTCAAATGAAAGTGAATCTTTAGCTGCTTAAGAAGTCCATGTATTTGTCAGACTCTAGTGTCTCCTCTGCAGTCAGAGTTGAACAGGAAGGAAGTGAATAGAGCAGTGTTGAGGGGAAAATAGATATTCTTGCTTTTCACTAGGGGAAAATGCATTTCTGGGCTCAGCCTTGCAATTACATATCCTGCAAGGAACTTCTTCTCTGGGACCTAAAATTTCTCAGTTACATAATGTGTTATGATGCTGTGGTAGCAATATTGTCCTTTATGGTTGGTGAGATATGTTTGCTATAAAATCTAGCTTGTAAGTGTTTCCAGATGTTTCTGTTTGTTTTTGTGGGTTTTTTAAAGAAGACATAGGCAGATGAATTATTCACAAAACTCAAAAGAAGGTGTTGCAGAGAGCAATAGCTAAATAAGTATATCTTTAGCATACATTTTAGTTGTGGATGTTGGTGCATATTTTTCAGATGGAAAATCAAAACATGATGTGAATGTATTAGATCCTAAGTCACTTGATATTTGTTCTCTGTGCCCTTGCTAAAGAACACACCATCAAATAAGTTTTGTTGTTATTAGTATAGCATGCAGAAGATAAAAAATGAAACAAATCTGGTACTGCTAGTAATATTATGACTGATAGATTCGCTTTGGTCTGTTTCAGCACTATGCTGATGCATATTAGTGTACATATATCTGTATATCTATATGAAGATTAATGTTTCTGTAAGATGAATATTTGGAATGTCAGTGATTAATCATTTAAATATGGCACTTCCTGGGGTTATTCCAAAACTGTGAGTTGAAATGCTGAAGTATTTAATCTTTCTGTGGTCACTGAAGTTCCTGGACATACTTTATAATGTTTGGTGGCATGTTGTTGCTGCTAGAAGTATTGGAAAACAGTATCTAATAAACAGAGAATACAGAAGGAAGACCTCCTCTCTTTATTTTTTTTTTTTAATTTAAAAAATACTGCTGTTCCTAAAGGATTATAAAGGGAGGAAAAGACTTTTTGGTGGAGAAGTTGCTCTGAACTGGTAAGTTAATCTTTCATTGTGTGTAACTTTAGTAAAACAGTTTTTTTTTAAATTGGCAAAGGTTTTATTTTCACATTTTGTCTTAAACTTTTTCCTGCGGAGTTTTGAAGCCGTGGCAATAATAAACATAGTGGTTGTCTCTTTTGTCCTGTGAGATCCTGATCTTTCAGATTTTGATGAGTCTGTGCACATTTATTAAAAGATATATACTGAATTAGAAACAGATTATGGGATTGTGCAGACTTTGTCTGCTCTGTGATGTAGAAAGCTTTATATCACTTTGCCATTGTGCACTTGCCCTATATAGAGGTAATTTAGGAAGCATAATGCAATTGATGTCCAACTGTGACATGGTGTTTTTATAAAAGTAAAACTCTTCACTGCTCCTAGCCTTTCTAAATGGTTAATCAAAGTGGATTGACAGATTATATGTCTGGGGTTTTTTTTTTTTTTTTTTTTTTTTCTGTGTAGGTGTTTGTGACTCATAAATGCAGAATTAGACCGAAAATCTGTGACTGGATAATGGAGTATTTGCAAGTACTTTATTGCATGTTTCAGTGCAGCACAACAAATAGCCTTCACTTTCCAGTGTTTACTTGTAAGGATTTATTATTGTGTGGCCCTGCTAATCTCATAATTTCTCCTTCTGTTTTTCTGATAGTGCAAGAAAGTGGTTTATAAATAGTTTCTATAAATGGGTATTCCTGAAAGTGATCTGATCTGAACAATATTTTTATATAACTGTCTTTTATGGTAAAGTAATAGGTGAAAATTGAGAAGTCATTAATGTTTTATATCCCATCACTCTGCTATGAATCACCACTTAGCTGTTTGCCAAAAACTTTGTATTCTGTTTAGTGACAATTTTATGTGAGGATCAGCTGGATAATTTTTGAAATTCACTTCTGGTTGTTTTCTTCAGAAATTCATATTAATTAATTTGACCTGTTGTCAACTAAACATGAAAACTTAATCTTCTATTGTAGATGGTGTTTTAAATACATATTACCTTAGATGATGCTTTTTGAAGAATTCAGATGGCATTACTGTTCCAAATATTTTAGGTATTAATAAATTCTAAGGACTTACTAGCTATGAAGTGTGTGTGAGAGTGGGGAAAAAAAAGTCAGAATACCTTAGAAAGCTATTAAAAATGTTTTTGATCTCCCCATTGAAACTAGTTATTCTGAAATATGAAACACTTAGGTTGGTTTCATACCAATTAGTAAATTTCATTTGTGATCACTAAAAAATTGCTCCTCATAGAATATCCATCATGAAAATACAGGAATGTTTAATAATATTGAGTTCAGCTTTCTTTGCAGACAGAAATTATTTTAAATTAGAGGCTGTTGCATAGTCTGTTTCTGTGTCCTGGTTGTCCATCTGTTTAGGTGTTTTCCCTGGACTGGAAAAGTGTTAGCCATTATGTTTTGGATAACTCTGACCACAGTGAGAAACTGCACTAAGACTAGATAATATCTGTAAGAGCAAGAATGTATCTGATTCTAGTCCTTTTAAGGTAATTAATGCAAATATGATGATTGATTCATCTATTTATGTGCACAGAGGCCTGGGTCACTGCTATGAACTGCTCAGCTGTGAAAAGCTTTGTAAATAAGCTATACTGTAGGGGTAGAATAAAGGAGACTGGGAACACCACGTGTCAGTACAGAAACTGGAAACTAAGATTTGGTCTTGAGGGTAACTCCAAAGGGAAAGATACGAATGGAAAGAGCTGCTCTGAGAACAAGACTGCAGAAGGGCTGGAGGATGGACTGGGGGATGGATAAGGTAGAGCAGTGAAATAAGGAAGGGGTGCTTGCATTGTTACGGATGCAGAAAGGTGGGCTAAGATTAGATCTTGTTGGAAACAGTTGAGGTAGAACTGGAACGGGAGCCATGAAGGTTTTTCTCTGTCAGATATTGCAGTGTTTTAATCACATGGGTCTAATCTTTATAGAAGGAGGTTAAATAAAGTTGTCTCCAAACATCCTAGTCCATGTAAGGGTTTTATTATCATTAATTAATTGATTAAAATATTTCTGATTTGCTTTAGATACTGAAAGGTGAACAGCATATATGAAATTCTGGTCAATTCCAGGGATGCAGCTGAGCAGAGACTGCCATGGGCTTTGGCTAGATCTCTGTATAATACATCCCAGCCTTTTAAATTTTTACTCTGTGTATCTGTGTCTCTTCAAAACTAAAGCTACACTGAGGTTCTTTCTCTCCAGATAAGATAGTATGTTATTGTTAAACGCCTCTCCCAGACTGTAATTCCATTTGTGGTTTGTACTGTTGACTGTTGATTGTTAACAGGTTCTGCAGTAATGCAATTAGGTGATCCAAGCAGAACATACAAAGCATTAATAAGCCACATCTGCATAGAGCAGAGTGAAAAATATGATCGACTAGCCATGATACTCATCGAAATAAGATAATATAATTCATTTTGCCTCTTTCGCGGGTTAAAAATCTGCTCTGTCTTAATCCTCTCAGAAAAAAATCAATGCTTCATCGTGTTCTTGATCTGCTACTCAGTGCCACATGAAATTCTGCATTACCGTACATTGTTACATTTATGGTAACAAAAAGATTTAAAGCTTTGGATAAGCTTGAAATGACACAGGGAGCTGAACAGTATGTGACATTAGAAAGGAAAAATCTTGGATCAAAATACTGCAGTTCTTGGGTGATGAATAACGTCGTCTGTGTGGAAGAAGAGGTGCACTCAGCTGCTTATTCTTCTCTTTCACCTCCCTTCTGTCCTTGTGCAGGCAGCAGCCCAGCAAGTTCCCATTTGTGTGAAGGTTTCAGAATGCATTGCTGGCTGACAGCTGAAGTGGGGAGGGGGGGAACTGCATTGTTTCAGTGGCCAAATTGGATCCCAGTGTCTGTGTTAGTTGCAGGCTGAGCTAGGCACAGTATTTCTTTTTCTGCAGAGGACTTCAGATTTTTTTCTTTCATAGTAAAGTTTTTGCATGATACAGTTTTGCCCATTTGATTTTAAAGGGACTGACCTTTTTAAAAAACAAAACAAAACAAAAAAAACCAAAAAAAACCCTAGAAATGTAAAATCTATTTCCATAAATGTTGAATCTGTAACAAAAAGAGGTCAATTTTGTCATGCCAGTGGACAAATTTACAGGAGAACTTGGAAGACTTATACTGCTGTCAGGGTCTAAAGGTGTGGGTAACACTGCCAACACTGAAGACCTGGTTGGCTGTATACATGGGTTTGCTCTCTTTCTAGCTGACCTCAGCAAAACTTGATGAAAATGACTGCACAAATCCATTGTTGCATTCTGTGGGAGCTGTAAGAAGAACTAGGAAGGAAAAATGGAGCAGAAAGAGCGTCGTCTGGCTCATTCCTGAGCAGCCAGGTGTGGTAAACCCTCCTTTGAGCAAGCAGGTGGATTAGGGCATCTCCAGCAGTCCTGGCAACCTACAATTCTTCACTGAATTATCTGCAGACTTTCCTGTAGGTGTGCGATACAATGAACTTGAACTTTGTATTAAGAAGAAAAAAAATGTTTTAAAATTCTATCCAGCAGCAAATCTGACCATGATGGAGGTCTGTTTGTAGTTGAGTATGAAAACATCAGCTAAAAAGAATTTAAAATAAAATGGCTTCTTAAAGTTCATTCCTTTTAAATACTTGAGGGCACTTCAGGGCTGTTGACAATACATGCATAGATTCCAGAAATGAGATGTTGTCACTTGCATAGGTAATCATTATCTTGTTGCAACGACTAGGAGAGCAAAAAACCCCAGATGGCTTGTGGTAGATATTTAAATCATTCAGAACATACCATTTAAAGGATATTTTTTCTGAGATAGAATTTAATTTTTTTTTTGTAAAGAGAGAAAAACATGTTAAAACCCTTCAGCACCTAATTCCTAATGTTGATTTTTAAGACTGAGTTAAAAGTGAAACTTGCCATTTCGGTTTTGTAATGGCTTTGTTGAACCCTCTAATAGAGTGAGCACGTACATAATGATATTTGGAGGTGGAAGAAAACATCTGATCACAAGCTTTTGTACAAATATCAAAATTAGTAATGAGATTTTGTGTCCTTACACTTCTGTTCTTCAGTAATGGGACTTGAATCAGCAGGTGCAAGTCAGGGTTGCACAAGGACAGGAGAGGTGCTGCAATCTCACCTTCTGCTCTCTAAACTTCATCAGCTGTGTTTTTAAAAGGGAAGCCACATCTTCAGATGTGAACTGGTTTGTTATCAGTAAGGGCTTTAGAGATTGGTCAGATTGTGAAAGAAGTGAGAGAAGCATCTTAAGAAGTTTGATTTTGCTCAGAAGCCCCCATTTCCATGTTGCCTGACTATTTTTTTAAATTTTGTATAATTTCTACTCTTTAAAGACTTTATACTCTTCCTACACCCAGATACAGCATTGTAGGATAACATTTGTAATTGTTATGGGCTAGTCAATGTAGCTGATCTGTCCTCAGAGGTACCAGATACTTTCTTTGAAATTGCTGTCACGTTGGTAGCCTGAGGCTTGGTAAACTTTGGAACATTGCTTGATGTTTCATGAGATAATTCTTTACAACAGTTCCTGATGCCTTTCTGTCCCATTAGCTCTTAGCCATCTGTTGCTTTGATTACACTATTATGGTGAATAAGTGTTTTGGCAAGCTATTTAGCTGTGTTGAAAAATCTTGTTTCTTTGCTTTCTAGTATTTTATTGCTACTGTTTCTTTTTTTTTCCCCCCTCCTCAACCTTTGTAGTGCAGTGCTTCTTGCTATTTCCTTCTTGTTATTCTAAGAAACAAAAGGCTGACCTAGTTTGAGGACATGATGAGGTTTATAACTGTGCTTTGTAGCTGTTCTCCTTTCATGTGAAAGTCCTACCAAAAGAGATTGTGTATTTCAAACGTGGGTTCATAGAAGGTAGATGTTATAACCTAACCATATTTAAATGTTTGGCTTTGGGACTCTTGCCTCTTAAGGCTTAAAATATCCATTTCTAATCTAGCCAATGTGTTTATATCACTATTACCTATGATATTTCTGTAACAAATCATAATATTTTAACCTCTCTCTCCTCCCAACACTGCAAAGACCAAAACAGGAAGATCTGGGATATCATTAAAAGAAGCCTGTATTCTCTGGCTTTACACTGTCAATTTGACCTTTTCATTTATTGCTCAGGTTTTAGAGAGGAACAGAGTAAAAGACAGATGGGATGATAATGAACATAGAGATGAGCTTCCCTAAGTAGGTTCATTTTTAGGAGTAGTGATATATCAATTACTTTTTTTTTACGCATGGATATTTGGAAATGAAATAAAATACTGCTTTTAGACTGAAACTGAATTTCATTGGCATTTAATTTCTACTTTTAGTTTTTTGTTACTTTTTCTACAATTAAAATAGCTGAGTTATACCTCAAAGCAAGAATTCCAACCCTTCTTACTAAGTTACTAATTCTGCTCAATAGGTCATTTTGCCTTGACTGTAACTTAGGTGGCCAAGTTTTCTTCACTGCTTACCTGCTTGAGGTCTTTAAACTGAACTGCAGCTTTTCCTGGAGTAACTTCTATTTTTTTCACTTCTGGTGTCTGTAAGAGATGACTAAGAACTGGGTAGCTGCAAGTGCTTGCAAAACTTGCAATCACTTGGTCTTTGAGTAGTACTTGCCATTAGGGATAGTAATGTTATTTATGCAAAAATTATTGAAAGGAGGCAGCATGTTGTAATGGTAGTGAGAGGGGAGAAGGGGCAAACACTGTAAAGGAACATCTGACTGGGGATTTTTTGCCTCTCAGAGGGTCTCTTTTGCACCTTGTAAAGCTGTGCTGTGTTGGAAATTGCAGCTCCTGTCTCCTACAAAAAAAAGGAGCAGTAAATTTTAAAAAGTAAGTGAAATAGCTTCCAATATAGCAAATCTTCTGTCAAATGAAATTAGTTAATGCTAAATGTAGTCAAAGATACTCAGAAGTACAGTCTGGAAACTGTTTTTGCACTTACTCTGTAAGGACTGCAATAGTCTTTTGTATTAATTGTCAGAAAATATACATTAGTTTACAAGTTCGGTTATTTCAGTGTGCATCCTGTTCTGGGATTGTTGTGTTTTAGTGCTGATTATTTCTTGATGGTTAGGGAATGTTGTGGTATTCCTTGCTCGCTGTGTTGTCAGACCACTGTGTTTAAGTGATTCCTGGACTAATTAGTAATTATCAATCTTCCTTCAACTAAGCAATGTATGTAATTATTTTTGAGCTGTGTTACATTTTTAATGCTTTTTTTATGGGATATGCTGCATGTTTTGCATAAGAGGTAACAATGTGACAGGGCACTGAAATCACAACTCTTGAATTATCTATCTGTCTGTCTGTCTATATCTATCAGCCTGCCACAGCCTCTCCTGGACAGGGTTATCTGTTCTCTGCAGAATGAGAAAGATTTTCAGTCAGAGACACTGTTCTAATTTTAATAAGCGAAATAGAAATGTCCTTTTATGCATTAATAGCTATAGAACATAATTTCTAAGTGAGGGTCTAAGTCCAAGTTTGACTTCTCTGTATGTGGTCCTTCTAAACTGTACTGTAAAAGAGCATTTCCTTGGAGAGCTGTTCTGATTATTGGTGGTGCAGGTACTTGTGAAATTTAACTGCATGAAAGTTAACAATTAATTACATTTGTAACACTGCTTCTTTGTGTAAGTAATAGCACTTGTCTTAGATAAACTATAAATTGTCTCAGATTGACTATAAATATTTTTGCCAATTAGCACATTTTCATTTGAGAAGGAAGCTGATAGTCTACCAGGTCCAAATCCTGTGGCATGGAATCTTCAGGACAGATTTGTACTGGATAAAGAAATAATGATGTGACACTCCCTAAGACAGAACTGGGTAGAGAATGATCCACACAGTGAATCCTGCACCCTGAGAAGATGGAGTGTGAGTTTGGAAGCTGTGTTTGTAGCACTTGAGCCATTAGTTCTGCCTAGTTATGCAAGTTTCTTGTTTATGGTTCAGCCTTATGCTAGGAATCTTCCTGTCCCCAAATTAGCTCAGTGTCATCACCACTCTCTCTTGTGAGGAGCAGGTTTGCTTGTCCAAGCTGGATTTCTAATGATGAAAAAGATTGTTGCTCTTTCCTTAGGCATGCTTTCAGAAGATTATTCTGATAATACTAGTGGCAGTCATAAAATAAAAGGCTACGATCTTGGCCCTTATAAAATAGTTGCAATATGGGCAGTTGACAAAACAAAATTGTTTTGTTACATCCTAGGAGATATTTTCAAATTAGAAATGTAAGATATATTTACTTAAGTCTTTAATGACATTTCTGTTTAGTCTTCTCAGGGTTATTATCTTTGTAGGAAAGGAAGTGACCAAATGGGGTTGTGCTCTGAGAATGGCTGTAGCTGCCATGCTGGCCTGGACAGCATCTGCTGCGTTATTAAATCCAGTCACCTGCTCTTTGAAACAACCACATGATGTAATTGTGAAAAAACCCACATTCATACTAATGACTGCATGACACTTACTTTTCTCCTTGTCTATGATTGTCTACAGAACCAAATGGGATGGGATGGGACAAAATTAATCAGAAGTTATGTCAATAAAATGAATGGTTCTCATTCACAGAGAAAATTAGCAAAGATATCTGGTGTGAACATCTCTTCATAGTTTCTGCTGAATGAGTATCTGTTTTGCAAAAACATAAATTGAAATACCCATACCTTTTTTTCCAAGTTGTTACTGGTATCAACCTTCTGATCAAGCTATTAAAACTATTGTCTGATGGATACTGAGAAACTTAGATGTTTTAAAATATTTGTGATACTTGTTTCATGGTAGAACTAGCTTTTGAGCATGTTGATTTTTATTTCATTTTCTTCATATGTTGAACTGATGACTCACTGAGTCTTCTTAAGCTCTTACATTTGTGGAATTTAGTTTCCATCTATCTGTAACATACTATGTTGTGGCTTGCCAGATGGAGGAGTGCTTTGAATGGAGAAGGATATTACTGGTGGACTTAATGCCATCTCTCCTTAACTCCCAGATGCATAATAATTTTTGCAATCTGATGATCAGTGCAGTTAATTTTTGAGTAGGTAGTGTTGTTGCCCTACACTTTGTGGGGTCATGTTTTTACTTCACTTGTGTATGCTTGTGTTTATGCACTAAAATTATACTGTATTGCTAACATATTCCTAAATGCACTTCTGTTTTTCTTTGCCTTCTACTCTTTTGATTGCCATAGCTTCAAGTTTATGGCAAATGTACAAATTTTTTATGGATGGAGATTCTAAGGGGAACACTTTAAAATTGCTAAGTGTGGTTGCCTGCAGTGGCAGACAAATTGGTTATAAAATACTGCTGATTAACTCATTAAATTCCATCTCAAAAGTAGTTATATTATTTTCCATATTGTTCCTGTTGGATAGCTGTTCTCATTATTATTCTCTGATGTGATTCTCTTTTCCTTTGTAGATCACTGTTGTAGTCAGTTTTTTTCAAATGCATGCTTTCCTCTTGATGGAAATTAAGGCAGCTTTTCAAATCTCAGAACTGTTTAGCTTTAAGGTTTCTCAGGTAGAAGAAAAATATTAAGGACAAATTCTTACCAATAACAAAGGACAAATTCTTATCAATATCTATTAGTAGTAGCAAATTCTGAAATACTGGCTCTCAACTTTTTGTCCATTGTGTATAATGATAAATAATTTAATATTGAGATGTATATGCAAGCCTTAAAGTATAATAATTAATTTCCATTCTGCTTTTCCACATTTTTTTTCACATAATTTTTGTCCTAAGAGGGGCTTCATTTTTTTTAACATATTGTCTAAGCCTAGAAACTAGCTGTGCCTAAAAATTTCCATTCTCTTAGGATTAGTCATAAACCAACAATGGACTGTTACATAGTCTGTCTGGGGCATATGAAACAATAACTGCTTCCTGAGGTGAGAAAATTACTGTAAATGAATCAAATAAAATAATACACTTTGTTCTACCTTGTCAGGGATTTGATATGTCTCTAATTCCATACAAGATGAATACATGAGCTAGGAGCCCTCTGTCCACAATTTAAAGCAAATAAGAAATAGGTCACCTGCGTAATCTTTGTTCCATTCTGATTTTAATTTTGGTACCAGATTTAGAAGATACTTTGAGTGAATAAAATGTTTCCATGATTTTGTATTTGGATGTGAAAATTCTGGCTAAAACCATTTCTTTTGAAATATGGCTCAGGCTCTCTTGGAGTATGTTTTTGTGTCTTTCTTGCCCAGTAACTACAGAGTTAGTTTGCTAAACTGTGATGTGGTAGCTCTAAGATTGATTTTTTTGCCTGCAGTTATTTGTGCCTGTATTGCCTGTTTGTCAGGAAAATAAGTATCTGGCCATTGATTATTTAAAGGTGAATAGTGCCCAGCTCACCTTTTGATGCTGTTCTATTTTTTACTATTTAATATATGAACATTAGATCCTGACCAAAATCTAGTTGAGCAGTCTTACAGTAATAGTAAGGTATTGATTTTGTATTACTGACTACCTGGTTTTATAATTGTGTAAGTATTCTGTAAGAAATACAACAATTTAGGAAAGGCTGGTAAATGAGGTGTGTCTTTCCTATATTTTCTTCCTTTCAGTTTCATTCTCTTTCTTTCTGCCAGTCTGTTCATTCTATTCCCCATCCTCTTCCCATTTATATTTTCTTTCTCTTGTTCATTCTGTCCCCAGATTCCCTCCTTGCATTATAGTACTCTTCATTTTCTGACATCCCATTAATCTTCCAGTCTTTATGGCTTACTTTCCCACCTCCACAAGCACACCCACAGGATGCTTAGAAATTTTACAGCATACCCAGTTGTCAAAAAACTAAACCTACAAGTCCCAGACCCGTAATACTATGCTGGGAATGCTCATTAACTCCCACACTGTTTGGAAAAAGAAACTGGTATAGTTAGTATAAGGTCTGCAAACCATAATACATGCCTAATATTCCTTTGCTTTCCACTAAACCTGGGAACTCCTAATGGGAAAGAAGATGGGATCTGGTATTTTTTTGCTTTAACTGTGTAGGAAGCCTAGAAAAAAATGACATGAATGTGCAGCTATAGGGGTGTGACCTCTGAAACATTGGGTTTGAGGGGAACACATTGATTGCAAGCAGATCAGAAAACCTGGTGCCATAGGTGGATGTACCAGAAGTGCATCCTCAGCACAGCAGCTGCACCACGGCCAAAGCCAGTGTGGGCTTTGCAGTGGGGAGTGCTGGTGGTCTCACAGAGTCACAGAATCTCACAGAATCACAGGATTCTCAGATGCTTCTGTCCAGTCTGACTGCCAGCATTTCTGTCAGACCACGTTCTTTACTGTTGGCAGAAATGACTAAGAAAAAATTACAAAAGACTGCATCTCTAATGTGTGTATGATCAGTTGATTGCCCCCTCCACTAATTGCCTGTAAATGCTAATTAAAAAAGCAGTTCAGTGTATGGATGACAGTGGTTAGTTTCCAAAGGCAATAATTTGAGGCTTTTCTCTTGCTGAATAGCACCCATGCCAGTGTTTAGTGTTGCTAAGTGGAATTATCATCAGATTTAATCTTTATCAGAGGTCTCTTAAACAGTGGACCTGGACAGGTTTTGGACAGTTTTCAGTTTTCACTCCCCTTCCATTCTGCTTTTCCACATTTTTTGGGTTGTTTTTTGTTTTTTTTTTTTTTTTTTTGCAAGCTCAGGAAATAATCACTGCATTGGTTTATTTCTTAATTCTGCTGTGAGGAAAAATGAAGTTATTATCAACATCAGAAATAGAAATGTAGAAATACAAGCTTAAACTTTGCAGTAGTCAGTAGAAGGGGTTTGACCTGCTTGCTTCTTCTTATCCTTCATTAGTATTTTTTTTAAGCCTGTATCACATTTAATTAACTATTTGGGACTTAACTGACAGTAGTGTAACAAGCACAGTATGCTAAAGCAATATTACCAGCTACATCATAGCTGAATACAGCTGTACTGTAACTAACCCCAAAGTTACTGGATCAGTGACTGATAACACACCACAGGTTAGATACTGCCTGCAGTACTTCCAGTTCCTTTCTTTCCATTCATATTCAGAGGATAGCACCAAAAGGAGCTAAGCAAAGTGTTGCTCAGAGAGCAGAGGAAATCAGTCCTCTCCTTTACCCTCCCTTCTCTATTATTCAGTAAGGATGCCAGTAACTTAAACAGAATGAATTAGCAAACTGAACTTAAAAGATGAATTTGCCCACTAAAATGATGTCTCATCAGGGATAAAACATCTCAATAGAACAGTTAAAGATAATTGTTATTTTTTTAATATCTTCTTTCTTCAGAATCCTACTCAAGTGGGAACTGCTCTTCAGGTTTTCCATAATCTTGGGACTTTGAAGGATACCATTGCTAATGTGGTGGATGGATACTGCACAGTGCTGGAAGAGAACATAAAAAATGCTTTGGATATCAAAGTGTTGACCCAGCCATCTCAAACAGTCACAAGAGGTATGATACTTGTTTTACAGAGAATGATACCTGTTTATTTTTATAGGAGTATGGTATGTTATAAAATGAAAGAAACTCTCACATCCAAGCCTGTTCTAGAAATGTTTTCCTGCTTGCTTTAACCAGTTGAGGGTTGGAGTAGGCATATCTCAGAAAACAATTAATTTAGAAACATTTAATTTTACAAAATCGGGTCTGTCTGATATTTGGCTCTGAGGTTTTCCTTTATTTCTCCCTGCCACTCCTTCCTAACTTGCCCAGAAAATTGTCCTCATTAGGTTACAATGTGTAGCATTTTCTTAGCTGTTTCTGGTGGAACCATGATTCTAAATTCTTCTTTCTTTTTATTGGTGGGCAAACTATGGGTTGAAATTATTTGCAGTCAATGGAAGAAGCCTGCAACTACATTGTTCTGCTTTTGTCAGGTGAAAACTGTTTCAAAGCAGACTATTTAATATGAAGAAATGTTGCACTATTAAACATTTAGTTCCCACTTAGCTCAGATACCAAAAAATACTGAGGAGTTGAGTTGGCAGGCAAATTTGAACTTCAGTGTTGAGAACATAATTTTTTTTTTTCAAAAGTTTTGCAACAAGGTGGGGGTCCAGACCCATAATCAGTGGAATAGTACAGGACTGCATCTTCTCTCAAGTGAAGTGATTGTTTAGAAGCTGCATGCACTTCAATTGAAATATCACTTTTTTAGCAGTTTGTCTATGCATTTAAGTCCTCAGCTGGTAATAGCTGTATTTTTCACAGCTACTCTCTCTCCCATTTCCCTTTACTCTTAAATCCTGCAAAACTGGTCATTGGTATTACTGTGGTGCTTCTGTGGAAGGCTGAATTGGTAGAGCTTGTAACAGTCATGAGCATGAAGTATCCCCACTGAACTTCAGAGCTTAGTCAGCTTCTCAGTTGAGACAACTGAGGCCATTCACAAAGACCTGTTCTGGATGTATTTTAGGCTGCTTTGACTTTAAAAAAAAAGTATCTGTCAAAGTGCACAGAGATCTATATTTCCAATATTTTAATTTTCATTTGTGGAAGCTGAAATGTGCTGCTGTGTATGTTTAAAAATCATTTAGGTGGCCCTGGTCGAGCTGCTATGCCAACACCTGGGAACACAGCAGCTTTTCGAGCAGCCCTCTGGACAAACATGGAGAAACTCATGGATCAGATCTGTGCTGCTTGTGGACAGGTACTCTGCAGCTAATTCCTGTTTGTCTCATCATGCAATTTTGGATGTAAGAATTTAGATGTCACTTTTCATCTCAATAAATTCTCTCTTACAGGTGCAGCATTTGCAGAAAGTATTGGCAAAGAAAAGAGATCCTGTGTCACATGTCTGCTTCATACAGGAGATAGCTAAGGTAAAGTTTTAATTTAGCTGAATACACTTTAGTAAATCTCTTAAGAAAAATGTAACGGGAGAATGAGTTTATTTACAATTTTACAGTTCCATAATTTTTTTTTTACTTAAATTGATGGGAAAGTGTTGAAACTCAAACTAACATTGAAGGATATATTTGTGATCTGTGTTATATCTGTAGGATGTAAACATGTTCATTTTGTTGTAATTTCTTTTGTTCTCTTTAAAAGGGAGCTGATAAGGCACCACTGTATGGATCATTAATGTCATTCTGTAATATCACGTGATTTGAGTAATTAATTAAATCTGTTAGTTTGCATAGGAGAATGTGTCTTCATCTATCATTTTCAGCCATCTGTTTCTCACTTCTTGACAATTTCTCCCTTGAAAAATAATCATGGCTGTTCTTTTGAATACCTATTATTTTCCATTCATTTGCATTGTTTTTTATTCATATTTGGAATAATTTGATTAATGGTCTCCTTCAGTGGTAGGAACAGGATTACTGAAACTGTCTCATCTACATTAGTAGAAGAGAGGGAAAACAAAAGACATGTTCCTGCTGACATCTCTTTCCAAGTGTGTAACTGGATTTTTAATTTACGTGGACTTAATATTTGAAATAACTTGTGGAAGCTCTTCATATGCAAACGTGGTCTTCTCAACAGTGAAAGCAAATAATAAAGGTTAAATACAGCCTTTTTCTGTCTCTTAAGCCCGTCTCCAGAAGATGTTGCACAGAGCATCACTTTTCTATGAGGCACTTCAAGCTTCTCTTTGTGTTAAAACAAAGAAACAAAAAAAAAGCAAACCACAACAACAACAACAAAACAAAAAAAAAAAAATCCACAACCCCCCTCAAAAAGTTTATAAACTTCTAGCATATTTTCTTAATTAAAAAGTGTTTAATCTGGAAATAAAATCTCTTGCTACCTGAATGGATCAGCCCTCCCCAGTTTGGGTCATTGTGGATCAGCATGTTTAGGGAGAAACATAGAAACCTGGAGACAGACCAGAAATGCTGAAAGGAAGAGTTTGGATGGAAAGGGAACTCAGCTAAATGATCTGTTGTTATTCATGAGTGGCTCCCACTCTGTGCCCATGCTTCTGACTTTCACTCTTCCCTCTTGTAAAGCATCACTTGAAAAGGAGTTTTTCAACAACTGAAAAGGGAGTTTTTGAGGTTGATAATAGAGGGAAGCCAAAAGAAATATTTTATCCTCCTGGAGACTAAACAAGCAGGGAAAATGAATATCAGTGGAACCAGGGTAAAAACTCATTAGAAAATAAAAGGCTTACTGTGTAGTCTTATGCTAAACATGTTCCATGATTTCTCTAATTACCCTTCTTCCCAACATTCATACTGCAGGATTGCATCTAAGTGAAAAGTTCTATTTCCCAAATAAAATCCATCTATTTATTTTTCCACAGTTTTCGCTCTTCCAATTGCTTTGCTCTTTGGTGGATATTTTGGTGTAGTAGAGTGCCAGGCTGGCCACTGTCATTCTCAGTGGGGCAGCTAAGGAGGAGTGGTACATCCTTATCTGATGTTCTGCTAGCAGAATTCTCTCAGCATGGCAGAGTACTGCTGATGGCTTGACTTACTTCTTGTCTGAAATGGTTCAGTATAGCATCGTGTTTTTCTTGGACATTCTCACAATTAGACCATTTCTTCTGGTGTCTCTTGAAAAAGGTGTGGCACCAGGCTGCAGATGGGTGAAGTCACACCAAAGAGTAGAGCTGTTGTTCAGACAAAACCAGACACATACTGCATGCTGCTGAAATTCAGGAGTGTAAGTACAGATGGCTGTATGGGAGAGTATGAATTGTTTTAGATATAAATAAGAAATTGGTATTTTGCCATTTACTAATGAAGATTCCATCTCGTGTTAAGCCAAACTGAAATGTGCTTTCCTCAGCAAGTGTTCTGGAGAGGGAGAGAAGTTGGATTTTCTGTATTGTGTTCAATTTCATTAATAAACTGAGCAAATTAACAAAACAAGCCAAAGGTACTAACATTGTACCCGTTTGCTAGAGCAGCATGCCCACTCCAGAAGATAGGAAAACGAATCATCCACTCTACAGTCTGTGCACTAATTACTGTTACTGATGTCAACATTATTATTATAGTCATCTTCTGCAGCAGCTGCAGTACCACTTTGCCTGTCCATCTGCTTCCTTGTTTTGATTACTGCAGTGCAAGTATCATCCTAGGAAGCATAAGAGAGGAGGAGATCCAGCCTTTTTAAAGCACAAGTCCTTTAATAGCAAGGAAGCTACTTGCCTTTTTTTTAAAGTCATCATTCTCTTTTTCCATTGGGGATTTTTTGTGTCTTTCTCTTCACAGATAGCACAGCCTGCAGTTTTTCTAATTTTGTATTATGATCTCAAACATGTGCTTTCCGGCTTTCTAATTACCTTTTACCATAATAATATTTAGTAGTGTTGTATCATGTTGTATCCAAAAATGTAATTTTAAAAGCACTAGCTAATTAATTAAAGGATTCACAAAAATCTCGTGGTTTTAAAAAAAAAAAAAAAAAAAAGGAAACAAAACCTGATAGATGAAGAAGCTGAGGTACAGAACTTGGAAAATTTTAAATTCTGCAGTTCAGCGTGAGGACAATGACAACACCTGCATCTTTACTACCCTATGGTTTCTCCTACAGAATTCCCTTCCAATTTTTACCAGCTTTAGATGTGGCCAAGAGTTAAGTAACAGTGTCACGCTTACATGAGGATCATAGAAGAATCTGGACATTAGATTTATACTGCACGTTTTTTCACTCTTTCTCTTTGCAGATCTAGATTTTGGTGTTTTTCCTCTGACGCAATATGAAATTAATGCAATTCTAAAAAGAAATCATGTACTCGTAGTACCTTCTAAAAACTGCTTCATTTCTTACTAGTCATGAGCTATAGATTCATTATTAATGTTTACATATTTAAATTATAGATTTAATTTTTTAACAAATCTATTAGCTGTTTAAAGGAGAAATACGATTGAATGGATATTTTGTGGGTTTTATGTAAGAAAAAAGGTCTTTAATGACTAGATTTTAGTTGCAGAGGGCTAAAAGAATTCAGAACTCATGCAGTTCTGATTTCTAGTTTTGGGGAAAATGAATACTGCTTTCACTGTATACATTTTTTAAAAGATAGGGTTAATACTGTCATAATTTTAAGGACAAAAATTAAAATTACAAATGAGATTTAAATCATGTAAATTTGATATTTTTGTTCACCTAATGACTGGTTATTTATATCACTTCTTTCACTTTGCTTAACTCACCTTCAGAGAGCTAATAGGTTACTTCAGTTTATTTTGCTTTATTGCTTCTCTCCTTCAATGTGCACTGACTAATCCTTCCTTGGCTGTTGTAATGCCTAAACTACAATTGACTTCAGTGTAAATCGCAGCCGAACATATCTTTGTGTGACAGCCACCTTCCTAATTAGAGTCCCTCTTAGCCCCTTGTAAAAGAGTTGAAAATGATCTTTGATCCTCATCTATTTTGGCTCCTTCCCTCCTACATAGGCATCAGGGAACGGTTCTGCCAAGAGAAAAGCAACCTGAAAAGCAACGAATCATTTTTAAGGGGGGCTGGGGTGGTCAGCAGAAAGGATGAACTGGGTCTCTCTGCTGGGCAGAAAGGTGCAGGCAGAGCTGCCCTTGCTCGCCTTTGGGTGTCCTGTTTGCAACCAAGGCACATCACAAACCCTGTCGTTTACATAAGCCTCGGGGTAAAAAAGTGAGCTGAGAGTTCTAGGGAGTGTTATTATGCACTTTCTGGAGGGCTCTTATCATTGCTTCTGCTGATGAATGTTTGGTGAGTAAGCAGCCTTTTTTCCTGAGTTGTCAACACTGGCAATATGAGGTGTTAACGATACAGAAAGAAATGTCCTCAGCATTACATAAGATAAAGAAAATAAATGGAAAATAAAGATATTTATTGACAGAGTGTACTTATATTTCACCTTCTAATTTCTGCTCCCCGTCCAAACTTGTTAAAAAATGTTGCTGCTTTGAGATTATTCACATCTCCATCACATATTCACATTCAGTTGACCCAATTAAAAAATAATCCCAAGTGGAAAATATTGAAAAATAATCTAATTATTGTCTTATGTGAATTCAGAAATAGTATGGTTTTCACCAGTTATTACAAGTATGAGATATGTTTTTCAGTATTTTTTGTAAACGCAGAATTGGATTACTTGAACATCTTTTCTACTGTTTGTTATTTAAGCCATAATGAGGTACTTTGTGAAGATCTAAACCCAGGTGGATGAGCAAGTTTTTGGTTCCCAAAATATCAAAGATAATTTTTGTTTCAGATCTACAAATTGCCCTCTGAATTGCAGGAGTTTTGAGGACTCTTAAAGAGCCAAGAAGATTATACCAGTTAAAAGTCAACTCTCATTTTGAATGGATCTGTGTGCCCAGGCAGCCATACTTAAAAGTATTTTTATTCTAATTGACATGGGAGGGTCAGAGCCTGTGCAATGGTTTTCTAATGACACTACGATTTCTGTAGAACTTTAATTCCGTTTCTCTGACAGAAATACGCAGCTGTGAAGAAAAGGGATGGTGTGGAGGTTGCGTAGGTTAGTAGGTAATAATGACTTTTGCTCTTTTTCACTTCTTGTTTGGTGGTGTTTGTGCAAATTGCAGATCAGTGATGACTGCAAATTATTAAGTCAGTTGGTTTTCAGTCAGCTTGCCATTGGAAAAGAAATATATTTACCAGAAGTGCCGCTTTTTATCATCATTCTTGTCAATCTTACCTGAACAGCTCCAGGCTGAGTGGACACGGTAACGAACCATCCTTTCATCCTTGGAGGGGATATGAAGTACTCAAGGTGAAAGCATGGTTGGAATTGAAGCTGTACATACTAAATCACTTCTCTGGGTAGAAGAAAGCTGTCAAATCCCTGGGGTAGTTACTGGCTCTTGAATACTAAGTTCATTTATTTCCAGTTGATGCATATCTTGCAGGAATATGGAAGGATTAATTAATGTTTTAAGTAGTTTTGAAGATACAGGGCACTGTTTAATATCTAGGTATTTTTGTTTCTTACAAATTAGTTTTTCTGAAGAATCACTTGAGAATTCCAATATTCTATGAAATGCACAGTCTTAACTTTATTTTCTAGTCAAGAAAGTTTTCGAGAAATAAAGCAAACCTGCATAAAGAGACCTTTTTTCAAATGTTGCACTACAGCTGGAAGTCTAGAAACTATTACACCTTGGATATAAACTGATCAACCCAGTGTAATGAAATTCTGTGCCCTGCGGTAAAACAAAAAAAAAATCAAGGTCATTTTTAAAATCACAGTGTCATTTATTGACATCTCTGCACCTGTAATGTATAATACAAACAACATTAGAAATTTAAATTCACTCTTATTTGAAGAAATTTAATCCTGACTACTTTAAGGATATAGAAAAGGGTTATTGAGAACACACTCAGAATTTGTCTTTTCTTTACTGATTAATTGCACTGCTGAGAATGATGGCTTTTTGTTCACAGTCTAACATTTGGCAATTATGTTGCTATAGAAATAGTGCAAATAGATTTCTTTATTTCTGTCCCATAAGATCTTGTCATACGAAATTGTTAAATCATTTGCACTGTTGCTTTATTGGTGGAAAAAATATTTAGACTGTCCTTTAAACGTCTTCTGTTTTTAGAGCAAATTCACAAGTCCTGTATTTCTCCATGGCGGAGCGTTTGATTACAGATACAAACACTGTATATGTTAGTATGCAAAGCCTGATTTCAGGAGCCTGCAGCAACTAGCTGCATGCTAATATTCACTATATTGTTTTACATTTCAAAGAGGCTTCACAGTAAAGATGTTTTTCACATTCTACTCAAAGTATCAAAATTTCTACAGGGAAAAATAAGTTGGAAGTGGTTGTCATGAAGGGGAAGCCAGTTTAGAATCAGTGGGTCAGATTTATTATTCGAATGTTAAAATAGCTATTTTAGACAGACACAAATATGATAATTCACAGATGGAAAATTACACTCATTAAGTTCTAAATTTACAGTGTGGAGGAAATAGAGACATTTGTAAGAATAAATATATGTCCTTTCAGCATCTTCTTACATTCTTGTCTAACACTGAATAAGGGGGGTACTTTCATTCTCATTCCTTGAATTTAGATTTAATGTCAGATGTTATAATAAGAACAGAGCTAAAGAGATTTAATTTCATTTCAGTAATAGCAAAGTTAATTAGTGGTTTGATATGGGTTTTTTAAATGAGGTAAGCTGGTTTTATGTTTGAGGAGACTTGAAATCAGTTTTCCAGGCTTTAACATTAATATTGTTGTATAGCACCAGTGAATACAGAGCTTGTAATATCTATCCTTTGATGATAGTGGTACTCAGCCCACTATTGTTCAGTGGTTTATTAACTTACTAGTAGCTGTTAGTGAAAATGGGTTATATTTTTTGAACTGGAAAAACGAGTCATTTTCATGTGAGTGAGAAGGGGTTTAGCACATGAATCGTGTCAGTCTGTAGTTTCTTCTATAATCTTGTGAGCAGCCAACATCGAATCTAAATTTCAAATCTATGCAGGCAATGCATCAATCTGAGTAATAGTGTCGCTTCACGCTATTAACAAGTCTGCTTAGGTGCTGTAATGTAATACCATGCACTAAAGATGAAAAGACTACTGAAAAAAAAAATTAATAGACAAGTATAAATCCCTCCCTCCCCATACCAGCAAAAGAATACTGGTATAAATCCTTTCCCTACCACCAGTCATTGCACCGAAGGTGATTGAGTCTGCAGGCTCTCCCACTTGCACTGTGAGTGCTTTTATTATCAGTGTGGGATTAATTTTGAATGGCCCAGCTGAATGGCCAGGCCCAGAAAGTGGTGATCAGTGGTGCAAAATCTAGCAGCTGATCAGTAGTGTACACCCACAATGGGTCAAATACAAGGTCAAGTTCTGTTTTAAGACTTTTATTGGTGATCTGGATGATGGGCCAGAATGTAGCCTCAGCAGGTTTGCTGATGGCACAAAACTGGGAGTAGTGGCTGATGCTCCAGAGAGTCATAATGCCATCAAGAGTGACCTCAAGAGAAGGGAGGAATGTAAAGGAATGGTCTGATGGGAACCTTATGGTGTTCCTGGGACAGAGAGCAGGAAGGACTAACACTGTCCAAATGTCTCCTGGCACTGGCCTTATGCAGTGTTATTAAGCTGCATCAGGGGAAGTTTAGGCTGGACATTGGGAAAAAGTTCTTCACAGGAAGAGTGATTGGCCATTGGAATGGGCTGCCGGGGAGGTGGTGGAGTCAGCATCCCTGGAGGTGTTTTAAAAAAGACTGGATGTGGCACTCGGTGCCGTGTTTAGTTGACAAGGTGGTGTTAGGTTGTAGGGTGGACTTGATGATCTCAATGGTCTTTTCCAACCTAGTTAATTCTATGACTCTTTGGTTCTATTATACAACCTTAGATGTTTTATCTAAAACCTGACCTATTATGGGAAAGTTGCAGAATGTTACTGTTTGTACCAAGTATTGACAATAGTGACTTTATAGTGATAGTTGAAATTAAATACACAAAGTGAAAATATTTTTAGCAGATTGCTGGTTATGGCCCTGATTCAGCAAAGCAGTTAAGCATATTTTTTATTTTTCATAAGTAGTATATACTATGGAAGTCAAACTGCCTCAGTCTATGATTTTAATAAGGATAAACTTTGTCCCATTCACATAGACAATATAGTGAGCCTCACTGTTGAGAAAATGCATCACCATTTGTGGTCTAGCCTGCTGGACATATTATGTCTGATTTATGGGTATGATTTTCATGAGGAAGTAATTCCTCTGTGAATAGTATGTGTGTCTGTGTACCAAATTTTTAAACAGTGTGAAAAAGGAGGAAGACTACAGTAGCTGGGCCAGAGTGCAGTCTGATTGTTGTTTTTCTATTTTACTCTACATAGATGCAAGTGGGTTACCTAGAACTAACATATTATAAGTAGCTACGTGCTAGTAGTCCATACATCTTTCAAAAGTATCTTTCCATTCCCTGGTTGTGGCCAGTTGTCCAGCAGGTCAGAAGGACAGAGGGTTGGCCTAGTGTATGTTACTGGGCAGTTCAGTTCATTTTTGAAAATAAAGAATTAACAAGATGAGAACAGATCTAAACTGTCTTGCACTGCTGAAGGAATTGAATAGGGGCTCTAAATCATGTAAATAATGTAAGTGCCTGCTCAGCTGTTCATTTTTGGGGAATAAAGTGGTCACTGGTCACAGCAACAATAGTGACGGTATTTTTGATTTACAGTTTTGGTTGGTAGATACTAATTTATGTAAGTGTACTTTAGGCATTGGAGCATTTTCACAACAGATTTTTATTAGAAAATAGCCAGTTCTGTGGCTGATCTTAGTTCCCCACTATTCTGTAGTGATACAAAGTATGATTTATGTGCAGATTTTCTGTGCAGTGAGATCAAAATAAAGCTGCAAACATAGAGTACCATTCATTCAATAATGCTGCGTTAAATGGATCTGGTTTGGGAGGAAAGTTCTGGTTTGCCATTATAGTCTTAAAATTGCTTGCAATTAATGTTCATCGTTTTAATGTTCATAGTTTGGTATATTTAATGATGGGAAACATATGTATATGTCAACCTGAATCTTGCCTATCATGAGTTTTAGATACCATCAATTACAGTTAAGGTTCTTTTGTTGAAGGAAAAACATATCGCCTGACGAGAGGAAACAACATTTTATTTTATGCTAAAGTGCAATAATTTACTTCTGGAGACTTTTAATTATGTATGGATGTTTTATGTAGGCTTTCTATGTGCACAGTATGCACCTGAAACAGCTTTGTGCCAGATAATAACGTCTCTTACCTTCCAAAGGTCTGTGTGTTCTCTGTGTTGTTAAACACATACGCTGGGTGAGGGGACAGTGTGACAGAACGGTGACCTTTTTCCAGTGTTGTTGGTTATGGCATAGGAAGCTGTTGGAAAATGATTGCTACAGAGCTGAAAAGATAATCGGATGCAGTTCATTACTCATCTTGTCAGCTGCTCCTGCTACAAGGGATTGTATCACAAGATGTTAATCTGCTTGTGACTAGATTTCAAAGCAAGCATTTTTATTTTGGAGGGGGTGTAAATAATTTAACATCTTCCAATTCTATTTCATTTTCAGAAGCAAGAGAAATGGAAAATTCCTGATTTAAAGTCTCAGAATATTAATTGATAGAAATATTAGTACATCCTTGTGGATTATTTTACAACTATATAATGATATGCTGCAAAAAGCTATTTAATTGCAGAAGTGGTTCTTTTAAAACTAATTATGAGGTAGTGTATTCCTTGAATTGTGGAAGTTAGTCTGCTAGCACACTTCAGTGTGTTCTGCAAGACAAACATTAGACACAAGACAGATTTGGACCAAAAAGAGCCCTATCTACACACTGAATCACTAATGAGGACGTACCCAATGCTCCCATACATTGTCTACTGCTGAGGATATTTGGTGTAAGTGTGGAGGAGGATTATATTCATTATTTGCAGATGGGAAGATGAGAAGGTAGTTTTAGCTAGCTGATTTTAGTTTTTGGAAAGTGAAAGGCCCAAAAGAGAGTTTCTTTCTGATACTGTGGTTTGCTGCTCACAATGCTGCATGTGAAGCGTAGGGGAAGACTTACAAACTTTACATTACATTAAGATGAGACAGTAGATTTGCTGTGTACATTTCAAGCAAGCAGAACTGCCTTTTCCAGATTCATCCTATCTTTTTAGTCCTTGAAGAAGTTGTCCTTTACAAGGGACATTCCTTTAATTTCCTGCTGGAGAATAACACTCCTTTTGCTATCCTTTCCTTGTAAGTTTCTAGTGTTGATTACTGTCAGATGGAATTGCACACTACATTTTAAGCAGTTAAATTATAATTCTCATAAATCTAATCCTTATTAGAATACATAATTTAAAAAAAACAAGCAGTGAGAGGCTCAAATGTACCTTCAAAAGTAATATATTGAAATAATGTGTAAGCAAAAGAAATTACAGATTTAAACAAATTAAATTGTTTCTGGATTCTCATGGTTGCATATGGCACTTTTTTACTCCCTCAGGAGTATCTAATGCTAATGCCTTGCTATATTCCAGTTTTGGTAGCTACAGTCCACCCACTTAAATACCCCCTGGTGTATGCGTAGGCAACAATATTCTCTAGTTCCTGCCACAGGCTCTTACATGGTCTTCTCTGTGCTATTAATCAGCAGCTATATTTCACCTCCAGAGAGACTGCATCTCAGCACTGGACAAACTGAAATCTCATGTCATATGTCATGCAAGCAGCCAGCACTCTGTAGGTAATGGTTTTAGTTAGTTTGAAAACAGGGCATTTATTTTTTCCCCTAAACATTTTTGACTGAGTAGTCAGTCAGTAGAAAATGTTATTTGACTTTTTCATGAAGCTTCTCCCTTCTGTCTCTCCTCATACATAATACAGTTGGCTAGCTGAGCCATGAGGGCCTTCTTCCCTACAAAATTCTGATACCGTTCATGTACACCATTCACCCAAGTCAGAAGACACAAACTAATGAGCAGAGGCTAATTTGGGTGGCTGTGGCTGCCTATGCAAATTTGTGCATGAGAACATATGTATGCATGTCTGACCTTATATTATGTATGTATATAGAGATACATGGAAAAGTGATGTATTTCCACAACAACATAAATCGTCATCCCACGTTGCTGTTACTTGTCACCATGTTGAATCTGACAATTAAAATAGGAATGTTGATGGGGAGGGGTACATGTATATTTGTTTTCTGGTCCCTTTAATCACTGTGTTTTCTGCTGAGACAGTGACAGATATGTAGATGGCAATTACACAAAAAAAAAAAAGTTTGAAAGTGCTCTCTAGGTATTTTTCCACTTCCATTAGGTTATTTAGAATTTGAATTGAGTTATGCTCAATAGGCAACCATTGTTCCAGGCTGGGATAGAGAATATGAAAGCCAATTAATTTATACTTGATGTGAAAGGCCATTTGTTTTATAGTAGTCTTCATGTTCTAAACTTGAAACTGTGAAATAAAGAATTAAGTAATTTCACGTTTATGCTATAGCAAAAAATTTATCAAAGAAAAGAGATTTTATGCAGTGAACTTTCTGAATAATTTTCTGATATTCTAATTTTACTTCACCCATTTATGAAAGTCAAGTACAGTTTTGCAGAAAATACAAACATAGCTATAAAAAATTACTTCCATTTCTAAATCCATCATTGTCCTCAAGAATAGAAAAATGTGATTCCGTAATCCCAGTTTATTTTAGCATTCAGTGTTAATTATCATACATTTTATGAGTCCAACAGCATAAAAAGATGTTCTCTCTCAATTCTTAACACATGACCCATAAACTTTACCTTTCTTTATCTTTAGATAAGGAGTAGAGTTGGATTATTTCCTCATTAATTACAGAGTTTGTGATGATAATCCTATTTTTTATCATTACTTTTAAATGTATCACTACACCTTTGACTGATTTTCAGATTTTACGTTAACTCTTGAAGATGATTTTTTTTAAACTGAAACTTGAGCTTGAACTTACAATCTTTCAATGAACAGATCTTCAAGAGGGATGCAGTGGTACTTGTTAATGAATGACCTTGTAAAGACATTTGTTGCTTTGCCCATTATTGCCACTGCTAGTGAAAAGAGACCCTTTTTTTTCCCCTTTATTATCTTAAGTAGTAGTAATTCATTTTGGAGTAGTGAGACTTTTAAATTTAATAGATTATCTCCACCTTTTTGTGGTACTGTTGGGCAGTGCAGAAGTGAAACTGACATTTTTTTTCTTTTCTGATTATCATTCCTATAGTGCTCTGGTCAAACTGGTTAATGCAGCCATAGGATCAAGGGATGACATGTACACCATGCAAGGGGGAAAACCCTTCTGCTCAGAGTGTGTTTTCTCTTCCCATGAGAACACTGAACAGTCTTCCAAGTATCTTAACAAGTAGGCAGGATGGGATACCCATCATTATCTCCTGAAATATTTTTTCTACCTCGAACAGACAGGGATCAAAAACCATGTTTTAATGCTTGACCCTGAGTGCCAGATGTTGGGGGCAGTAGGGAAGCAGCCTGCCCTTGCACATTCCCTTTGGCGTGCTCCCTTGTTTCCCCATTGGCAGGAGGCAGTGAAGGGTCTGCTGTGAGGTTCACTGTATTTTTGTGTGGTTTATGTTTTTGGGAAGCTGAGCTGCTCTGTGTGCAGCACGCAGTGGTTGGTCCCTGGCTGGAGTTAGCCAGCGCGTGGTAGTGGCAATGAATAATTGCTGTGGTGTAGCCAGCACGAGAACTCCCACGGAACGGGAAGGTCACTGCAGTGCAGGGAGATTTTCTAACACGTCTCCTGAGGTGTGCTGCTTCAGGCTGCACTCACACCCCTGGAGAGCTGGGAGCACTTCTGCTCAGACTTGGAGGAAAATATTTAATTCGAGACAGGACCGAAGCTTTTATTTTGTTTTCTCCAATAGTTTTTCTAGCCCTAAACCTGAGGAAAACTTCTCAGATTTCACTTACTCTGTTTTTATCCTCAGTGATGAGGAGCAGCTTTGAGTGGAAGCATTTGCATTGCTTGAGAAAGAGCATGTTTTGAAACTTGCATTCCTTTTGTCCCTTGCTCTTAGGATGGCCAGTCTGATATTTTGTACAAATTTTGGACTGCAGTAACCCAGACACTTTCTTCTCAGTTTCAGTCAGCAACAGACTGTAAGTATTCAGGAGAAATGATTTGCAATGTGTTCTGTAATTATTTTGAATTTTACTTTTTAGTAAGCCCTTTGCTCGGTATCTCCTCTACCAGAACTATAGCAGTGGTTCACTCAGGTCTGTGCGTTTAAAACTTCTGTGTTTGTAACCAGACAGGATCCTCATAAACTATGGTGGAATTTTCAAAAATAAATATTTTCTGTTTCATTAAGTAGTTGTTATCTAATAACAAAAAGTGGAGATAAAAATGTTTGGAATGGTACATTATACTCCCTGAAGCAAGTGGGTTTGCCAAATTCAAAATTAGTAATTTGATTTTAAAGATAAATTCTTAGTCTTTTCTTGTTAAATGCTGATTGGTTGTAAAAATCATATTTCAGTCATTTTTTAGATTCCATTGCAAACAGGATTTTAGTTACTTCAAAATTGTCTTATATAAGTACAGATGAACAGCTGGTGTTCTGACTATACACAATTTTCTCTACGTGTGTAATATGTAAATGGCCGATACAATCATGGAATATTAATTATAAATCATGTGTTAACATAAGACAGTTCTATTACCAGAACATGCTAATGCAGCATGCAGTTGGATCATAGGTGAGTTTGGTACTTTCAAAAATATATCTTTCACTTTTGCATAGTGTTTAAATTTAATCTTTTGCACACAGAGGTGAAGGGCATAAGATGTGCATTTATCTTTGTGATCTCAGCTATTGTACCAGCCCTTCAAAATTTGGTCCTTCCAGGCTTTATAGCAGCAGTATAATTTTGAGGAACTAGCTGATGGATTCATACTCAGTGGTTGCTAAGTAACTAGATGATCCCAAAAGAAAATGTATGCATCTTGTGTTAAAACATATTAATTTTACTGTTTGCCTTATGCACTTCTTTAAGGGCAGTAAGTACATACCCTGAGCCTCCTGTGCTCACACTGAACACGTGCTGCCAGTTCTCAGCACTCACACTGGAGATTGTCAATTTATGACACCAGTTAACAGGACCAACCAACACTGCACAACTGAGGGAACTCTTACGTTTTAGCAGCTGAGCTTTTTCTAACAGCTATTCAAAACTATTTTATTACTTACAGTTTTAATAATGTGTTTTATATAAACTTTATAGGGGAGGTTTGATGTGAATGATGCTTTTATCTTGCTACAGCTGAGTTTTGGGGAGACAGATTTTTTCATTTCAATGAAGCATCTAAATGAAAATGTTAATTTTTAACATAAATTTCTGGTGACTGAATGCACTGACATCAGTCAGGTTTTGGATCATACAGATCAGAAGAAGATATCAGAAAAATAATGTCAAAATAGAAATTTATGGCAGTGTAAAAGGTTTGATATTAGATAATGATGTGCTTTTGTGAGGTTGGGACATTCTTTGTAAACATAGCTTCATGACCTAAAATAACTCTGTGTTTGATAATAAATGTGAATCCTCCAGTATTCAAAATTACATATTTGAGTTGAAAGCACAGGTTGGGTGAAATGGGGCAGATGTCTGGAACCTGAAAAACCTATGAATGAATGGAGCAGTGTTAATCTCCTAATGTAATGGGAAATCTCTAGAGTATGAGTGATGTTAGATCAAGATTAACAGTTGCTAAAGCAGTTGTACGTTTGTTTCATTTCCTGTTACTTGTGGCAAGCCTTTCAAGGCTGAAAATAATGCTGCTTTTTCTGCTGGCTTTGTGATTCTCTGACAAGTTTAGGAATTGCATATTAAGTGCCTTGTTTTAAGAAGTGTGCATAAAAGCATATGCTTCCTTCATCACATTTCTGAAGACTTTCGTTCATAGGGGTTATCTTTGTCGGTTTTAAATTGTTGTCTTCAAAGTTGCACAGCCCCACACTTATCCTCCATCAAGACATTGTTAGCAAATCTCTAGATTTAGAGAGTTCCAGTTATGCTTTGGCCATAAATGAATGATAATAATAATAATAAAGTTTGATACCAAACATTTATTATACAAAATAAAGTCTTTTTTTCATATCTGGTCTTCCAGTTGTGGGTTTTATACTGGTGCTTTACATCCTTTGTCAAGTGCATTTAATATTATAGTTATGTCACTTTAAATTAATTATAAATATTACATTATAAATATTAAACTTAGGATAACATTGTGTAATGTTGATATAAATGCAAGGATAGAGATTATTTATAGGAATAAAAAAAATAGTTTGAATTTAGCATCGTGTGTTGCTTACTCCTTTATTTTACAGCCTCTATGTTTTTGAAGCAAGCATTTGAAGGAGAATACCCCAAATTACTGAGGCTTTATAATGACTTATGGAAGCGTCTCCAACAATATAGTCAAAATATTCAGAGGAATTTTAACACAAGTGGAACTACTGATCTTTTTGCTGAACTACAACAAATGGAAGAAGATGCACAGGACATATTCATGCAAAAAAATGAAGATTATGAGTAAGTATTATGAACTGTATGACTATAAAATATGAATCTTTGCACCCTGTAATAAAACAGAATTTTTTAAAAACTTACTGTTATTCAAATTGTCACTGCAGGAGAATTTTAAAGGCTTTTTTCCCCTCTTGCGTTTACTGCTCTAATGCTATTTTAGAGCTGTAGGCTTTTTATTAAGCAATATATCTAATAGTGTTGGGTTGTCTTGTCTTTCACAAAGTCTCTGACTTTTGAACAAGTTCTATCTTTTTGTCTCTCTGGTTGGAAAAAATAGGAAAACGGTGAAAAATCAGTTTTGTATGTGTTAGGATTACAGCACTAGCTTTCTCCTGATGACACTGCAATCATTTGAATGTGACAAATGCTCAGTTGTTATGATTCACAGTTTTTAGTTTATACATCATAGAATAAACATGATCTAAGTGATATCAGAAAGATCAAACTGAAACAGGCTTATCAAGCCTATTAGGACTTCTAGACTTACGTAAGATAAAATGAATATTTTATATGAGAATTGTATTGACTCAAACATGTTCTTGAGCAGTCAGTGGGAGACTTATCAGAAGAATGTTTTTCATATGCGTATGTTTAAAAAGCAGAAAGAAAAAACAGGTTCAGTATTGCAAACTTTGTAGGTCTGGAAAAATTTAATGCTATTGTGTATTTCAATTTAAAATGTAGTAACATTTTCTTGTGTGCAAAGTCCAGAAAAGGCCTTGAAAGATTCACTGCAACAGTATGAAGCTGCCTATCTGTCAAAATCCTTGTCTCGACTGTTTGACCCCATCAATCTTGTCTTTCCTCCTGGAGGTCGGAATCCTCCCTCTTCTGACGAGCTTGACAGCATCATTAAAACTATAGCCAGGTATGCACATATAAGGCATTGGAAATGTATATTGGAAATACTCAACATGTCTGTTTCATAACTTACAGTTTGAGAAAGGAGACTTCCGTAGCAGTAAAAGGTTGATTACTCTTTAATTATAAAGTAGACTAGTGCAAAAATCAAGTCAGAGTTTAGGATAGGCTAGGATAGGATGGGATAAAATACAGTAACACACAATAGGACAGAATATTTCAGTTGGAGGGGACCTACAATGATAAATCCAGTCCAACTGCACAAACACTTCAGAGCTGGCCAAAAGCTAAAACATGTTAAGAGCATTGTCCAAATGCCTCTTAAATACTGACAGGCTTAGACCACCTCTCTAAGAAGCCTGTTCCAGCGTTTGACCACCCTCTTGTTACAGGTGTGATTCCTTAATGCTGAGTTGGAACTCACCTCGTGCAGCTTTGAACCATTCCCACACCTCCTCTGACTGGATCCTGGGGAGGAGTGCTCAGCACCTCCTTCTCCACTTCCCCTGCTTAGGAAACTGCAGAGGGCAATGAGGCTGCCCCGTCTTTTCTCCAGAGTTGACAAGCCCACATCCTTTGCTATCCCTCACAGGACATTCCTTTCAGTCCTTTCACCTGATCTATTGCCCTCCTCTGGACACATTCTTCCTAAATTGTGGGACCTTGAACTATACATGGTGTTCAAGGTGAGGCTGCACCAATGATAAATACAGCAAGATAGGCATCTCTTTGTTATTATTTATAATAAATATATTTTATTGTTTATTTTCTGTATTTTGTTTTTCTGGAATAAATGAAATTTTAACATAAGTTTTAATGTTTAAGCTTATAAAAGATCAGGAAGAGAAACTTTACACATACTGTCAATGTCTGGTATGTTAATTACCCTGACTGTGTCAAAGGGAAGTGGTAGTTGTTTGGCTGGAAGTGATAATACCAGATGCAAATACTTTGTTAGAGTAAAACAGGATGATAGGTAAAGCAAGATGATAGGTAAAGATGACTATTCTAGGTAGAATTTGTAGAATGAGATACCTGAATTACCAGTGGTGCATTTTCCCTCGTGAGGTTTTGGTAACGACTACTCTGTTTAATAAAGTCTGAAAAAAGATGGGCTGTATTCACAGTATGTGTGTGTGTGTGTGTGTGTGTGTGTGTCTAAAATATTAAATATTGACACAGTACTTGTGACTGGGCGTTACAGATGCTCAGAACATGTCTGTTGGTGTGGTGACTGATACTGTTTTGTTCCTTGCAAAAGAGAAAGGAAAACAACATGAAAATGACGAAATTTCAGCTGAGTCTTCTAGAGTGACCTTTAGCTTATGATGTTTGGGGCCCTAGAGAGTTCTCAGAGAAGATTATTCCAAGTTGGGGTGCCTAATGATTCTCCAGCTCTTGAGAGAGGTTAAACTCACCCTTAGCAACATGATGGTTCTTGTGCTTGCCAGTCTTCAGCAGAGCAGGTTTGAATGCAGCCCCAGCCGGTGGAGATCTGGGGATGTTAATGAACAAAAAATACTGGAAGCGATTTAGAAATCTTTTCCTTCTCCGTTTGTTCCCTGTCATTCCTTGGGGGCCTCTTTTACTATAAAGGATTGCCTAAAACACAGCTTATTAGTTGTGTCAAGCTAAGGCATCCCCTGGGTATTTCTGCACAGCTCATGTAATTCCAGAGTTGAATGACTGTGTATTCACCTGTAATGTTTGAAGGCTGCTGCCAAATCTTGAATGTAGTTAATTGCTGTCAATATTTTTGAATGGCTTACTAATAGTGATTTCATACTGAAGTGTCATTCCTAAACTTTGCTCATTTCTACTAGAATAGGAACACTGCACAAAAAATTCCCAAATGACTTGTTAAATTGTAAACTGAATTACGGTGCGTGGAAAGACTTGGTTGTATGTGTTACTCTCTCTAAATTGACGTGCCACATAACTGTGTATTCATAGTTAATTCTTTATCGATCCAATACTGCGTTCAATACGGCACTGTTTAGTTGTTAATTAAGATTTGTAATCTTTGCTTCCAGTGAGCTGAATGTGGCTGCTGTTGATCCAGACCTGAGTTTAGCTGTGGCCAAAAATGTGGCGAAGACCATTCAGCTTTATGGTGTAAAATCAGAGCAGCTTGTAAGTAATTTTAAATTTCTAAATACTAATGTTTTTTCATGTGCAGTGTTCTGGCTTTTGTAGATTTAGAACATAACAGTTAAGCAATCTAGATAGACAGAACTTTCCAATTAGCTTTCCATTGTATTTATGAACATGATCAATTAAATTCTGCCTTCAGACAAAGTCAGTCTATTGATAGCAGTAAAATTTATCTGTATAACTCCAAATTGAATTTGCCATATTAATTTTTAAAACCTCAAAACTGTAGCTGTCATTAAACAAAATCAAGACTGTTTAATTCAGTTCTTTATTGACCAGCATTTGATACATCAGTTACATGATACAGCATTTTTATGGTATTAAAATCTAGACTATTGAAATACAATTTTTCACTATTTGCAAGAAATGTTGGGAATTTTTTCCATATATGTATTATTTGACATATATTTAAGTGACCTTTGATTTGTTTGTATTGTCATATATTTCCAATCATTTACCATGCTAGTGGTATCTAGTATTAACCTGTATAGAAGAAGGATCCCCAAAGCCTTATCCTTTTGGTAAGACCCTCCAAAAAGCCTATGGATAGTACAGTCAATGTTGTCATCGTACAAAAAAAATTTTAGGTGAACAATTTTCTCCTAAGGACTGTTGCTGAAATTATAATAGTTTTTTAATGAAGAGATGAAAATAAATTTTTGCAATATGTAGACCCAGCAGAAATGACTAACTACTTGTATTTGTAAACAAGATTTTCACTTAATAAACAACATTAATTCCGACAGCAGACTCAGATTTCAGTAACATTCATTTACTATATGTTTTATTTAAAGAAAGATGCTTGTTAATTTTTTTTGGTACCAATTGGCTACAAAACATTGCAGCAATTTAGTTAGTGGGGTTTCTGTTTACCTTTTACATTTCTGCCATCTTGGAATAGCTTTGAAAAAATTGAAATTCAGTAACACATACTTTGTTTACCTTGTCTGTTGGATTAATTGTCTTGGAAGTTTGCTGACTTGGTGTATGGAAAAGGAACGTAGGTGAAGCAGTCATGAAGGCCATAAAGAATATTTTAAATTTTAAAATTAAAAAAAATGTTAGCATTATTTTGTTATCTGTTTAAAGCGTAGTGCTTAAGCTGGGTCTGCTTTTAAAGATACCAAATCATGGCTTCATAATTTCAGAATGAAATTTGCTTATGACCGAAATAAGGATTTTTAATAGGTTGTGAGAGTCATCATAGGTAAAAAAAATACATTGTTGTCTATATGTCATGAAGTGTAGTGTCAAATAGTGGCATTCAAATGGAAAAAAAAAAGACCTTTCATCTGTAACTGTGAAAGCATCAGGGTTGTGCTGATCGTCTCTGTTAGAGTCTGACCAGTGGATTCTTTGGAAGTGAACTTCATTTTGTGATCAGACAGCTGGATTCATAAGAAACCCTGAAAGAACCAAGATACTTAGAAATAAGCTGATAAGTATAAGATTTGTTGCTTTGTGTTAGCTAACCTTAAAGTAAAAGAACGTAGGAGGAAAGAGGGAGTGTGAACCCTTGAACTTCTTGATTTTGACACCTGAAAATGCAAACATGAAACCCTGAAAAGCTTAATGATGGGATTAGCCAAGCTGGCAGGATGAATATCAATGTCCTCGAAGCACATACCTACAGATTGTAAAATAATATTGCACAGCTACCCTTTTTTTAAACTTCTTTCTTTCCTTGCTGATACATGTTACAAATTTAAAAGCCAGAAGTGATCAACACAGTTGCCAAGATAGAAGTGTCAGAGTCATCTTTGAAGTGCTGAAATATCATTCCTAGCCTCCAGCTGCCTCTCCAGCAGGGCATGGCTCTCCCACTTGTCCTGTGCCATGCTTGCCAGCCCTCTGGATATAATCTGGAACAATTTAGCCTTTTTTTGGTGCCTATTTTTGGGCAGACAGATTGAGTCTGAAATGTGCACCACATGTAGAATAGGAGCTATGTTAGACAGCACTGTTTCATTATGTTTTAGTGGTTTAGCCAAGAATGCAATCTTAATTCAATCTTGTTATCCAGCCTCCAACAATAGCTTGGAGTCAACAATAGTCCTCCTCTCCAAAGCTGAGAAGGGACCATGGTACATATCCGCTCAGATGCTTCATGTCTGATAGCTATAGCAGAGCAGTGCTAGAGATGGACATTTAATTTCCTGGAGGAATTTGAAATTGAGTTCTCTTCCAAATTAAAAGTAAACAAAACCATGTCAGAATTCTCAGTGAAGGAAGATGGGGGCAGGAGACTTTAAAAAGTAATTAATTTTTTTAAAATGTTGTAGTATTGCAGGTAGATTTGAAAGGTGAAAACTGAAATGTGCAGTTCTAAAAGAAGGTTGAGACATTCTGATGTTGATGTCAGGGTTTTTATTTACTCAGTTTCACGAAACAAGGAGTTCACTGAGATTTCATTGCTGTTTCTCCAGGTATCCTTAAATAGACAAATAACAAGAAAAATGTTACTCAAGATTCAAAAGTTTTACCTTTGAGCAAAAGCAGCATCTGTCAGTCTGTACATGCAGTCCTAAAATAAAAATCACTAAGAAAAATGGCCTCTTCCTGTAAATCCAAAACATTTTTTTTATGCTACTTGTGGCTTTGTACCCTTTTTAGCTTTCCCCACATCAAGAACTTGCTGCACCTGAGCCCTGTTCTTTTATTAACCAGTTCAGAGGAGATAATAATGTCTGGAAGCAGCAGTATGTAGATACATTCTGCTGTTGGGTGAATCTTTAGTCAATCCCTTGCTGATGCTTGGTGTGGTTGGTGTATGCCATGCAGCATTCAGAATTATTGTCCTAATTTCACTCAGTGTAATTGCAGGTGTTCTTACTGTACAAAGTTTGAAGGGCTAATTGGACACTGCACTAGATTAAAAAAATATTTCTGTTAATTTAAGAGTGTTGGCTTTCATCCTCACCACCCGTCCTGTGTTTTGTTGTGCTGAGAAAGCGTGCTTGGTATATTTTATGCCATTATAATTTTGTTTCTTCTTATTAGTGTTTTTCTTAAAAGAGAGAGGCCAGACATCTTCATAATGATTACAGATACCACCAAATTTCTGTTTAGTCACCATTCCCACATCCTTCTCATTCCAGATTGGAAAAGATATTAACAAATCTGGACATTGTGTTTCGGATAAGAACAAAATTTTCCTCTTCTGCATTTCCACCTTGTAATCCAGTGCATAGATTTTAACAAAAGGTCTGTTTACTGAGCCAGATTTTGTTCATTGGCCACTTTTTCTTGCAGGTGAGGTAGCCCAGATGAAAAAGAACCCTAACTTTTCTCCTCTGTTCAGTTCCAGAGGAGTCATCCCTTCCCACTTGCAAATACCTTTAACAATCTGTCTTGTTTGATACCTACAACGTGTTGTGCTCTTGTTTAACTGGCCACATCAGGAAAATCAGCTCTTTCATCAAATACTTAGAATACGTAGAGTGAAGGGAAGAGATTTTTGAGAAGGCAATAAGTTGCATTTCTGAAAACAAAAAATAAGATGTTGAGTAATTTGAAGTGTTTATGAGAATTCCTGCTCTGTAACAAAAGATAGGAGCTCATAAATCTGCTTCCTAGAGATATTTTTACCCATTTGTTTAACTGATAGTTGAGAAATGTAAAAGAGAACTTAAAACTCACCAGCATCTTTATTACATGCCTTTGACATGGCAGTAGTAATTGTGTGGCAGGATCCTCTAGTGCAGTGATCTTAACATTTTTGGTTATGCATTCCTTTCAGTATAAAAGTTGGGAACATACATCCTCATTATATGTATACTTGTTTCTTTATAACTTTTATAGATGTACTATTGAAGTTCTGATATTTTTGTCATGCACCCCATTTTGTTTTGCCTAATCCTTTTGGTGTGTGTGCCCCATTTCAAAGACCACTGCTCTAGAGTAATTCTCTGCAGTAATCTTCCATAATAAGGGAACAGACTTGGTCTGCTATTTTTTTGAAAAGATGCCTCCTTGATTTCAGTTTTTAGAACTCATATTTGGTTTTGTTAGTATGCTACTTTATATCAGATTTTTCATTTATTTATAGAAAAATTTAAAAATGGTAGTCTAGTGATTGAAAATAAAACAAAATTGTGTTTTCCCAGTTGATTACCTGCAATTTTGTCATTTACGGAGCTGAATTGTGAATGTACTTGAAATGTTGTGTTTTCTCTTATAATTAAAAATCTCTTCGTTGCAACTTTGCAATCACTATATTTTTGTTTGCTGTTGATAGAGAAGTGAAACGTTGAGGGTTAATAGCTCTGGAAGTTTAAAAGAAATGTAATTTTGCCAACAAGCAGAAAAATAAATTGTAAGATCCATTGTCCATGTAGACTTTGGTCCTCTAGTTTATTCCCTTCCCAGGGACTGTTGGAAACAATATTTGTTGTTGGGGCTTCTGTTGCATTCTTTCTGGTTTATAGAGTGATGATTTCAGTTACCTGAATGTAAGTACTGCATGTTCTCTTACTTTTGTGCTGTTTCTATGCAGCTTGTCATGTGGGTGGATTGAAATACACTAACACACCCACCAAGTGCACATAGATGAAATGTGTTGTGCTGTGAACATGAAAATGCAGTTGTTTAGAGAAGGTGTGATTCTCCTACTTTGTGAACCTGGAGACCTCTACCAGTTTCCTCCCTAGAGTTACAGTCATCCTGTCAGACTATCTTTGTGAATTTTGATCAGAGTCCCAGAGCAATCCTTCCTGCCTTGTCTGATGGAGGCTGTGTCTTCTGACTCCTCCCACCACAGGGCATCGCTAGAGGCATCATCAGAGACAACGTTATCCTTTGGCCAATAAACAAGCAAAGAGCCATTTGCAGAGGCAGGATTGTAAAAATGAGATTGCCCACTTACTTTTCAGAGCAGGTGGGGGCGATTATGCTGGCAAATTCTGGTGGATTAAACTGTCTTAAAAACATTTCTATATAAGGATACTGTGTGCTTACATGATTTAGACAGACACAAACTCACTCCACTGTGTTGCCAGCTGGCAGAGCACATTTTAGCTCCAGTGCAGTCCATGCTGACCAGTTCAGCTGTGGCACCTTGCTGAACACAGCACTCACTCAGCCTGGAGCACAAGCAGGAAGAGTTCATGTGTGCTTGAAGTACAGACAAAGCAAGAACCTGCATGGCCATACTAAACTAGGCACATTTTTTCCTAAGGTTAGGGTAGAAAATGCTAAAATCGGTGGGAGCTGTGATCACCTATAATTGGAGTGTTTCCTAAATATGGAATATTGTATTTTATGGAGTAATAAGTTTATCTAAAAAAAGGGATCTTTCCAGCAGACAAGAGGCTGCAGGCAGATGATATAATGGAGATCTTTCCCGCTGTCAGACTTGTAAGCAATCATGGAGAGGAAGCCCTCAAAATGTGGAGATGGAGAGTGGGAGTAATGAGGGAGGAAGGAAGTAGAGAATTTGAATAATTTTTTAAAATTCTCTTAACTCAGAGTGGTTGAACTGATGCCACATATATCACAAAAGCAGATGAATGAGGCAGAGGTTCGAAATACAGGCTGAGGACAGTTCTCTGGAAGAGCTACTAACCTTTGCCCTCAGCTGCTAAACTGTCCTTCATAGCTCATGGTAGAGGCTTCTCATCAGGATTTTAAACTGGGCAGTGGTTGTAGTGTTTGTGATTATCACGTTTGCTCCTTTGAAATTTTTAAGCACTGTGCAGAGAGCAGAGTCCTCCCTGGCATTCTGAAGAATTCTGCCCTGGTCTTCTTAAGAAAACATAAGACAATGCATGGTGTGTTTTGCATATTTCAAAGTTAAAATGCTAAAAACCCAGGAACAGAAGCAAATTTTGAGATTAAAGAGAATACATAAGTGTCTCAAAAACTAGTCACTGCATCAAGGTTCAAATAGTTGTCACATATCCTCAAAGGGCAGGACATTGAATCACTTATTGGTGACCTCTGCTACTGGATATGCCATGAGACAAAATATGTAATTCTGATCCCAAAAGTGATAGATGACTGTACTCTTCAGACATAAGAACATTTGTGTGGAACGTTGGGTGAATGACGTTTTAAGATTCTGGATTGTTTTGAGGGAAAAGTCAGCATCAGCTGATGATATCTGTGATATAAGAGTAGGCAGCCTCTTTCTCACTGTCCTGGATCTCAGTAGTATATTGAGATTTATTTATATTTACTTAAGTAAATATTTGAGTTACGTAATGTTATGCATGGTTCTAGAATGTGCATCAGCCCTGCAGAGCACTGGAGCAGTAATATGAGCAGTAATATGTTGGCACAAAAGGTTTCTTGGGAAGTGGGAAGCTTTGATGTAGCCTGATCTTGATTTTGAATACAATGGTGAAACTGGATTTCAAATGTTGTGAAACAGTTCTGAATATTTAACTAGCTTAATGTTTAAATGTAAAGTGACTTTAACATAAAAGTTATGTGATTAAAATTAATATACATTATTACTAAACTTCTGAGGGTTTACTGAGATTTACTTTTCGATTAACTGGTACTAGATTGTGTAACTAGGACAATGCTACTGTAAAGTATTATTATCTGTCATAATGATTAGAAGTATGTGCTTGATGACAGATTTTTTTTTTTAGTGCATTATAATTTAAGAAAGTAAATACCAAAAAAAAAAAAAAGCAGAAGTAGAAAAGTGTACAATTCAGTGTTGTGTCAACCCCTTCTTCAGAGACAAACACTATATACATGCATATCCCAATCACTGACTGCTTGTCCCCAGATGGTCTGGGTTTGTTTTTCAAAGAGTATGGGTGTTGAAAACACATAACTGTCCTCAGAACAGTAAATGTATGTAAGTAGAAGAGCTTGTGAAGGCAAATTTGTATTCTCAAGGTTTGTTCAGATTAGTGTTGGCCTCCCTTCAAGGATCAGCAAGATGTGTTTGTTTTTGCTGCAGAAGGGCTGGCTATTGAACTGCTCCACGCTGTCACCCTGGTGTTTCTGTCAGTGTCTGCCACTCTCACTTGGGAGCACACGGTCAGTAAGGATGTGTGACAGACACTCAGCTGCCATCCCAGCTGTGAGCATCTCTCTGAGATGGGAGGGTAACAGCAGTGGGGCCAGGCAGTGCCTCCTGGCTGGGGGGCTCCCCTTCCCCAAAGCAGTGCCTGGCTGCCAGAGCCCTCCTGGCCACGGTGCCTGCAGGGTTGCCTCTCCTGGGTGCAGCTGGAGGCTGGGGAAGGGAGCTGTTGGCCCAGGCCAAGAGCTTGCTAAGGAGTGTCCTACCAGCTTAGTGGTGCAGACAATCATGTGCCAGATCCAAGGACCTTTCCTGGCACCCTTTACAGCTGTGGGTGTAGCCAATATGTGACTGAGACTGAACAAAAGCAAGATGCAAAATCTGTTCAAGAGGAAGCTTAAAATGCTGACAAATTGGAGTAAGTTTTTTCTTGCATCTGGAATTCATACTTCCTCCTGCTGTAAATAAATCTCTAAGGCAAAAGTTAGGAGATGTGATTTCTTCTTAGTAATATTGCTTTTGGTCTTAAGATTTTCTTAGATTGCCAGAACTTCAAAATATATGCTTTTCACAGCATGTTTTTCTATCTGCAGTGCTTGTCAGCTGTACTTGACTTATTTTCATATGGCATTTGGTGTTTCTACCAGAGTTTTAGACCTTGAAAAGAGTACAGTTCTCCATGGCATTGTGGCTAACTGGCAACTTAAAATACTGCTGGATGGGTACAAGAAAACTCTTGGATATTAACTCTTCAGTGTTCAGCCCTTTCTTCAAGTAGCCAAGTATTTCTTTGAGCCAACTCAGATGCCACCTTTTTGCATGCTGGTGCAACCAAGCCCTTCTATAATTTAATATTCTATTTTTAGTGAATGTAATGGATGGAGATACAGGCTGAAGACTATCTATCTATCTGTCATGTTCTGATATTTTTAGAGCACTGATCTTTGTAATGCTGATCAGCACCAAATGTATTACATAAGATTAGCATCAAAATATATACAATGGAAAGTCAGCTCTGCTGCAGTTCTTAAATTATTTTTAGTATTGCCCACAAAACTTGTATAGCTCAGTGCATTGCCCTGCCATTGTGCTCAGTCTCTGTAGGAAACGTTTTTAAGGATTCATTTTCTCTTCTCTCAGACCTGTTCAGTCACAGGTCTCCTTCCTGAGGCTTCATGTAAGATAGTCAGTGATGCACATTATGAAGATTTTAATAAATCCCCATTTTCCACCAGGACTGAAACTGAGACTGAAATTGTCTCTTGTTTTCCTCCAATCCAGTTTATATTTGAACTTGTGATTTCTAGATGCAAGATTCCAAATTTTGTTTACTTACATTCCTAGCTACTGTTGTGTTCTTTATTGGTGCTCAGGTAGCTTCATCTTTTGCAGTTAGCCATAATGATATTTTCAATTTTCAAATTTTAGTGGATACTCAGATCTAATATCTTCTCATTAAATATATCTCGTTCACTAGCTAACCATTTAGAATGGATTGGAGTAGGTTACTTGGGAGAGTTTTTGAGTTTAGAGGTAGACTGTAAGAAAACAGACCATATTCTTCTCACACCACTCTAGAAGAAGTATTTTTGTGTTTCAAATTTTCTGAAAAATGCTGGTCCTTTCCTTTGAGTGTTTTTAAAAACTAGTTTGTAATTACTGAGGTTTAAAATAGATCTCAACTTTCTGCATATCCATCCCATCATCATAATTATTTGTAGCAGATGAATTTGGGTTTTTTTCATCATTTCTTTCTTAGTGGGTTTGTGGTGCATCTGATATATTATAGTTGATAGAAGAAAATTTGCTGTTTGTTTTTGGTGATGTAGTCTTGAAGGTGTAATGCTGTCATGCCATGGCTTTACAGATCTTCCAGGATCTCTCTTCCTGAGAATGCAATTAAATGCGCTCTGATCTTGGTTTATATTACTACTGTTAAAAACAATCTCTACTTTATTAATGCTTGTCCTTGGTGGCTTGTAAACATTGTTGTAATAAAGAGAATGAGGAAAGAAGAGGCTAGAATGCCAGGTGGAATAAAACCCCAACAATTAATTCAGCTTAAAACGGCGAGCTGAGAAAGAGACAGTCTTTACAAGGAATTTTGTAATGTCATTTGTAGAAGAGAAAGTGTCTGTCATGCTTGATCATGGCAATGAAGATTTAAATAAGCTGTTTGCAGGGGGCTATTTAGATGAGAAGCAATATGACTGGCATATTTTTGTCCAGAATCTAAGAGGCTAAGTGTATTATAACTGATCCAGGGACTAAATTAGAACATCTTGGCTTAATCAGTGAAATTATGAAAAGTAGAAGCACAAAGGAGGATGGGATTTAAAAGTTAAAATATCGCAATGAGAAAACACTTGGATGAGAATGATTGATTCTTAGTTTTGTCTGAGTATTCATGGAGATAGGATTTTTTTTCCCCAACCTTTCAGTCTGCCCTTAGTGGTTGACTAGGAAAAGGCAGAGGAGCTCGACTAAACAAGTTGTGCATTGATTTTGCCCCAGTCTGTCTAGTCTGGCGAGACAAATATCCATAGCATGTTGCAAGAAACAAAATTGTTGATACAAGATGGCTGTAATTCTGGTTTATTTCAGGGAAATGAAGAGAATAAAGACCTCATTTATGGAGGAAAGCATTCATTGAATTAGCATTAGTCGTATATTTTCAAGGAGAAATGTACCTTACACTACCCAAAAACATTTTTGGCCCAGTTAATGTATGCAAATTCCTCAAATGAAATATGCTGGAGTAGCAAGAAAATGGATGTGAGCTGCATCTCTGTTAGGATGTTTACTGATGTTTATTGACATAACTGTGTGGTTTGGGGTAGCTGTGTTGGGTTTTTTCCCACCTCTCCTCTTATGTGACATAGTTAAATTCATGCAGCTGAATAATTCAATCAAGTAGGGGAGGGGAGAGCAGGGTGGAGAGGGAGAGAGAAAAGATTTCCTGGAACCAAATTCTTCCAGCGAAGGGATAAAAATGCACTGGAATTCTGGCATCAGATTTAAACCCCAGTAAATTTATGAGGCCTGTGATGGTTTTGAATTGAAAAGCATGATGAATCCTTATTGTAATGACATAAAGTGAATTTCTGATTGCCTTTTTTATTATGTGATCTTACAAGAATTAATCCATGTCTCCTATTAGATGGTGTTATATTGAATTGTAAGCTTTAATTTGTGGGTGAATCACTAGTCAGGACATATTCCAACAATGAGATTTGTCTGACAGTTCCAGAGAAATGTATCTTGTCCTCCTGTCTAAATGTCGAATATTGCAAACTTCGGAGGGAAGTATGAAATCTAATAAGCTCACAAATCATCAGGAACAGTCATGAAATGACACCTCAGGAAAGGTTTATGTAAATAACGGGTCAGTAACAATGGTGTAAGTAATGTGAAAGATTATATTTTCCCCACTTTTCTTTTGAGATACATGAATTAATTGTATTATGCCAGTACCTTGAAGACATGGTATTACTGTCAATGAAAAACTTGTATCCATGCTATTTAAATGAGAGAACCCAAAAATATGAATTCAATGTTTGGCACATTAAAAGAATTCATTAATAGGTATTTAAATAGAATATGTGGGAGGCTATTATATAATAAAATAATTTCAGAATAATTGCTATTTCACTGTACAGTAATAAAAGCTAAAGATGGCAGTAGGTCTAATTTAAAAATAATCAAAAGTCAGGTAAGGTTTTGTAATTTATTTTTTTGATTGAAAGATGAGAAGAGCTTTGAAACAGTCATTAGAAAGTACTTACATTGGTCAGAGAATACTTAGAAATATCTATCTGATAAATCACTTTAAAAAGCATTTAAACTTTTAAAACTGTAATTAAAAATGTGGAGGAGAGAGTTACATTAAATAACTTCATGAAGAATTTTCTATTTTCTCATGTTGTCTTTTGCTGGCTAGATCGTGACTCACATAACAAATGTGTGATTTTTTAAACTTTTTTTTTTTAAGATATACTGGCTAAACTCCAGAAAAAAACCATCCAAACATAAAAGTCTGATTTTGGGAGTACTATGTACTTCATTTTATCTTGCTAGGAAATTGGTTAAAAGACTTCTTTAGGTCCAGTATGTTATTTTGCTAGCATGTAGTAAAAGAATGTGATTGCACAATCCTTACAATATTTTGTTATAGTAAGCTCTAAGTTACTTCTTAACAAATCTAATCCTGTGATTCAGGAAAGGACCTGGTTAAATGTTGATATATATATGGTAAAGGATTTGGAATTTTTCAGTTTTGGAACAGCTCTAGTGAGAGCTGGACCATGTAAAGTTCAGTTATAAACTTGCGTGGGGTGGTAATATTCTAATCTCAGTTAATGCTGGACTCGGTACTACAAAAGGCAGATGGCAATTAAATGAGTTGATTGTATTTTTTATGTGTAGGTGAATATCACCCAATCATGTTGAAACTCTCACATGTCTTGGGGATGGATGTGTCTGCTCTCCACCTCTGGAGGGGCATTCTCAGTAGCTGGTTGAAACCAGGAGCTAATGGGATTACATATAAGATATGATTAATCATTCAGTCATTAATTTGGCAAGCATGGAAAATGCAATAAACTGTTACTGTCAGAGGTATCAGGATCAACACACATTGTCCTTGAAATCCTCCTCAGACTTGGGCTGGCTGGATAATAGAAGGGGCATAATTTTGTGTGGTTGAGAAATTATTCCAAGTGTTTCAGGTTTAGGATTCTCTGAGATTCCTTAAAAGAACTGGTTTTATAAGTGCTTTCTCATATCACAGTTGTTTTAAGGCAGCTCATTATTTAAGCACCACGAACCATTAGTCACTTTTGGTTACTTACACAGTGCTTTTCTTCTCGGATGATTCAAAGACTTGGAGATAAATCCTGTCTTTTCTGTTACAGAAAGACCATTTGCTGTTTTTCTTCCATTTCTTTGGCTTTTGAAAATATTAAGGAAGAAAAACCAAAACAAAGCAGAAATACCCCTGAGGAAATGGTTCAATGATTGCTGCTTCTTTTAACATGAATAGAATGAGCATGATGTTCGGTCTTTTTTCCATCCTTTTTTCCATCCTTTTTTCCTTCCTTTTTTCCATCCTTTTTTCCTTCCTTTTTTCCATCCTTTTTCAAGGTTGTTGCAGTCCCTTCAAATTTTTTCTTTCCAAAGTAATGATTACATTTTCTATAAGATTTTTAATTTCTTACCATAGGCCTCCTTTTCTATATTGCTAGAATATTAAATTTTCATTTTTCTGAGCAAGCTAAAAAAAAAGTATTCTGGAAGCTACAAGAATGTCCTGAAGGTGCAATATGCATGTTATTATGTACATTTTAAATTATTGCCTGAACTCACAGCTTATTCCTTTCCTCATGTCTTGAAATATTTCTTCTTTGCAAAATTAGAAGCTGCTCCAAGAACATAAATTCTTACTTATTATTTATTCTTAAATTTTAGGGTTTTTTTTGTTTTTTGTTTTTTGTTTTTTTTTTAAAGCAGAGCATTCATATTAATTTATCCTTATCATTCAAGGATCTTACTTCCACTGACACATTCATTCAAATCCTACACTTCAAACCTCTAAATTATGTCTCTTCTTTTTGCAAATTATCCTCTAAGTAACTAATATTTAAGTGGAATCGCTAACGGAGTTCAGATTCTTCTGTATTTTTCTGCTAAATGGTGCTTTTTTACAAAAAGTGGAAAACTGATTCTACTAAACCTTTGTGGTTTTTTGGTGTGGAAAGAAATTGTAAAAGGTTCTTTCTCCATTATGGAAAACATTAAACCTAAGAGTAAATCATCCCAATTATTTGTAGTTTATGGGCGAAATCCCAGGGCCAAGCCCTATTGACTCAGAAACTCTCCAAATGGATTCTGTGCTTTATAATAAGTTGTTATGATCAGGCAGGAGGCCAAGTGCCAGAAGGATTGATTGCCTTCTGCCAGAGGTATGGCAACATCAGCTGCATCTATTAGGAATGCATTTATTGTTGAAAATATCAGCTTGACAACTGGAGTTCAGTTTGTGCTATTAAAACACTCTTTACTCTCGTGATCCTGGAGTTAGATGGAATGATTTGTTGAGAAGTCTTATTTTAGGATCTTCTCCATACTCCTAAATTATGATGATGTTTCCTGCTCTAAAGAAAATGGGTTTGCTGAGGCTGTTTCAGAGAAATCAAATAAATGGAGCTTTCCAAAACAGTCAATAAGGACAGGAGATCTTAGTTGCTAAGTGTGAAACTGAAGTTTTCCACAAGAGAGGTAGTCTATGAAGGGAATAGTAGCAAACCAGGTCACAAATCAGTGTCTCTTCTGAGCTGCCACCTGTTGAAAGAGGGGAGTGTTAGTCATTTTGAAGCACTAAAAAAAAATTACAGGAAAAGATGTATCAATAGTCTGAGCTTTCCTACAAGAAAAGACAAACTCAGTTTGCATTTCATTTATAACCCAAGGGAGAACTGATGATTTGATTCATGGCCTAATCTAAATTCTACATTCATTGCTTCATGGTGAAAACAAGAATTTAATCCCAAAGCAATCTTATCATTGCACATGTCTCAACATGTGAGATCAAATCCATGCTGTCAATTTTCATGTCTGTTCTAAGGCATCAAACACAGAAAAGTGTCAAATCTAGAGCACTTAATCTGGTTGTTTTCAAGACATATTTCCAAAGCAAAGGAGTGCAAATACATTTATAGGGTGAGAATGTATCTGACAAGACTACTAGGGATCTGTGCTACTGCTTTAAATTCCCTTTATAGCTAGTGAAGGGAAATAGTTGCATACAGGGTGCATGTACAGTCTTCACAAAGCAGGGGTTTTAAAATAACCTAGGTGAATTACTGAATAGAAGTCCTTACTTCTCTGCTTTGTGATTTTTTGTATGTGGTCAGGTGAATCATTCCTGAAATTTTCTGTACTGGGCAGACTGACCCAAGATGAGGCACTTGCTCTGTCTGGAGGTGAAGCAGTGTAACTATGGAGGTGTACCAAGGGATACAAACTACAAGAAACTTTTTTTTGGAAGAACTTCTGAATTCAGTGAGAGCACAGTGCCAGTCATGCCTTACAGCTTCTTGATCATGTCAGGTTGAAGTAAGTCAGATGACATGAAGTCAGCTTGTTCCTCTTTATGACATTTTTTGTGTATTGGCTTCTACAAGTGTCCTTTTTGGTTCAGTAGGCTACCTGATACCAGTCTACTGCTTAGGTCTCAGATTCAGTTGAATAAGATTTTGAAACTCCCAAAATTCTTCTATGCAGCTTCCTCCAGCTATTCAGCTGCTGGATTGAACCTGCACATTTCAACCTCCTACTTTAGAGAAACACTGATATATATATGTCAGAAAGGCACAGTCTCCCAGTGTTTCTTTCTCATTTCAGTAAACAGCTGCCCTTGCTGTTTTTAAATTCTGCGTGGGACAGAAGCTCACATTCACATTTTTTAGGGCACCACAAGACACAGCCTTTGTCCCAGTGCCTGGATGCATGACACAATAGTCCTGGCTAATATTTCCTGGTAGGACACCTCTCTGCCTCACTCTTCCTCACGAGCATCCCATGTTGGCAATGTGCTCCTAGCTGCTGTTGGCAAAGGGAGCTCACACCCCTTGTAGAATTGATGCTTGCTGGAGAATGGGTGCCTGTGCTACTGCCCATGAAATTACTGTAAATAGTAGATAGGCTTGAGGTAAAAGCAAAAACAATTTAACCATCTGAAGTGAAGAGTGTAAGCAATCGATTGCTATACTGAAGGCAGATACAGAAATGTGGAACGATTACAGTCCTTGTTGCTGCTGCTCATTCAGGTCTGGCTTCAACGTCGTTTCTTTTCCTTTGTTTTCAGCAGGCTTAAACCAGACTAACTCCCAGGGTGACTGACAGCTCCCTGGAGATGGGATCTGGCCTTCAGCTGCACTTGGTCTTTCACTTGTTTCCCAAAATAGATTCTGATTTGGGATGAAGTCACCCCTTCTGTCCCCCCTGTTTCTGCTGAGCATAATTCACCCTTCCTGGCCTTCTGCATTTCAGGATATAACTGACTGATTAAAAAACATCTCATTTTTTCTCCAGTGCCCTCATCAAAAAGAGGGTCTGTGGACTGTGTCTTTCAGGCAGCCTGACCAGATGTACACAGGCTTCACACTTATTTGACTTAACCTATTTATACAGTGAAATCCCCAGTGGCCAGATAACAGAGGAACAGTTGCACTACCACTGGGTTTAAATACATAACCTGTGTCTAGCACAGAACTTTCAAAGTACTTTCTGTATAAAAGAGAGTGATAAATGCGAATCGTTGATGAAACCCAGTATGTTGGAAAAGAAACTGAGGGGTGGTTTATGTCTGTAGTAAAAGGGCCATATAAGCCTGGTTTCTGAGAGCTAGGGAGATACAATAATGACATTTTTCCTAACTGAATGCATGGTTGTATAATGGATACAAGGGGTGTGTTAAGAATTCAGCCTGAGGCATTAGAATATTGGAGTAATGATAAACTGTCTGAACTCCAGACTCATGCCAGTGACACAGTGTAGGTACATGAACCAAACTGGACAGAGTGCAGAACTTTCCTGCCTTGAGGCAAAGTCAGAGAAACCATCGTGGTGGCAGCAAGAGAGACTTCTGTAAATGGTAGCACACACCTGCCCATGTAGGTTCCAGGTGTTCTCATGGCACACCTTCAGGAGAAATGGTCCCAGAGAGCCCTGTGCTACCCAGCTCCAATTGCTAGTTACAAGAGTCAAGTTTTTCAAGCCTCTTTGCTTTATACCAGGGGTTTTAGGATGTACAAGGGATCAGCACATCTAACTGTCAAAGTTCAAGTGGATTAGTTAAAGGAAATCTATTATGGTAAACAGTTTTACAAGGATTAGTTGTTTTTAAGGTATTGTCAGATTTTGCCTGTGAAGCTGTTGTGCGCTGTTGCTGACTGCAAGAATGTCTTGTTATTGCAGAAGGGTTATGCTTGTACTCGTTAATGGTTCTACTTACCAATTAAGCTTTTTCACCAGCAGGAGAGACAGAGTCCAATGTCTAAATAATTGTGAATCCTTTACAACTCTGAGGAACTGAAATTTAAGTGACTGGGATGAAAAATTTTACTGGTTCAATAGTATCTGTTATGTTTAATAGTTGTAAAAGTGCAAAAGTATAAATTTGTCTGTACAGTACTTTAAAAAGCACGGAAAAGAAGGTTATTTGTGTCTGGGATGGTGGTCAGCAGGGTGGACAGGGTCCTTCTTTCCACAGCTGTTTTGTTATTAATCTGTGAAGCTGTAAATGTGAGAAGCAGAATTCTGAAAACCAGTTAGGTCTGTCAGACAGAAGTATCTGGAAGGAAACAGGGATGTTGTTGCTCACATAGCTGTTCTCATCAGGGAGGCAGAAAAATACTGACACAACAATATATTTGTCAACCAGTTTAAGGATACATTTTGATATCAAATAATTGAAGGTACATTGTAAAAGAGCTTTCCTTCTACACAGGCCTCAGAAATCTATTTATCCTGAAATAATCCCTAAATTAGGAGAAATGAACAGGTATTGTCACCATAGTGCTGTGAATAAATCAGAGGTCCTGGGTGCTTGCAAACCTCTCTAAATGTCATCATTTACAATGCTGGAAAATACTAAATAACTGTGCTTGTATGCTGTCTGTGTTTATGCTGTGTGGAAGCTGTGGGAAGTATGAAAATAGACTTTCAGTAGTAAAGATTCACTGTTTTTCATAAGTTAAAAATTTTCATATTATGTTTGTTTCTTTTGCTCCTAAACAATTATTACTGTATGCTCAGTTTTAGTTTAGGAGCTTTCTGTAGGACCTACAACTGTGTCTAGACACATTCCATGAAAGCATCTTTACCATTTGCTCAGTGAGTTGAATATATTTTTACTGAGAGACTTTTGGAGGTAGATGTCTTCAGGGATTTCCTGGAGGATAATTTTGTATCCTGAAACATTGATAACTAGTTGGGTAATTATATCTCAGTAAAACCTTCTATTAATAGGTATTCTTGCTTCAATGTTTAGATGTGCTTCTAGAATTCACATCACCATTTTTCAGTTCTTTGTGTTTCTGTGGCTTTGAATGTACAAGAAAAATTTTGTTTGTTTACCAATTGCAGTTTATTATAGTTTGAATTATAAATACATGCAATGGTATCTTTACAAGACTGTTCCATAGTTAATGGCTATTTATGTATCATCCTGGAACTTCCATTTCTGTCATAATAATAAAAAAATGCATGCTTTGTGCAGTTTAAATATGAAGAAATATTTCTTTGATTTTTGCTGAAAGATTCATAGATAAAACTCCTTAATGACAGGTCTAGCACTTTTGGTCCTTGTAGTTCTATTTTCCTGTTGACTTATAAGCCTGTAATACATACAAAGCTCTAAGCCATCTATTTGAAAAAGCAGAGCTTTTAAGGAGAGGCTTGAGTAGTTGGCAGAAGGACAGACTGAGGGCGTACAGAAAAATGTATGCTGCTCATAGAGAAGAGCTGCTGGGAGTTTATTGGGCTTTGTCAGGTAGGTGGTTTCACCTGACTCTTAGATTACAAAGTTGAAGTTTTGCTGGGACTAGGTATCTCCAGGAGATCTGGGTCTCAGTGCTGTGGTTTGGGAGCTGAGACAGTCTCCCAAGGTTCCTGTTGCTGTTGTTCAGGCTCTTTAATCTGAAGATGGAAAGTCTATGAATCAAGACAAGAGTTAAATGGAAGAACACTGGGTAGTGAGGGCCTGTGGCTTTTTGCTGTGGTCAAAGTTAACTTTGAGGAGACACTGTTTAAAAAGTTGGTACCAACAATTTCTGTGGTCACTGCAGCTGTCTACTCAAGGAGACGCCAGCCAGGTGATTGGGCCACTGACAGAGGGCCAAAGGAGGAACGTGGCCGTGGTCAATTCTCTGTACAAACTGCACCAGGCAGTTCTGAAGGTAGGCTTCCTTTGGCATTCCTCTTCTTGCCATAATGTTACCTGCTTGTTCTATCGTGTGCATATGTTTAGTGGATGAGAACTATTGACAAATTGAGCCCAATTTTGTGTTAAGAGCTGCACCTTGCTGTGCATTTATACAGCTCTTTGAGACTGGGCTGGCCCTTGTAAGCACTACTATATGAACTGTATGACAAATGGCCAATATTAGAAGAATAAAAATATGTTTCTAGAGAATAATCACATCTGACAGTCATTACTTTGTGAGTATAAACAATTGAACTCTTGGTTTTTTCTTATCTGTCCTTGTACTAATCAGTGTGATAGCCCCCTTGCTGCATCTGCTTCGGCCCAAGCTTACATTTTGCAGGAGATCTTCAGTGCTTTCCCACAACTGTGGCTAAACTGAAAAGAGGAAGGAAAGGGTGAAATCAAGAAAAGCAGTAGCTCACAAATATCTGCATACATTATTACTGTGACTAAAGTCTGGCCTGGAATTTTTTCAGGACTAAGCACAGTTGTGAATAATTCCAATTTACTGATTTAGTGATGCCAGTTGTTACACAGTCTTTATAAACTAAACCAAACAGTTATATTGGTAGTTGCAGTTAATCGTATTTAAATCCTAGTCTGATTAGAAAAAAGATCATGGGTATTCCTGACTCTGGATATGTTCAAAGAATTTTTAAAAATGCTAAAAAGCCTATAAAATTTCCTTGGATTTTGCAAACAGATGGTAGATCAACTTTTAAGTCTGCTTTTTCTGATGTACTTAGTAATGAACCTCATGTGTCTTAGTGTTGGAGGGAGATCTGATATGATTCAGTCTTTGAGTTCAGTACTTATCTGGCTTCAAAATACTATTGTGTAGCATGTTCAAGACTGTAAGGAAATTGGTAGAATAGTCCTTCAGATCATTCCTTGACTTTCAATTTTAGTATTGTTTGAGCTGTACATAAACAACTATTTAACATGTAGTGCTGTAATTGTCATAATACTGAGAAAGAACAACCATTGCTTCCAATATTTGCCACAGAGCTGCTTGTATAGTCCTCCTTGAATTCTATACTTAGCAGTGGGAGAATACACCAGTTATTTTTATTCTGATTCTGTTAGCCCTTCAGCTAAATTTCAGCTTAACTCCATTGAGTCATTTCTTTGCCAAGGCGGAAGCAGAGTCCATAGGAAATCTGAGAGCAAAGGATTGATGATGCACTGAAAATTCTGTCTGTTTAAAGCACACTTGATAGTTATCTGTAAACACTCATTACTAAGGATAACTCAATAGGTTTTTAAATCATGGTGAATATTATGAATTCTAATAATTTGTTGAATGCTAACTATTAACAATTACTTTACAATTTTTAGGTTATTACCAGTCAGAGCTCATTTCCAGCAGCTGCTGAGCAAACGGTCACAACTGCCTTAAAGGTAATTGAATGTCCATATGCTTCAGGGATAGGGCTCAGCTTGGCTTTGCTTGTTACACTTAAAATGGGCACTTATTTCCCACCTATTATTTTACATCAGTATATTCGGTAACAGGTGTACAAATATTCTGACATTTCTGATTTATTGTGTCTGCAGCTACATATGTGTTACCTGTGCCAAATCAGTGCTTGAGTCATGCTTGTATTCAGAATACTCTCGTAATGGTCAGGACATAGAAGTCATCTGACTGTGAAAATAAATGTCTTTCTCTGCAGCATTCACACAGCAATAGCTGGATCCTTCATTACCCCCTTCCTCCCCCGACAGACATCAAATTATAATTTTTATGTGACCTGGTACTTTCCTGGAGGGGGATGTGGATGGCAGTGCAGCCTCTGTGGCTGACAGCTCTCCAAGTCTGTCCTGCTGGGCACTGACCTGGGAGGGGCTGTGTGCAGGGGAATGAAGGGCAGCTTGTGTCTGGGGAATGAACAGCTGAGCCAAGTGTGCACCAAAACATGTACATGTACAAACCGGGAATGCCAAATTGCTGTGCACCTTTTTGAGGGAAGGCTTTACACAGAAGCAGCAAGCAGCCTTATTTCTCTGCTTTACTGTTAAAATCAGTTAGAGAGAAATGTTTGGTTCTCCTCTTTAGCATTTTCTAATGCAAAATAATAAAAAGCACTGATAAAATGAACTATTTCTTAACATATTGTTGAGGTGTCAAAATGCAAATGCTTCTAGTTTTTGTTTCCTTACTTCTGCCTTTTTCTTATTCTATTTTAGGCAGTCCATGATCTAATGGGTAGTGCTGTTCAGCCGCTACTGAACTCTGTAGGAGATTCAGTGGAAGCTATCATCATCACTATGCACCAGGAAGATTTTTCTGGGTAACTAGAAATATCTTTTAAATTCACCATTGCTTGAGTAAGATGTCCTGCATGTGTGTAATAGATTGTTATTGCCACAATGTCCTTGAAGCAAGAGTGCTTGTTTGTTGAGGGGAAGGTGATGCTTTATGGTTAATGAACACAGGAAGCAGAATTACGCCTATCTGTTGAAACAAATTAATCAGGTAGCATCTGTCTTCTCTCCCTCCCCCTTTTTTTGTTCATATCTGTTGAGTAAAAATCTTTCAAATAGAAAAAGAAAACTGACAAGAGGTCATTTTGGTGCTTAAAAAAGCCCTTTTGCTTTCAAAATGTGGGTTTTTTTGGACAGTCTTCAGAACTGTCAGTATTCCTGTTTCTCAAAGCCTGTAGCCTGTGATGTAATAGTTAAAATTAACTTTTAAAAAAAATTTAAATCTCAGGTTCAGTATGTTATGCTATTTTTCCCAGTGTGTTTTCATTAAAATTTCCAGGATTCTTTACATACCAAATATAATTGAGATTTCCTTCCTAAATTTTATTTTGGTTGTCATGCCTGTTCCGACATTGCTTGTATCATCATCAATTGTCCTGTTTTCTGTCTTGAAAATTGACTGAAAATACTATCTTTTCAGAGACATTTTGAATTTTCCTTTTGAATTTTTTTTAAACCACATTTTACCCTCACCCTCTTTTGGCACCAGTAGCACAATACCTCTCTAGATGGGCAAACAATTTCCAGCCAAAGGCTAAGTTTTGTTAGATAGCCTGTGTGTTCTTGTAAGTTTGGAAGAGCTCTTTGACCTGACTGTCAGTCAGAGAAAGAGAAGGAGGATTGGTTTGTATCCAGGGGCTTCTGTGCTGCTTCTGTGATACTGACTTTGTAATCCTGGGTTTGGAGGAATCTCAGAGATTTATTCTATGCAAAGAACAGGTTTGGGATTGACAGGTTAAATTAGTAACCCTGTGACTTACATTTATATTTTATGATCCACTTTAGAGTTTTGAATCAACAACTGGGACATTCAAATTTAGGATCTGGATTTCAGGTGTAGGCTCCAAATTGAAGAAGGCTCTGCAGGTTGGGTAGAAGTGGGGTATTGCCCTTTATCTTGTTATTTCTTGTTTCATCTTTTAATTCTTCATGGGCATGGCTGATAAAGAGATATTTTCTGACTATAGTTTAAGAGAGAGTTACATGCTCCATATTCTGAGAAGAAATGAGACTCTACAATTCATGTCATGACTTGATGGGGTAGGAAAAAAGTTTAAAAGAATCCTATAGGTTTTAGTTGTATTTTAAAGATGAATTTAGCTGCCCCTATTTCTTTTTCTTCTCATGTTTTTTTTTTTCCAGATCATTATCCAGCTCAGGAAAACCAGATGTCCCTTGTTCTCTCTACATGAAAGAGCTTCAGGGTTTTATAGCAAGAGTCATGAGCGACTACTTCAGACACTTTGAGTGTTTTGACTTTGTCTTTGATAACACTGAAGCCATGGCTCAGAGAGCAATTGAGCTTTTCATTCGCAATGCCAGTCTAATCAGGCCCCTCGGAGAAGGTGGGAAGATGCGCCTGGCAGCGGATTTTGCACAGGTACCCTCAGTGCTGATTTCTGCTTTTTAGTGTCATTTCACTGAAATGTATCAATGCTTTTGTCCCCATTGAAGTGTAAACAGGCAGTTGTAGAGATGGGTGCATTCCAGGTCTAAACATCCTCTCTGATAAGATACTGGATCCTGAGAAATGCATCCACTAAGTCAATGAAGATCCCTCACCACTGTAAAGCACATTCAGGGAGGTCTGACAGCTTCCTGTCCAGGTGAATGTTGCATTTAAATTCAGCTGCATCTTGGCATGTTGTCCCACTTGGCCAACCTCTGTGGCACGTCCATCATTTGCCACCATTCATTCACTTCATTCTTTCTCTCTCTGCTAATGGAATATGGTGTGTCACTTCCTTAATCACTCTATATATCACGGTGCCCACAGTGGTTAATGGCTAGCTCAGCTGCTTTGCAGTGAAGGAGACAAGCTAAAGAAACATCAATATCCTGGGCAAGAGCTGCCCTATGGAAAACAGAAGGACAGTTGTCTTGTGAGATTGTCTTCGTGACCCAATTGACTGATCTGCATCTCAGCTTTGCTTAACTCCTGTGCAGGTCTGAACAAAAGAAATTGCCAGATACATATCCACTACATGTCTGTGTTATCTACTATATCAAAATTTAATTTGTCTGCAGTACCACTGTATGGTTAATGTGCCAAAGAATCAGGCATCCATGGATCAATCTGAGGCTGCCATTTATTATTATCCAAGTGGAAAAGGTAATTAGCACCAGCTGTCTGCATACTGAGTGCTGATTTTGGCTGGCAGGTAACTGAGGTAGGAGAGGAAGGCAGAGAGGAAGGAATTGCTGCCACCTCCACTCCTTCTTGTGGCCGCTTTCTATCATTTGCCTGTGAATTACACACTCCTGAGTAAAATTTTTTTATTCATTACTCAAAAATAGCAAATCAGCCCTTAACTGCAGAAATGAAGGGGAAGTTTTCAATTGCTTTCAGCGGGAAGGTTCCATTCCCTTCTCTATTTTGAAGACAATGGCATAAAATTGGAAGCAAAAAAAGGACACTTGACTCTTCCTGTGGAAGGAATAGAGATAATTTTTGTAATTTATGCTAATTTTAACTAAAGTAAGTCATATAAATTTGGAAAATATTTTCACCTGATTGTACAGTAAAAGCATCAGATCTAAGCATGTGTTATAATCTAAAAATATAACTTCTTTATAATTTTTTAAACATTGATATTTCTTGTTCTGACATGGACTACCTTTTAAATGAAAAATGAAGATATATTTCCATAGAGTGTAGAGGAATTTGCATGGTCTTCCCCACTGTGCTGAGTATAACTCCCCAATGGACAACTGTGTAGAGATAAATATTCTGATTTCTTTTGTACCACAGTATCAAAAAAAAGGGTTTTCATTCATTTCTGTCTCCTGCCTTCAACTGTTGCTGCATCTGGGAGCTTGTGTTTTCCTTTTCTTCACATTGCACTGTATTCTTGGCTTGTTTCAAAGTGGGCTTAAGACAAGAAATCTGTGTCCAACCATCTGCAGGAGCCAACTCAGCTCTCCCTCTGTGCCTTGGAGCATCTCTGCACAGAGCTCCTCTGGGTGTCCTGGGCTGCACAGGGGCTGTAGTGTCCAGAATGGCCTGGACACTCTGTCCTCTTGCTCAGGATGGAAGGAAAAGAACTGAAACATTCTGCAAGTGCTGCCTTATATCCACGTTTTCTGGGATGTGTGTGCTCCTCCCCAAAGCCTGGTGGATTTTGTGCACGTGCCCACGATGCCAGCTCCTGGGAGCCTGGCAGGAAGGTGGTTGTTGCTCTGACCCAGCCAGGAGTCCTGGTGTAAAGGCAGCTTTAGTGAGGACTAGGAGAGGTTGCTGCTGCTTTTGGCTGAGGAGGGTAGGGAGCAGGTATTTAGCTGGTCTGCTGGCTTGATGAGAAGGATAAATTTTTCCAAATGGCCATAAGTGCCATGTGCAGGGGTTTTTTGCAGTCCCAGAAAGGCACTGCATTGTTGGACTAAAGCCAAACCCAAAGGAAGCAACCTGCCTGGAAAGACACTGTGTGTAGGAGTAGGTTTGTTTATAAACTGTTTTTACTTGTATTCTGTCTTGTAATTTTGAATTTTCTCTATGCAAAAAAAGGGTTACATGTTTCTGCTCAGAACTGACTTTTGAGATCTAAAACTCTGTCTGGTATTGTGGGTTGCTTGCAAGCAAAAGACCTGGGCAGAGATCTGTCCAGAAGCTTTGATTAGTTTGAGTTCTTATTATAAACACACATGCAGTGAATCAAATAACCTTTGATTGCATCAGATTTTGGGTATCTCATGCTTCTTCACATTCTTTCAGGGCACTCACAGAGTTACAGCTGCCTTATACTCAGCAAGAATAGCTTTGGCTGAGAGTCTGATTTGAAAATTTTTGCACTGAAAACTTGTCTTAACTGATAAGTTGCCTCAAAACAACAGGTGTCCACAGAGAAGGGAGAAAATGGATTTCAAGTTCTCTTCATTCAGAACTGGGTTTGCTGAGGTGCAAAACAGCCAATTTTCTGGAGTGAGGCTCAGCTACTCATACATCAGGAATTACTTCTCTGTTGAGTTCTCTGTTTTACCCTGTTTGCAGTGTCAGTGTGGCATTGGGCTGTCCTGTGCATTACAGATTTCTCAGCAGTGAGACCAGGTGTGTGCTACTGTGGCAGCTGTAGACAGAGCTATGATAGGCTTGAAATATGCCTGAATATCATTAATGTGATTACATGTAAATCAGTGCTTACAGGAACACAGGAACATTGCAAGCCCTAGGAAATGTGCACAGCACTGCAAGGTTGTTATTGTGCAGTGCCACAGCTCCTTGGGAGTCTCATTTGAAACATTTCCAGGCTGAGTTCAGCTCTTTTCATGCTCTTGGTTTTTATGCAAGCAATTGCACAAGATTACTTTTCAGCTCACTCCTATATACACCAAAATCAGCTTGTTTTATTTAGTTTTGTATTTTCAAGGTGCCCATAATTCAATACTCACATATTTAATACTAAATTTCACTTTTTAATTCAGTACTTGTCAGACTGAAAAATAATTGTTCTCCTAGAGGCAAGCAAGCCAGCAACCCTGATGGTTTTCAACACTTCTGTTTCTGGGGAGTGCAAGTTCTTCTCCACAGGACCTTTTAACTTGCTTGGTGTTCAGAGTTGTTACAGCACTTAGGCACAAGCTGGGATTGTGGCTTGTAGTTCAAGCCTTCCTATAACCTGGTGGAAGTGCTGGAAAATGCAGCAAAGCATGAACTATTTTTATTGGTCCTGTAAGAGCTAATATTATTCTCTATATGCTTTTCTGTATTTCTTATCTAGGCATCATTTATGGTTGGGATTTTTGGCATTGTTCAGTACTGTGTTCAGACTGTTTTCATTGGGTACAGTTAATGCTGCCACTAATTCTTCTAGTCTTTCTCAAAAAATTACTGCAAAATATTTGGGTTTTATTGAATTTTCCTAGAAAAATGTTTTTATGGTAGAAGTTTACAATGCTAAATTCTAGTGTAGAAGAGCTGTTCCTACCTGCTGGCTAGATGATGGTCAGAATTTGGTTTCCTGATTCAATATGTTACATTAAAAAAAAAAAAAAAGCAAGATTATTAGGCATTTGGATTTCTTTAAATGAAGACAGATTTGCTCATTTGATCAAACATGATGATACAAGTGTAAAAGTGCTTTTTATAAGTTTTCCTAAAAAATTTGCTTTCTAGTTTCTTACAGAGAAATGAGAGCAGCAGGATGCTGTAATCACAGTTGTAGTCATAAAGACAGAAACTACTAAAGCTAAAATACATTTAATGTTTAGTGCTAATTAACTTCCTGGAAAGAGGGAATTATTTGCTGATGTGTGTTATTTTAGAGGTGTTTCAGCTGAAGGATTTACTTAAACATCAGCTGTTTTGGAACTGCTGCACTGGGGAGAAATCAAATTGCACTTCCCTTCAAGGCCAGCTTCTTTCATGTAATAGTTCAGCTCTTCTGCTCCCTTGCTTGTTAAAGCATTCTCTCCTGGTGAATGGCTAGAAAAACGCATTTTGAGGTAACATTTAGAAACTTGGAATTCATCTTGGCCAGGAGGAAATGTAATTGCTAAAAATTTAATGTTAAGATTTTCCAGCTGAAAAAACAGCTGTTTAAGTAATGAGAGATCTTGAAAATACCACAATAGGCACTAAAAAATAACTTCACTATGGTTTTTTTTTAAAGCACTCTTCAATATGTATGCATTATCTGTATCTAGACTACATATTAACTTTACCCTTGGGTTGCTGAACATAATCCAATTAGAGAAGCCAGGCATGTGATGTATTTTTTTCAATATGGCCAGCCAGTGAATAGTTCAACAGATAATTGACCACCTAGCCATGGGCTATGGCAGAGTCATATCAGAAGAAAAGATAATATTGCCTTTTTGGGCTTAGATAGCATTAACCATTGAAATGAAGCATATGTTGGGCAGGCACCTGCCACTGTGTCCTGCAAAGCATAGCAAACTAACATGAATAAATCATGGAAAAGCAATGGGTTTTGAACAAAGCTAAAAGAAACAAGTCATTAGGCCTTCTTCTGTTCTATCTGCTGCTTGCTTTTTGGCAAGTACATTCATCTCCTAATGCTCCCCTTGGATTCTGTGCTAATGACAATATCACATCAAGCCTCTGTGGTTGCAAATTACTGCTTGAACACCTGATTTATCACTGAATTTAACCTGAGTGTTTGAATTTTCAAATTCACAGTTTGGAAGGAAAATTTGGAAAAGAAGCAGAAAATACTACTTACCCTTTTATATGTAAAGTCCACAGGACGTGGCTGAGTGAGAGGCCTTGCACACAAAATACAAATACCGGCTGCCAACAGCCAAAAGCATCCCCTGATGTAAGAGCTCACTGACAGGCTCTGAAACCCTAGCTGTTATCACAGCAGAGGCTGCTGGAGTAGAGCTGGCTGTGTGAATCAACAGTTGATGCCGTTTCAGGTGATGACAGGTAACACAACCAGAAGTGATGCACGCTCAGCTCTCTGCCCAATTCCAGCACCTTGAAAACAGCAGCTGTTCCAGCCCAGTGGTTCCTCCCCAGCACTTGCTCCTGGGCTGGCACAGTGCTCAGCAGAGACACTAAACCCCTCTCAGTGGCCTCAGAAGTGATTGTGACAGCAGAAGGATGCCATAGCATCCCACCGTGTCACTGGGATGAGATAAACACCTAAAATTCAAGGAAAGAAAACAGTTATTGTGTGAATTATGCTGTTTATTGGAGAGAGATTGGGTTATAACACAAAAACTAGCATTGTAAAGTTAGAAAAAAAAGAGTTTCTGTGGTTTATGTACATTTTTACCACATTAGTTTTCACTCATTCCCACTCTTCATGAGTCAATGTGAGATAGTATAGTATGCTGCAAAGCTTAAAAACAATATTTTTCTTTGGCAGCTATTACTTCACGAATCCACCATCTGCTGCCATTAAATCGATCTAGTTCTAGCAATACTAATAATTTCCTACAGTGAATAAAGGTTGAAGATGAAGTAATAGAATTTTCCAAAGTAATTTTTCTTCTTTAGTACTTAAGACTAAAAATTTTAATTTATGGAAACCACGAAGTATATTCAAGAGAATTCATTTAAATTTGTTTTAATAAGGAATTGGTTAAGCTGTAGAAGGTTTCACTTAACGTCTCATTACTTCATGTTATGTTCCAGGAGCGAAACAATCTTTTAAAACTTATTAAGCAAAATTATATTCTGCTATGCTGTTGTGTCTTCCCCCCACGAGTACCGTTTGATCTGCGCATCTCTGTTTCCGCAAGTCAGGCTGGCAGTTTGTTGCCTGTTATCAAAGTCTCTAAAGAGCCTAAAGGAATTATCTTCTCCCTGGTCCCTCACAGCTACAAGCCCACAGCTCCCGCCAGAGCTGGGACACCAGTTCCTGCAGGATATCAGTTGCCTCCAGCTGCCCCCAGCCAATAATGATGCCTGAAACGAAGCTCTGGAGAAATCAGTCTTGCTCCCATTTGTTTTTCAGGATCTGTAGGGGTCTTGTATCACGATGCAGCAAAGCATATTTGGTTAGCCTTGTTTTGGCTGCTTGCTCCTGATCCTGTGTGGCACACCAGCCTCTTGGCTCCCACCTGTGCTCCTGGGGGAACAACATGCTGAACGTGCTTCATTGGAGCTTGGAGCTGGAGCCCCTCCTGCAGCAGCGCCTGCAGAGCCTGCCTTCCCTGGGAGCATGCCCTCGCTCCCTTGTGCAGCAGATTCAGCACAGCAGCTGGTGGCTCCTGAGCCACAGGGACATTGACCTCCCACCTGCTTGCAGGAGAGGTGACCTCATCCTCAGGGTGTAGAGAGGGGCCATTTCACAGCCTAAAGATTTTGGGACCAAAAAGTGTAGCAGGCAAAAGGAAGCCAGGCTGTTACTCAGGTCTGGAGCCTTATTTCCTTATTTCCTTATATCCTGGATTTTTTATTCACTTTCTTCTCCATTCTATCTCTATAAAATGCAGATTTCAAGTGGCCTGGAAGTGCCTGATGTGGGCAGGTACACAGAGGTCCCCGGGCTCAGGCAGTGGCTGTGCACTGCCCTTGGGAAAGCTCTGTGGGGCATTCCCCACTGCTTTCCACCTCTCCTGGTCTGCATGGGAAGCCAAGATGCTTGGGTTGGACCCTGTGGTTTTCCCAGCTGTGCCTGAGGGTCAGGTAGGGGATTACTCCTACAAACATGATGCACCTCACCTATTTCAGGTGTCCACCTTGGAGAAAGGTGCATCCCTGCCCAAGAGTGGTTATTTCTTGCCACTGCCTTTGAAAAGAACCTGTAGATTTTGAGAAGCTGGTGAGATGACTCTTATCCTGCCACCTGCTTTTGAAGAGGGATGCCTGAAGTATATAGCCTTGATTTGCATTCTTCACTAATTTAAGTTCTTCTGGGTTTAGATGAACTATGACATCATAGTTCCCTGCACCCTGTTCATGCTGGAATCCCAGCAAAGTTTTGTGCTCTTGGTGAAGCTGGTGGCCCAGCAGCCATCTCTGTCTGAGGAAATGGTGCAGCTGGAAAAAATAATATTATAGTACTAGACTTCACTGTAAACAGTGTCATATCACAAACACTTTGAAACTCTTTCAGCAATATTACTTACAAGGGAAACTCACTGTATGGTGGTTTTGATCTTGTTATTTATTTTAGCTGTCATCCTTTGAAACTTAGTTTAATTGTGCATTATATGTAAATCAAAGTCTGAATAGTCTTTCAAGTTGGGGATTTTAAAAAACAGAGAATAAAGCTTGATCCCGTATTTGGCTGACACTTCAGGAATGCAAAAAATAAAGACTTAAGCCATGTCTGAGTAAAATTACCTGCAGGGGTTTTTAAGTGGTGGTCTTTGTATTGGTGTGCACATTAACTGAAATTTTGCTGTGTAATGTTCATGTTCCAGAAGGGAAACTATTCTTTCTCACTTCTGTGTCCTCACTGTTAATGAAGAGCCAGTGACAGAATTTAGAGGTAAAAACCCAAGTGGAGCCTGGCTCTTCTTCAAAAAACCTGAACTCGCATGCTTCAACAACAGAAAGTGTTTTAAACTTGATTGTTTTTAAAGATGGCTGCTCTAACCCAGAAACCCAACAGTATGAAAATAAGTATGGAAGTAATGGTCGTACTCTTTAACCATGATTCCATATGGCCCCTTGGCAACAGATCACAGCTGCCTTCTATCTAATCTGTATAGGTTTTTTGCCCCAAAATTTGGGGCCTGCTGTTCAAGAAAGAATAATTTTAACCTTGTCCTTCACCAAAGGAAAGCGTGTCCAGCTGAAATGTGCCTGCAGTTTTACTGCTTTAGCAGTGGTTTGTGGAGACTTGCCTAGATTTGCTTTGTTCCCAGGCTGTGGTCAGATTTTTGGGATATTGACAAAAGTGCTTCATTAGGAAACTCATCACCAACAAAATAAACCTGCTGCAAGAAACAAAGCTTTAGTCTCAGAAAGCTCACGAGGCCCCTTCTGTTGTTATGCACAGACTGTCTCTGTCATTTGTCACGAAATGCTTATTGTGTTGCCAAGAAAAAGGCAGACGTCTTGGCTTGGGCAACATAAATGAAAGGAAAAGAGAGCTTCTTGTCTTAGTTCAGCCACCAGAGAGAAGTCACTGACTTAGTCTGCAAGTTTGGATTATTGCTTAAAGACAGGCTACTTCAACAGCAGGTGTTATGTTTTGAGGGAATCTAATTCAAATGGAACTGTTTTGTAGATGGAGTTGGCAGTAGCACCGCTGTGCCGCCGAGTCTCTGACTTGGGAAAGTCTTACAGACAGCTGAGGTCATTCAGGTGAGTTGCAGCCCCAGTATGACTAAACTGTATTTCAAAACTGATTTATTACCTCCTGTTAGTTCTGATTGAACTGAGAGCTTTTTTGGCAACACCCACCTGCAAATTAGAAATAGATTAAAGTTCTTTTAAATTTTATGCAGAGTATAACTATGATTTAACAATCTTTGTCATGCAAATGTTGGCCAAATTGTACTTTTTTGTGTTGCTTTCAGTACATCTTCTGTATGACAGCGAATTCTATACTTACCTTAAATGTTTTCACTGAAATACAAAATTTACAGTCCTGTGTTTTTTAATTACAATAGGCAACTGCTGTAAATTTTTGCAAACTGGACCTGTGTTGGAAACTCAAGATGCAGAGTAGGGGCAAAAAACTCAATGGTTCTATCCTAACTCAGTATTGCCACCACATAGAGGCACTTTTCTAATGCATAAGATAAGCTTTTTCTTCATTTAATGAGTGTATTGTTACATTTTTCCAGACCACTTCTGTTCCAGACCAGTGAGCATATTGCCAGTAGCCCAGCTCTGGGAGAGGTTATTCCATTCAGCATTATTCTTCAGTTCTTATTTACAAGAGCACCACCAGAGCTAAAATCACCCTTCCAGGTAATAAGATCAACCTGTCTTTTATTTTCAGATGTCCTAAGGTGCAACGAGCATTGTAGTTTGCCCTAGCTGTTTTAGTTAAAGTTATTCAAATGCATATTTTATGTAATTTTTTGTTTTGTTTTTATTGTGGAAAAGGCATTATAATAATTGGTTTACTAAATTAATTGATTGATTGATTAATAGGAGGGGTACAATAACCTGATATTAAATAGACTCTCAGTTCTTTACTGTTCTGTCAGCTCACAGTAGAAGTTGCAGACCTTTCCCCAGACTGCAAATTAGCTGGAATCCTTCTCTTGTAAGATGCAGGAAATCTAGATAAAAACCCTGTCAGAAATGGGCCAACAGCTGATGTAGGAGATGACCTCTGAGCTCCCAAATAACATACTGGGCTATTCCTGTTAATTGTCTTTGATTTCTTAATTCATTCTGCATCACTGCAGTGTTGAGAGCCTCATGTGGCTTTCATTTATGTCATCTATGATTCTGAAATTGGTGTGTGTGTTTCCCTCTTTGCATTTTGTGTAATTGGTGTTTGTGTTTCTCTGTACCAGAGGGCTGAGTGGTCCATTGCCCGCTACTCCCAGTGGCTCGATGATCATCCATCTGAAAAAGACAGGCTTGCTCTCATACGGTAAAAACCCTGCTTCTTTCTTCTCTACATTTATGATAATGGAGCAGTAACTTATCTGCACACTAGGACTCTTGAAAAGTAAAAAAAAAAAAGTGCCTCAGGAGATGTATCATAAATACCATTACCTTCTCTCCACTCATGGGATGAGTTGCAAAGTGGCAGAAATATAAACTGAACTCCACTGCCCTGTACTCAGTGCCTTTGGAAGGAGCATGTAATCCTCTTGTAAAGGAAGTAAACCATGCACAATGATGGCTTAAATTAATAATGAGTTTTTGCAAAACTGTCCCTCTCTCCTAACAGCAGCAAGACTGCAGCTGTTAGCTGTATCAGGAAAGAAAAGCTCTCAAAGCTTAACCGATATAAATGTTGGTAGAAATCTAAAACTGGAAGACCCTTGTTACACACCTGGAATGTTACTCTTCAGGAAATCAGCCCATGATCTTTAGAAAGTAATAATTACATCAGATTTTTGAAATCTTGCTAGGGAAGATGACTTCATAGCTAAATATTATTTTGCATCTTAAGATGTTAGGAAAAGTTATGAAGAATCTTGTTTTTAAAATCAAGCAAAGTTTTAAAGTATATTAGAGAGCAGATTTGTATGAACATGACAAAACCAACCTGGGGATCCTCGGGATTCAAGACTCAGATGATCATTTGGCTCCTAAAGCCCTAAACTTTCCAGCATCTTCTCAGTGACCTTGGTGTCCCCACAGCAGTGACCTGGGACATGCAGCTGCACCGGGCTCCATCTGGCCTGGGAGCCAGCTCTGTCCTTGAGCTACCATGCCTGGATGTTGCCAGCTTTTGCTGGAGTGATAAAAGCTGACTTTTACATTCCAGCCAACAGTGATTGTGCCTCAGAAATTCAACTGTTTTCTGTCCACACTTCTAAAGCAGCCAAGAGGAGTCTGCTATAAATACTTACACTTCCTGAAGCTGATAGCACCACACAGTCCTATGTGAGAGATCAGGCCAGATAAGGAGATACTAGCTGATCACCAGTAGATGTTACTAGGATTTATTTCTGAAATACTAAAATACAAGCTGTGTCTCTTCATATGTGTATTTTTTGAAAATCATACTTGTGATTAGTCTAGTTTGTCTACAGAACCAGCTTTTCTTGAATCTCAAGGCGTGACACTGAATTACAGGGACATAGGTGATAGGTACAGGGCTGACAGAGCTGTGTATGTAATCAGCTGTGAATATTTTGATTGTCATTTCTGTCCTGATAGTACTAGCAACACTGGAAGTGTTGAATCTCTGATATAGTAGGGAAAGCAGGGAATGCAAATCACTTGAAAACTGGTGGGATTTTTTTTCTCTTCAATTTGTTTTCCCAAGTTTGAAAATGCCATCCGTAAACTACAACACATTTTTTTCTTTGTCTGCAATTAAATTTCATCCAGACTGATTCAGTTAATGGGCATGCTGGTGGTCATGTTCAGACACTGATAAATTGTTCTGACCATGGAGGTATTAAGGAACAAACCTTGGGATGAGGCTTTTAGGCTGAGACAGTGTCATCCATTAGACCAAGTAGCAAAGCTGGAATACTTAAGTTTTCCTTTCAGTCCTTTCACTGAATCCTTTATTCACTTTTCATGGCTGGTTATCCATGCAGGCAAGCAGACATCAGTCACTAGTATGACCATGGATCACTCATATTTTCTTTAATACTCTATTGGAAGATTTCTGAGCCAGCTCTTTGTGTGTCTCATATGAACCCAAGTTGAACTGCAGGTGTCTTGCTCTTCTATCAGTCACCCTCTTCATGCTTTTCCACCTGTAGTGGTTCAGCTGTGTGAGTTGAACTTTGGATGTTTGGATCCTTCAGATCCCTGTCCTGGCCTATATCAAGATATTATCTTTTTGTTTGCTGCAGCCTTGCAAATGGTAATTTTGTGCAACTTCCCTTTGTAACAACTGTGCAATTACTCTAGGGAGCTGCTGCCTAGATATTAATTTCCTTGTGTTACCAGGATCCTTCTAGCTTCATATTAAAGCTAATTGGAGTGCTTCTTCCGCTCTGTAGGTCTTAAATGCTTCGCTTGCAACGTGGTGTGAATGGTATGAATTAGTCCCATTCTGAGCATTTTTGTGCATTTCTTTCTGCTTGTATTCAGCATGGGGGTGGTATTTACCTGGCCAGAGGTATATTTGCCAGACTCCCTTTATAGACAACAGAGAGAAACAGGCGCTGCTGGGGCTGATTCATCTCATCCTGAAGCAGATACCTAAAATAGGTCAGTTGCATTGTGTCCTGAAAGCTCCCATTTTCTCTGTTCAGTGAATGGAGTGTGGGCTGGGACACAGGGGCTCTCAGGCAGCCAGCTGCCCTGCAGACATTTAAAGTTAGGTGAGATGACCCTGCTGCAGGTGTCCTCCCTGAGCAGGGATTGTGTTAAAAAGGGCATTTCTTAAGTGGCCAGGGCAATTTTCGTTCCTTTTTCTTTTTAAATTAAGCTTGAAAACTCAACTTTTCTTCCATAAAAGAAACCCTATTAGACATGACAGGATTTGAGCCAGCCTGAAGGACAGTTCATCCATCCAAGGGCCAAATTCTTACCTTTACCATTAGAATGTGTGTTATTATTAAAGCTTATGCCTTATTCAAGCTCACCCTTGCTGAAGCAGAGTTGAAAGCCAGACCCAGCGAAGGGTTCATTTCCAAAAGGGAGCTGTTTTGCCCACTCACCTGCCCGGGGCAGGGACAAATGGCAGCTCGGGGAGCACCGTGAGAGCCCCATGTGAGCTGGTTCAGCCTGGCCGGGCAGAGCCGGGAGCGGTGCCGGGAGCAGCGCTGGGTGAGCTCTGCCTGAGCGCTGGGTGAGCTGTGAGTGAGTGCTGGGTGAGCCCTGCCTGAGCACTGGGTGAGCTGTGAGTGAGCTCTGCCTGAGCCCTGCCTGGCTCTGTTTGAGCCCAGCCTGGCTCTGCCTGGCGCTGCCCGAGCTCTGTTTGAGCCCTGCCTGGCGCTGCCTGGCTCTGTTTGAGCCCAGCCTGGCTCTGTTTGAGCCCAGCCTGGCGCTGCCTGGCTCTGTTTGAGCCCTGCCTGGCGCTGCCTGGCTCTGTTTGAGCCCAGCCTGGCTCTGCCCGGCCCAGCCTGGCGCTGCCGCTGCCCGGGCCCGGCTCAGGGCCGGCGGGGCTGCAGCGCTGCCGCCCATCCGCAGGCCCGCGGCGCTCGGGCCTCGCTGGCAGCGCCCCTGATCTCTGCGATACGCACTCTGCAATGACCGGGGGTGCCTGCTGATCCTCTCTGGTCCTGCAGCTGATGCTGCTGGAGGTTTTACTGTTGGGTTTACAGTAATTTTTATAGCACTGGATAAAATAGAACTGGTGTCACACTGATGTGCTCTTACACAGATGATTTTCCATTTTCTGCTTTGCCCAAAGTTTGCAGAGCAAACAGACTTTTACCAAAACACTAAAGAAAAGTCTGGCCCCAGCACCCTCCAGCTGCCCTGCTGACTGATCAGGACAGCAGAGCACAGGGGCCAGTCCCAGTACTGAGCAGAAGGATGATCCCTGCCTCTTCTGAAGCTCACCATGTAAATCTGACTCCATTTGACCAAAGGCAGAACCCAGGAGAGTAGTGCTAGGATTCACAATTCCATATAAGATTAATGAATTAGAATAATTGTAAGGGATACACATTAAGATCCCTTAAGAACCACAACCAAAATCATATTTTTTTTTTTTCCTTTTGACTCTAGATATAAATCTTCATGGGTTCAAATAACATTTTAAAGAAGAACTATCAGGGTCTTATATAATCAGCTTGTCCTGATTTCCAAGAAAGCTCATGGTTTTGCTCATGCAAGTGAAGTAATTTAATAAGTGCTTTAAAATCCTTTTCCTTATGTGGGAGGGCATCTTAAACTTAGGGCTTTTTTTTTTTTCCCTTACTTCTTATGGCATTTTTAATGAAGCATTAATATATGCAGAACATCCCACCAACCCTCCTTCCATAGCTCTCTTTTACAAACAATATTTGTAAAGTATACCATAGCTTGTCTTTTAAAATAGAAACAGATTGCTGAACAGGTTTTATGTCCTTTATTAGACTAGAAGATGCTGAATTTAGGGCATTATTTAGTCTAATCCCTTCAAGAGTATGTTTTGTGTATTACATAAACAGGGTTTCTTCCATCTTAAAAACAATAATACAACTATATATTACATCTTTTTATATGACAACAGCTGTGGTCTCCTCTGTGCTGGAGACTTCATGATACTGCTTTCACCCATAGTGCTGTTTATTTTTCCACAACTACTTTGGCACTGGTGTTTTTACAGTGTCCTCAACAGAAGTGAGCCTGCTTTTCTAAAAACAAGATTTTAATGGTGCATCTGAATTGAGTCCTCTACTGCCAGCATAGTTAACAAATGCTCATTTGAGCTAGGACTGCTAAAGTTTGCCAAAATATCATGGAAAACTCTGCATTTCAAGTGTTACCAAAGCCCCTGAGTTCCCTTATCTCCCCAAATTAGTCAGCTAGGCTTCCCAGCAGCTCCTGTGATGTTCCAAGTTGCCCAGCTCAGGCAGCCTGCACTGAAGTCTGGCTGCATGCAGCAGCAATCATCTTGCTTTGCCACAAGCACCTTCCTGCACTGTCCATATTCTGTATGCTGCACTCCCCTGAAGCCTTGTTGACTGTCTTCAGCCAAACAAAACTCCCATCCCAAAGGAACTTCTGGAACCATGTCTACTCTATGACCATTGGTGCTTTCAGTTACTTTTCCAGCCCATTCCTCCCTCTCACTCTGGAGCGACCCCACCATTCCTCTCTGGACTCCAAACAACCTTCCTCCCTGGATTCCTGATTTGTGCCATTTTACTGCCTGGACCTTTCCTTACCTGGAATGGACAGGCTTCCTGGCCTGTCTGCATGGCCTCATTCCCACAGGCAGCAATGCAGAGGAGTTTTCTCAGCTTGGCCATGATTCCCTTGTCCCCTGGTAGGGTGTGGAGCTCCGGGTGCCCGTGGCTGCCTCTTTGCTACCAGCCTTTAGCAGCTGCAGCAGCTTTTCACCCTCCCCTTGGCTACTTTCCTACACCAGCCTGAATGGGAGCAGGCTCCCAGCCTTCCCTGGGTGGGCACAGGGAGCAGGGAGTTCTCCAGGCCAGTTTGCTTCACCAGAAACTCAGGTAAAGCTACTGATTATGAATGGCTTTTTAAAACATTCAGCTTCAGAGTGTTTAAGTACTGCTATTGGAGATGCAGGTGTGGGACACAGGAAAATAGTGAATGCAGTTGGAGTATTCAGAAAGCTTTTGTTTCCATTGTTTAGTGTAAAGCTGTAAAAGGTGTCTTCTAGTAAAATTCCTGAGAATTCACCTTAGAGTATTGACATTACTGATTGCTTTGGAGTGGGTAGGGGTTGTGATGCTCTCAGGTTGCTTATATTTGTGAAGTTTGACTCCATCTCTTTGAAACAATGCAAGCAAAGCCACAGTAAAAAGAGCAAGTGCAGCAGAAGGGACCTGCAAAACTCCTTTTAGCTGCCTCTGGAGTTGGTTTTGTGAGTTAAATCAGATTCTTGTGGGGCAGGAGAGAAGGAAAAAAGATAAAAGCTGCTCGAAGGTGTGACAGTGGGACTGTAATACTGCAGTATGGCACTTAGCGTAGCCTAAATCTCATTCCATCTTGTTTGATCTGGTGGGAATAACAGTCTGGCAAAGGATTATCAAGGGCTCACATTGAGTGGTTTTGGGTGCTGCTTTTAGGGTAAAGCTTCTCCCTTTCATCTATCTGGTTATCTCTGTAATCTTTTTCAAGGCTTTTTCAAAGCAAGGAGATAAATCAGTTAAGGGATAGCAGTGTTACCATCTGGATAATGATGCCAACCCACAACTTCACCAAGAGGTGTTAGAGCTACCTAAGTTAGGCAGGTCAATATGTTTTTTTTTTCTATTTTCAGCTTGTGATGACTTCAAAAAACTATTTGAGCCCACAACAAACTTTGAGGAGTGTATAGAATGGAAAAGACAGGGATACTGCTGGGTGGAAGGGGAGAGATTTATCAAGATAAATGACAGTAACAGTAAGAAAACTCACAGGAGTTTCTCAGCTGTCTTTTTAATACAAGGGACAATTCTTTGTAGCAGCTAACAAACATCTAACATATCTAACACTTACTGCTGACCAGAGCATTTGAGTGCTGACATGAGTGGAAATGTGAGACATTTCTGACTTCTGAAGCATCTCCACTCATCAGGATGGCATCCTTGATGTCACCCTTGACCCTTCCTTGCCTGCATCTCCCACCTGCTGCTCAGTCTGCTCATCCCATGTGGCCCCTCATTGCTACAAGAGGCCAAGTTTATCTAAAAAGCACAATTTCCTGCTGTCCCATTCCCCCAGTTTTTCTAAACCTTGGGATTTAAAATAAACCTGTGGATGTGCCTAATCTCTCTGCAGTTCATGATGCTGATGGCCTTTGCTGGGAATGAAGTGAGCTGCACCCAAAGCACTTTGTGGCTGCAGCAAGTAGTGTTTTAGTTGCCTTTTTCCCTGTAGACCCTGTGCTGCTCCCCAGGGACCATTGGGAAGGAGCAGGCTGAAGGTTTTCAGGGAGCTGTCCACGTGCAAAAAGTCAGGTTTACTTTAGCTGGATAAAATAAATATTCTTTCCCTGTCTTTCTGCCTGTAACAGATTGGTTCTCTGTTGTGGTTTGTTGCTGTGCAAAAGATTCAAAGTGATTCCTTACAGTGTATTTGTACCTGGTGTGGACCCCTCAGCAGTAGCTCACAAGGCAGTTGTTACCAAAATTTAAGAGCTCTCAAGTTCACCAAGGCCAACATGAGGAACTGTTTCTGTGCTTAGTAACTCTCCAGTCATCCTGTTCATCCTTGTTTTGTCTCCCCCCCAGACAATATGTCCTGGGCTTCAGCAAAGAGGGACTGTGGAGTCTGGATCTGCACAGGGACATCGGAGCGGTGCTGGGAATCCCCTCGTGCTGTGCTGTTCCATTCCCACCCTGTGCTCAGAGGTGAAGCTGCCTCGGGTTCTTTGGTTGCACGCTTCACTCTCTCCCTGTCAAACTCCACGAGCAGGGGCTGCACGAGGGGACAGGCAGCTCCTCCTGGTGCTCCCAGCCAGGCTCTGACACAAGTTATTGAGGAAAGGCAAGCCCTTGCTGATGTAGCAGCAGCTTTACTCACAGGCACCCAAGGGTACTGTGACCCTGCTCTGGTCTGTCAGGTTTGGTGAGCTCATCTGAGGCTTCCCAGAGCTGCAGCATCACTCAGGGATCTTGGCTGCTCCTCTCTTACCATCTTACGCCTGGAGAAGCCCGTGTGTGTGAAACATGGGCTCTTCAGTACTTTTGCTTTCCTTGAGCCTTGCCTGATTCACTGCCTACTGCTGCCAGCTGCCAGCAGGCACGTACCAGGGAGCAGTGCTGCCTTCAAATCTGTGAACTCTTCGTGCAGGAACGCAGGGTTCCGCCAAAGGCTTGTTTGTTGGAAGGAGCAGCAAACATAAACACAGCTCTGCCTCCACAGCCACCATCCTACAGCACTGGCTGTGTATTTATAGGCACAACTTTGCGGTTCTCTGTGTTACCATCTCCCTTGACCCCTGTGCCCCCCAGCCCTTCACCAGATGTGCACAACAACCATCTGCCTTCTCCCAGTGGGACTGGGAATGTTCCTGCCACGTTACTGAAAGCCAGCGGGCTCCCTCACTGGCAGAGCAGCTGTGCTGGTGCACCCTGCACTCCCAGAAAGGAATGCATGAGCCAGACCCAGACCCACTCCCTGCTCAGTGGCTGCTCTGGCAGCAGGACCCCCTGCCCTGTGGGCTGGTGCCTGTGCAGTGCTGAAGTGCTGTGCTGACAGCCTGTCTTAGAAGAGGAACATACCAGGAGCTCTATTAGTCTCCACTTGAAATGGGGTCTGTTGTTTGTGCATTATCTTAATGTCAGTTTTGCTGTAAATAGCACAAATATAAGCAAATTTTAGAAGGAAACTCCAAGATGATCGTATCAGTTACATGAAGAGATAGAAGCAGAAAAGGAGAAGAAAATTGTATTCAAAGCTATATTTAAGTGTGGCAGCGCTAGCTTGGCCTACTTAATGAATTAGTGTCTCAACAGATGAGCACTTACAGTGTTTGTTTTACAAATATGCTGTCACTCAACAATACTGTGTACTAGAATGTTGGCTGAAAGGTGACCCTGTGTTGTAAAGCATCACCACAGTTGCCCCTTTTAGCTTTGCAATGTTTTATTTGTGGAGTTCCCACATGATGACTCTATGTGTGACATCCTGTGACAATGTGTAAGAGAGCCAGGCCGTGCCTTACCCAAGCCCTCTGGGGTTAGTGCAGCACTTCCTGAGGATTGAGATGGGATTCCTGTGCCAGGAATCTCCTCAGGGCATGGTGGGTGTTCACCAGTGCCCCACCTTTCATGCTGGAAGTTGCACTCTCAGCGTCTGCAGCAGCTGGAGATGATTCTCTCCTTCTCTAAAGGTTACCAGTGCAGCACTGAGCCCGAGTCTGTGCGTCAGAGCTGTCATTTCAAGCCATCTGCAACATGCTGCTGCTTATTTAAATGTTAACTTGTTTGCTCCTCACACATGCAAGAAAGGAGATGAAGATCATGGAACAATTATATAGAGCTTTGCAAGGCTTCCTTGTTCACTTCCTTCCTCACACAAGTAGGACCATCTGAGGAAAATTTTGCAGGAGGGAAGAAGGCAATTAATTTCTGTTGCAGATCCTGAATTTACAGTACTTAATTGCTTTAGCTACTTTACTTTTTTTTTTTTTTTTTAGCGGTGCACTGGAAGCTTATGTTCAATCAGTGAGAACAAGAGAGGGAAAGGAGTTTGCACCAGTCTATCCCATCATGGTTCAGCTGCTGCAGAAAGCCATGTCAACCCTTCAGTGAACACACCTGGGCAATGCCCTCACACCAGGGAATGGATGGGAACACAGCTGAGGGCTTCGGTGCCACATAAGTATTCACTGTTCATGTAAATTATGCCCAAGTACATCAGCTTTACAATGAAATGTTTACCTACTTCATGTCTGAAATTTCTGTCTTCTTGCTTTATGTTCACATTACAGGAACTCACTTATACAGAAATATTATAAGGAAATTGTACAACTTTTATGTGCTGTAATTCTACATCTAATTGAAACATTCTTAAGCATTCCTTTTGAATTTAGAAAAGTATAAAATTAGAACTCAAATATTACAGTGTAATTGCTGAATATCTCAAATAAGGAAGCAGCTCTTTTCCTACAAGTAGAGTTTTAAACAGTTGAATACATTTTAGCCGTATTCAGAAAATTGTACTTTTGAAATGTTTGAATCATCAGTTTCCATCTAAAGATCACTAATTTTAACACAAGGAAAAATATTTATAACTAACCTAAATTCTTCTCTATTGCACTGCTATTTGCTTAGAAATAATTTATATTGATTTCAACTCTTCTTGCTTAAACTGTAATAAAGAACATTAACTATCCAATCCTGAAAATAGTATTTGAATTTCTTCACTAGCTTCCTAATGGCAGAGCATTAAAATATACTTTGGATGGGTTCATGTAAAGACTTCCATGCAGAATGTGCTCATTGCTGCAGGGCTGACTTCATGATTAGTCTTCTTCATTTTATAAAATACACAACACCAAATTTTAATGAATTTATTTGAAATAATATACAAGAATATAGTGTGCAAAAATCTTAGGGGCAACATCATGTAGACGTGTCATAAACTGAAATTTACAGTTGTGATTCTTAAAAAAAACCCAACGCACAGCTGTTTAGTACAGGAAAAGCCATGATTGTAAATGTTCACAGCAGAAGCAATTGTAATCCTAACGCAGCTGCTCTAATTTTAGACAGTTGGAGGAGAAAAAAAAGTAAAGTGCAAGTGTTGCACATATAGTTAAGTGCAAAGTTTGCCCCCACCATAAAGATGTCTTATGGCAAAATAAAATATTGTAGAATATGTGGCAAAGACAAAACACAGAGTTATAACTATGATGGTGATGATATCAACAGCACCACTTTTCTTGAGATAATGCTATTTATTTATTTCATCCTGTCCGGGCCATTGTTTCCACCACAAAATGACAGCTCTAACTAGTGCCAGCTGATGCAAAAATACTTCCCTTGTGGCTACAAGTTTTCTAAGTGGCATCCCAAGCAGCAGCTCCCTTGCTACATCACACCACACCCTCCATTCCCACGTTCTGGTAACTTGCTGGCAGCAGGGCAGGCTGGGAAGCTGGAAGCTGATAATACACTTTGCCATTTCAGAAAATCCCAGGCCCCAGAATTGCAATTAATAATACAGTTGTGCAATACATATTAATCAGCAATAAGAATCAATGTATATAAACAGCTGTTACATATTTTAAAATTCCCCTTTTTGTACATTTTCTTTTAAAAATAAACATTTATACATATCTCCTTCGCCTCTTTCTAAAGTACTTTAGCACCACAGGATATCCATTTTCAAGCCTATATTACCTGATACATAATGAAGTTTGGAAGAAAAATAAGGCAATTTGGTTTAAAATGCTGATAGTTTTTAGCTTACTTAATGTTCTATTGTAAAAAGCAAATCTGCACTCAGGTCATTTCCACGATGGTGCCAGTATTTTATGGTCACACACAGTCACAACAAATAGTAAGACCTTGATCTTGCATCTTCTCGCCATCAAGCAACAGCCACTTTGTAAATACAGAGTTAACAGGAAAATTCATGCTTAATGCTGTTGTGAGCCCTGAGAAAAGAGAAGAGAAAACCAGGTTAGTGGTTACCAAGCAAAGGGTCCAACACTTGTTTTCAAAGCCACAAGTATCTCTAATCATTGGTCAGTTGTTCAGAAGAAAACAAAAAGGCCAAAGCAGACAGTTTTATTCCCTGATCATCAAAAGACCATCACGACTTCTGTGTCACAGCCTGGAGCCCACTGTCATTACAGACTAAGGTCACCAGACTGCTAACAGCTCAGTTCACTGAACTGGAACAATTACAAAGGCTATTTCCTGCTGTAACACTGAGTAATGGCTTCTACAGATCCTGTTCTCTTGGCCTGAAGACTGTAGGGACAAGGAAAATCCTACTACAAGGCAGGGCAAGAAAGCCTTACTGAGGCAAGCCCATCACTACTCAGCTACACACGAACACACCCCTGAGTTGCTTGAGGCTCACAGGTGAGCTGTGATCTCACCACCCAAAGCTCAAAACTGCAGTAGTGTAAGAGCAGAATAAATAAATAATATTATTTTAACTAAACCCACAAGGAAATGTAACAGAAGCTGTCACTGTTGATTAAAATAGAATGCAGTGAACAGAAAAACAGCTTGTTCCTAGCAGCTGGGATTTGGTAGAACCTTCTGCAACAAGGGACTGGAAACTGCACAAAGTATGTGCAGCAGAAAGAAGCAACTCAGTGTTGGAGCATTTCTTATTCAGTCTTAAGGCAACACTTGTATATGCTCTTGAGAAAAAAGCCTCATTTACACATCAAAGGAAAGGGGGAAACTTGAGGATGAAATATTACACCACATGGATGGATGGTTTCACCAACCATGTAGGTGAAGTCCACACCACCCTTCAAGCTTCTACCCAGCCATTAAATGGAAGAACTTGGCAAGCACTCTGTGCACCTCAGTGGATCTTCCCTTCCAATCTACTTTTCTAGTTGAACAAGCAGAATCTCCTTTTTTTGATGTTTGTTTTACATGATGTTTCGGCTTTAAAGCTCTTCTCTTTCTTAATACATGCCCCACCTACTAATACATTGCTGCAGACTCTGGCTTTCTAACAAGTGGAAAACAATTTCTTTTCCTACAGAAGTAGTGTTATCTACTGTATTTATTTTATAATGGAACAGACTAATAAATGAAAGGCATTCATGGGGAAAAAATATTTTGCTCCTATAAATTTTGCTCCCATATTATTTTGCTGATATAAATTATCAGCAAGAAAACTAGGTAAAGAAAAGGCCTTTACAGAAGATAAAAAAGTTCAAGTACAACCTTGTGAACTCACTTCAAAGTGAAAGACCACGTGCCCTTCCTTTGCATTTCACAAGCACACTAACTTCCAGTACAACAGAATCCTCAGAACTCTCATAAAATATTCAGACAGACCCTCTCCCGATCTGTCTCCTGCCAAACTGCCAAAAGCAGGTTACACAACACAGGAGAGTAAATGAAGGTTTCAGCTACTAAGAAAGCAGCTTATTCTGCAGAGAACACACTGCAGCCACCCATCTGAACACATGTAACAGCATGATGAAACCGCCTCACAAACATACAGAATTCGTTCGTTTTCTTTTCCAACAGTCAGGATTTAAACGCTTCTGCTCCTCTGCCAAGGCCTTGGCTTCTAGTGTGTACATCCTTCTTTCCTCATTTTTCATCTTCTTCCACCTGTCGCCAAGTATCACACTTATGGCTCTGCAAGATAAATGTTTACAGTACAGTCAGGACAGTGCTAAGAAATACCAGGATTTTTTTTTTGTTTTTATCTGAACACTTTAAAAAAGATGTGAGTTAAATGTCGAATTAACACACAAGGAAGAAATCAGCTGTATGTTGAAAATTGTAACAATCATATTTGTGATTATCTTCTCATAGTTCTTTTAGTAGTTAAACAGCTGAGACTTCTGTGTTAGCTGAGCATGGGTCAATGCACATTTTAACGTTTCAAAGGGTGTACATACAGCAACTGGCATAAACCAGCAAAATAGAGAAGTTGCAAAAACCACCACCAAATGGTAACTCACATTTGTTTTGCTCTACTTTCATACTAGAAGATCATATGACAGATTTGCTGAAAATATGTTCTCTAATAATTAGAGCAATGAACTGAATATGACCTCAGCCAAATATTTGATTAACTGCAAGTCCCCATGTCTATTTAATCAATATCTGTAGCTTCTTCCACCTTCAATCCATCCTGGGTGGAACATACTGCTAAGTTTCCATTCCTGTGCAAATGGAACCATTTGTTCTAATACATCTATCACCATTTCCAGAAACTGAATTAATTCCTTTCCTTACAAACTCTAGGTCTTTTGACAACATTTCCCTGTACCAGCCTGCCATATTGCTTAACTGCACTCCCAAATGTTGGATCAATATCCCATTAAAGCTTTAACTCCGTCTTTTAGCAGAATGAAAATCTCCAAACAACAGCTCTTTTATCAATGACTATTAAAGCTAAGAAGTGGTTTGTACTTTGGCTTCAGATTACAGCAATGAGAGTTCTGTGACTGGCTGTAAGAAAAAGGTGGACACAACTAAGTCCTTTTCTTTCTCCTATTAATAAAATTCCTTGCTGGCAGCGAAGACACTCAAACAGAATCATGACAATTAGAGTGTCATCAACTATTGCCATAACATGGCACACACAGCAATCCTGAATGCTGTTCTGCACCACAGAAAAAAAAATGGTTTTGACTCCTGCAAGGCAGTGTGGTGCTGTTCAGGTTTCCGTGAGCTGCAGAGCGCTCAGGGACCACATCCCAGAGTGCCCAGACAGCCCCTGAGCCTGCACTGCCCTGTGCTCTGATGACTCCTCAGAGAAAACTTCTCCAGGGAACACCACATCCCATTGCCATCAAACCCCTCTGCACAGCCTGTCTCTTTGGCAATGGGATTTCTGTTTTTCTGTCCAAACTGAGAACCAGTATCTTTGCTCTGTCATCAGAAGCAAACATACCCAGTTTAAGGAGAAGATTTTTCATCTTCTGACAGTATCCAGAGGCATATCACCAGTACCCTGTCTGCTCTGGGTCATCCAGCTTCTGTACTGGATCACTCACACCCTCAGGAAAGAACACGGTGACCCAGAGAGAGCAGGTCTGCTGTAAAGCCGTTGCCTTCCCAAATAAAGATGCACCATGAAATCTTTTAAACAAAAATATAATTTCCCTCATCTCTAGGAAGTCCACTACTCAAATAATTTCTGAACACACAACCAAGTTCAACTACAGTTATGGTGTTACAGTGAATATCCAGAAAATGAACAAATGCAGCCCTAACACCAGTTTTTCAAATAGGATCTTGCAGTCCTTTAAGTATCGTGACTCTTGACTTCTGCTTTGAATGTTTACAAGCTCACTGTCTTGCTGACATGCCTTGAGCTGCTTTGTCTCAAAATAGGCCATTTAACTCAGAATACCTCAAGTCTGTACTTTCTTACTCCCTTAAGGAAGTAACAGCAGTAAACATAAGAACTCCACTGCACAGAAGTGGCTACTATGTTGTAAGATCTACACAGTAATCTGAAAATGACAGAAAGTTACATTTAAAAAACATGAGAGTTGCCTCCCAGCAGCTAAATTAATGAATGCCTCAGCAACACTTGAGTGACAGTAGCTGAATGCCTGTATCAATTATCACTAATGCTATTTCTGCCACCCTGTGTTTCATGGGTGCCATGGAACTGCAGCCAAAAGCTGCAGTGCCTTCCAAGCAGGACAGTGAGCAGTGCATTTTGAACCGTACTTGTAACTTTGTCATCTCTCTCCTTCAAGGTAAACCTGCTCACTGTCCTGCTTGCTCATTGAAATATTCAATTCATTTTCACATCCATGCAGCCACAGCTCCAGTTCACTGCATCCATTTGAAATCAGCATTTTCAGCTAAATTTACAACCATCATAAACTTTCCTGGCTGACATTCTGTTCCATTTCTCATTGATAGCTGCAATCAGTGTGAAGGCAGCAGATCTGCTTCACTGAACTCACTATAAACATTACACAACATCATTGTCAGGACACACAAGACTGGCTGGGATTGTTTGGCTGGATTTTATATTTCAGCACCAGTTACAGCCTCCTTATTAGAACATTATAAAATAAAACCCCTTTCAAAGCCCTGCCAACTTTAATTTTTACCAGATTTAGTTCAAGAATTTTTATGCCACAATGCAATTTTTACAGTGACAGCTTTTATAAAATTACACACAGTAAAAAATCTGATTGTAAGATCAGTCCATGTTTGTGTGTTTTGGTTTCTATTTACATATGCACAATTAGCACCAAATATTACTTTAAATATATGTAATGGAAATCTTAATAAAAATGTTTAAAAGCAAACATGCTAGAAATTAAGAACAAAATAACAAACTAACAAAGACCCATCCCCCAAACACAGTCATACAATTCTTCCTGCAAGTTTCAACAGATCGTTGAATGCTTTTAGGGCAAGAAAAATTTGGCAATGAGCTGTCTGGATGATGATCTTTGAGATGTCCTAACTTATCAGTACTCCACTATTCAACAGGATATAGAGAATGGAAATAAATGCTTGTAACTTCAGGACCAATTTGCAATAATACGTCAAGACTTAATTAGAAGAACCAGAAACTCCCTTTTTTCCATTACAGCGCAAAAGCAGAGCAGCTCATCACTGTAAACAACGGCTCTGTATTTGTGCCTCTGCCAGTGCACACATGCATGTATCAGTTGCTTTACCCCAATGTTTTATCAGAAGGTAAATTTGCCAAAAATGGTTTGCATCATGTTCACCGAGTACTGAAAATATTCACAGTCCACCCATAAACCACCCTTTATGTTAACATTTTTCAAAACTTATTCTTAAAACAATACACACATTTCAGTTCAAATGCAACATTCAGTCTATTTAAATCTTCAAGTGGGACACAGATATTCTTCTAACTCACCAGTAATAGCAAAACTACAGTTTGTATCATTACCTGTTGTCTTTCCCTGGATACATCTGAGTGTATTCAACTCTGTATTTTTTGGCAAAAAGCATGAAGGCATTCATTGGTCTTTTGCACTTGTTTGGAGAAGTGGCACTCACAGTACTTGCAGTCCCTGAGCTGTGGCTTTTGCCAGCTTTGCTGTACAAGGGATTGGAGGAAAGATGTGACGATGCAGCAGAGGCACAGTTTTTACTACTGCATTGTGATCTCTCAGCATCCTGACTGCTCGCTCCCGCACAGGACAGCGAGGCGCGGCGCTGGCGAGCCATGCTGCTGAGCACGTACACGGCAGACGAGTCCATCGGGGTGAAATCGTAACTGCAGGGAAAGGACACATCATAAAGCCAGCCAGTAATTTTCACGTTAAACCCCTAAATACCTGTGCACTCTTCAATTTTATTACAATTCTAGTATTCTGCCCTTTTTCGTGACACAATGATTTGTGCTTGATGTGGATGTCAGTGTGAAAAACAAAAAACTACAGGACTTTGGCAGGTAAGTTAGTATTTTCTTCAGTGTGATGAAGACTGCAACTTTCCGTGTTCTGCTATGTACTTTCCTCAGCTATGTATCTGTTAACTTTATTATGTCTTAAAACTCCATTCTCTTTTTAAACACACTTTTTTCTTTCTGCTTCTGCCCTTACCGTAAATCAAACCTGATCAGTGAATGACAGGTACAGAAAGGAAAGAAATGCAAAGAGTTCACTTGCAACCATATACTAATGGCAAATATGAAACCACTATATTGAAATAAATTACATTATATTCACTTCAGTACAACTAACTCCTCTGGGCAGTGGAACACGCACTATTTTACACACAAACCGTCCAGCCAGGTTAAAGCCCGGCGCAGAGCCCGTGACTCGGCAGGACTCGATGCTCTGCTGACAAACGCCTGCCCTCTAGTGACACAACCGCGACATTCCCTCGAGGCATCTCAACTGCGGAGGTGACTTGTTTCCAGAAAATTCACACCTCCAAATACCACAAACTCTTGCAATTTTTAGCTGACCAATGACTACAATTAACTTCTAATCACTAAAGAAGTAGTTTTGCTCCACAGACTGTTACCATCTCCGGGTGGGAAAAGCACTCTTGGAAAGGGGCTACTCAATCATAAATCTAAACCACTAAGTTACCACCACAAGATAAACACAGAAGGTATACATGCTAAGGCTCCTCTTACCTATTGCTCAGTGTGGCTACAGTTGCATGATTTATGGCCAAAATAAGGGTTTTGAAGAGCTTTTTTGTGAATATCAAGTAGAACTACTAGCAAGGAAATCCTGCATGTGGCAGCCCAGCCCCATCTGCAAAGGCAGCTCCTCTCGTGGGACAGAGCCACGGGGAAATCTGGAGCCCAACGAGTGGCCTGCACCACCCCTCGTCAGCAAAGTGCAAAGAAGGGATAATGCTGACCATCCTGCAGGCTATCACAAGATAAGGAGAAAGGACCTCTGTTCACAACAGGCCAGAACCCTTCCTATTCCTAATCTCCTGCCCATAAAACAGAAACAGCATTTTGTTTTTAGTTCTTCTGTCCTGTTATCACAGCTGCAGCTGCTGCATGCTCCTTACTCAGTCACTCCCTTCTGCCCAGAAAGACAAGGAACTTGAAGTACAAGGCAGTATTCAGCTGGGCTGCAAACTAGTAAGGAGCCAGAAATCCAGATTTTTCAGTGACATGTCGCTACCATGACTCTAACAGCTAACTTGGAGTAACCAGGAGTTAACAAAAATGCCCAGACAGCAAATGAATAAAGCCAAGCAATCTGAACTTTTTCTATGCCAGGCTGAAATCATACAAGAGCTCTCAGGGCTTGAACTGCAAATAGCATCTTAAATTCCCTTTTTTCTGCTGTAATAAACCAAAGTGAAACTAGATTAAAAACAGATGCTAAAAAGCCACTAACATCATAGGAAAAGATGGATTTTACTAAACCTTAAAATCTCAAAACAGTATGGAAAAATCTTTATAATTTCCCTAGACTCTTAGAGTAATTTATGTTGAACAGGACTTCTGAAGGTTATCTGGTTGAAGTTCTAGCTCAGGTAAACCCCAAAGTGAATCAAACTGTGAAGTTAGGTAAATTTGATCTAATAAAAAGAATGCCAAAAAACAGAATACACAAAAATAATAAGGTTATGAACATACTGTATTCTAGAGCCACTGCACATGCATTTGCCACTAAGAAACTACTCAGGTAATTCAGATGTATTGTTGCATATTGAGCATGAGATAACAGCTGGCAGACATACTATTGTCAGAAAATTGTACTAGGTTTTTCAAACATAATCCACTTTATCTGGAGAATTTATAAAGACAATATATATATATATTTACTGCTTTATCTAATCTGCCTTAAACTATCATAAAAAGAGGCTAAAAATTTATTTCACTCCAAGGCACGACTTTGCAGTTTAGAGAGCACATAATTACACAGCCTTCCTAGTACTGAGTATTATTTTTTCCCTATCATTTATCTCATATTGCCAAAACTATTCTCTCTTTCCTCTATATAATGCTTCAAGTTCTTCCAGACTTAACGTGCCTACTCATTAAATACAAGAACCACTGAGGCCACTTTATCCAAAAATTACCTTTTAAATGTATCAAAAACACCTGAATCATCAAAGTTAATGGCATCAGGGTGTCCAGGAGGTAGACACAGATCTCCAAGATGCATTTCACAGCATGGAATGCCATGCTGTACCACAGTCAAGCTTGGATAAAAAGATGACCAACCTGAAGTGGTAAAGAGTTAAATTAGACAAACGGCCAGACAATCTCTCCAGTTCTTCATTGGAGCAATCCTATATCTTGAAATTACATAATTTTATAAAAATGTTCTGATGTAGTTTCTTTCACACAAGAAAAATCAGAAATTCTTACCTAGGGAATTGTTATTGCAAACAGTTTATTTTTATCTCAAATAAAATCTCATTCTAGCAAAAAAGGAATCAAATCCTGGAGACTTTTACCATCAGAAGTTCCATTTTTAACAAGTGAGAAAAGCCTCCCTTATTTGAAGTTTTCCTGTCTCCCCCCACCCCAGTCTGTCTACTTTCCTGAGCTCCATTGATATACTCAATGAAATCTTTCCTTATGAGATAGGCAGTATTCAAGGAGCTTTATGGCTTTACAGGTTTTTTTGTTTGTTCATCTTCCGGATTTCTTTACAAAGATAGCAAACTGTTTCTACACCACAACTTTTATCACTTTCATGAACATTATGGGATACCAAAAAAATCTGCAGTCACTTTCTGAGAATATTTTAATATGCAAGCAAGTGTACTTGAGGTATTTCATACCTTTATTTTTAACATAAAATGGATGATCGAGTCTGCATTCTACGGTAAGCAAGCCATCCTCCACTGTGCCAGGATCAAAAGTCAGCTTCAGCACTGACTCACCACAGGAAATGCTTTCTTCATGAGAAATCAACTTCAAACCATTGGAACCATAGTCCTGTTAACACACACACAGTTCAAAAAATTTCCCCCAAGAAAAGCATATACCTGTACATACTCTAGGTGTATACTCATTACCATACATTGTATTAAAAAATAACAATATTCTAATTTGTGTTTCTATCCAGCTATAAATTAATAAAGATGACACACATTCAAAACATACATAAATTAATTCAGTTCAAGTGCCTTTCTGTGAGATCCACAAACAGCACAGTGATCAGCTCTAAACAACATTCATGTCAACATATTTTCCTGAGACAGTAATTAAAGGCACAGGGGTAATGTAAGAAACAAAATATTTGCTACAAGTATTGCAGTGAGCTTGTCAGAACTAACAACTACCTTGTAAGGACTGACTGGGAGATTTTCCTCTTTTCCACAGCTTTCAGATCTTGCAAACTCTTCAACATCCTGCCACTCTTTATTGCGTCCTTTATGAAAGCACAAGCGAGAGCCTAACAGATTTTTTCAAGGAAAAAAAGAACATTAGTGTTAGGTAAAAAAGTCTGTGCTACAAGAAAAAACAACTACAAGACAAAACAAATACTGATTTCATGACACATGCTATTTTTACCTTTTAGAAAACAATGCCAGACAGTTGAGGGCCAGGAATGGCACCATCCTAAATCATCATCATCTGAAAGTGATGACATGCAGAAAATGCCAGATTCTGATTCACTATTTGCCTATTAAAAAAAAAAGCAAAATGGTGTTGGTATTTTATTGCACAGGATTTTAGGGCTGCTCTTATATGCCTTAAGACAGTCTCTAATTTACACTTGTGGCATCATTTCGCCTTAAATACTAATAGGAATGTAACATGAAGACAAAGATTAAAGGAATGCAATAAATGTGAATGGATTGTTTTCATGTCCTTTTCTGAGATGCATCCTGACATTTTTAGGTTTCATTCTCTGAGATTCTTTAATCCCTATGGATTATCTTACGTTCATGTGTGAGCATTTTACACCTCATCATTCCTTAGTCATCTACAGAATCATTTAAAGCACATTACTTTATGGTCCAGTTACTGGAAAGCTGTAGGCTCAAGGCAGTTGTAGATAAATCCCTGGAGAAAATTCACCGTTGTTAACAAATTTCAGATACTAATTAATAAATGGGAGAAGGAGACACTGGACTGATGGGTTTTGTGCACCTCAGAGGAGATGGATCCGTATCTCCTTTTGAGGCATCAAATGAGATAACATTTTTTTAAAGCTTGCTAAAGAAGGAATCACAATAGAAGCAGAGCTTTCTTAGAAAGTGATCTCGTCACAAAAAATATGAAACAGCACTACAAGTCTGCCCTGTGTGGTAAAAAGAGAAGTAACAGAAAATCTACTTTAAATAGCAATAGTATTAACACTAAACAGATTTTTTTTTAAGCTAGTTTCCCTTGTAAAAAAACTTAACCCATTGTTCATACGTGTTTTAAAATGTTTCAGAACGACTCACCCTTTCATGTCTGACTGGTGTTTCATCCACATCATTCTTGGAGAAGTTAGGATCATTGTTTGAAGATCCTGGTGGAGGACGTGCATAGGAATGTAAACTTTTGCTCGTTGCTATAATGCGAACAGGAGATGATCTACAACAGAAACATTTATTTTAAAATATCTCAGATTAAGACAACATGAGACTTTGCTGCCATTGCTCTAAAATGCTTTTATTGCAAATATTTCTGTTTGCATGAGCTGAACACCAAACAAACCTCCCACACACTAGTATTCCAACGGGATGATTAAAGGGCACAAGCTCAGGCACAGAGAATGCTTAGCATAACTCCTGCATAGGTTCCATACAGCACCCAAATGACAGTATTACTTCCACAGTGGCATCTCCTTAGCACAATGCTGAACTTTTTACAAATTTTCTGATTAAAAACCTAAAAAAAGCTGTACAATAAAAAGGGAAGCCCAGAAATTTCCAAGATCCCACACTTGCTGCTCACAGCCTTACAGAATTTACAGATCACAAACCTGAGACAGTTATCACTGAAATATACATTGCATTAGATGTCCAATTAGCTGTTAAAAAAAAAAATTAAAATCTGAAGTCTGTGCACTAGGAAGCTTTAAAATTTAATGTAAGAAATTCCTCCTAGTTTTTATCTGCTGCTTCACATGAGGTAAATGTCCATAATTTCTGAGCCTGCTGTGGATAGGCAATGTCTTTACATCATCCTATGTCATTCATGACTGGAAATTAAGCAGTTTTTGCACCAGGCTCTGTGAGCCTGCTGTGGATAGGCAATGTCTTTACATCATCCTATGTCATCCATGGCTGGAAATTAAGCAGCTTTTGCACCAGGCTCTAAGATGAGTTCTGTGCATACTTTCACAGAACAAATAACAAGACAAAAAAACAGGGCTCCAGTTCAAAGTCAGAGGGTGTAAAGAGTAAAAGAAATATTTTGGAGACAGGATTATAAATCTCTATTGTTCAAAACTGAAATGAGTGTCAGTACCTGTTATAAAAAGCACACTGCATCAAAGGACTCTGAGGACTTGTGGCTATATTTGCTAATTCTGTCAACCAGTTCACCCCATTCTCACAAGAATAAGCATTTTCTGGATTGCTGTTTGAGGTATGTTGGCTCCATGAAGGCCTTGAACATTCCTGATGTGAAACATCAGCACCAAGCTGAAAAAGTGCAGGTGGGGTAGAATCTGTCTGCACAGCCTGTAATTCAGGAAGATCATCTACAAACAAATGCACAAATTACCACAATTATACTCAGTTCTCTGCTGTCTCTCAATTTGACACCAAACCTTGCAAATTTGATTAAAAAAACCAAACTACAATAATTTCTCATATGACAACTACCAACATTTCACAAACCCTGTTCATAAAAATGGCCACAGAAACAGTAACATCTCTAGTCAATTATATAGTCACACAAGAAATTTAAGAAAAAAATAGGTAACTATATAAAAATGTAGTTTTGATTTTAAAGTTTTTACTAGATTGACCAGTTCACACAGAACTATACTGCAGTATTATTCAAAAACAACACGCTTCACTAAAATACTAAAAGATTCCACAAAGACAACTAAATTATCTGTCCTTGAAGGTATGACACTAAAAAAATTCACTATCAGACCATGTTCAAGGTAAAAGGTTTCTACCAGGGAACCAAAGTTAAATAACTCAGATTAAATAAATCATGAAAGCTGGGTATACAGCCTGGTAGGGTGAATTCCCAACAATATACACCTTTCCTATCCCATACAGAGTAAGAGAAAAGACCCCAGCTTGTTAAAAGAAGTCTGTGCTATGTGCTGTCATATAACTAAGTATCGTTATTCTTAATGACTCCATAATTTAAATAAATGTGTTAATATTTCACAGATTATATTGATACTTTCTAAGGTATATGGTTTTTCTCCAATCCTTAAGAACTGAAGTAACCTTCCTCTATCCCAGAATCTTTATTTGCAGCAGATCTAAAGCAACGTGATTCCCCTTTAGGAGGAGCTCTTGAGCTTTCTGTTTGTTTTTCTTGTGCCAGAAAAACCCTGTTCCTCTGGGGATTAGAAGCAGAAATTTGTGGCTGGGAGTTCAAGAACATATTTGAGTCAACAGGCCAGTGTGTCAGGACTGGAAATGGGTTAAAGGGAAAAGTGACTGCAAATACCTTCAGATGTCACAATTCCCTGCCCTACTCAAGTTAAAAATCAGCAATTTCATTCAATCAGCTTCCAATAATTTCAGTATAGGAAATCTAAAACAAACTTCAGAATTCAGTTTCCTCTGAAAAAATCTTGTTATTTACCAAGTTCCATGTGTTCATCACAGGATGCATATCCAGGAGAAGAGGGCAGGTTTTCATTACACTTCAGCAACTCCAGTGACTCGTTCATCCCTGAAGTTCTCTTGTCCACTACCAGAAGGAGTTTCTGAACTGCATTAGGCATTTGATTGGTCTTCACTTCCCACACCATGTTAGGATGCTCCAAAGTATCTGACTTTAGAAAGACAGAGGTTAGAAATTTGTATACATGTGAACTGTTTTAAGTTGCATAAGATATACTACTTCATTACCAGGGCCCTAAATCCTCATTAGTCTGCTGAGTATCACAGCATATTTTAGGGGTGTCTAGATACAATCTTGTACAATCCTTACAGAAAACAGAGCTAACTCTGAAGTCAAGAGGCTACCTGGGGCGCTGGCCACTTGAGTTTCTAGTATCTTGAAGAACGGAGACTCCCTGGCACTTCCCCTGTTCCAGGAACCACTCTTGCTGTAAAGAAGCTGTTCCTCATGCAGGTTTGAACTTCCCACAGCCTGTGCCCACTGCCTTCAAGAGTCTGGAGTTACCTCAACCACCACTCAAGCCAAGATGAACAACATTCACTAGGTACCCTAAGCCACTCAGCCCATCACAAAAGGCCATCAGATGGGTCAGACAAGATTTGATTTTGGCTGATCTGTCCTGGCTATTCCAGACAACTTGCCTTACAAAGAGGGTGGACATGGCTGTCAGGACAATTTGCCCCATAAAATACCTGAAGGCTGAGGCTGACCAGTCTGTAGTTTCCCCACATTCTCCTCCTTGAAGCCTGGTGTGACATTTTCTTTCTCCAGTTATTGGGAGCCATCCTGCTGCCAAATCCACTGCTTTCTGGAGACCATCCTCACAATACATCCCTGCCCAGGGCAGGGGGCTTGGAGCTAGATGACCTTTAAGGTCCTTTCAAACCCAAAACATTCTGTGACCCACGACTGACACTTGCCTGGAGGGATCCCATCTGCCCCACTGCCTCAGGCACAGATGCCTCACAGAACCAGCCTGCCCCTCACTTACTCCACATCTATCACAGACAAAGGAATGTCTTGCTCTTTCAGAGGCAAGCTGCTACACTCAGGGACTTGAGAAACCTGGGAACAGGCCTGGAAAATGAAGAGCAAAGCAAAAATGCTGTCCTCAGCCTTGTGAGATCAGGCCTCCTGTGCCATTTAGGATCAGGCCCATATTTTCCCCAATTGCCCTTTCAGCACTGGTGTCTCTGCAGAAGCCTTTTCCACTCCCCTTCCCATCTCTGGCCTCCAGGAAGAGTCTCAAACACACTGGACTCCTAAAATCCTTCACTGCTTTGCAAATGGAAAGATGAAGATGCCTCTACTGGAAGATTTCACTTCATTTTCATTTCCCCAAATCCTAGTAATGTTTACACCAAACCCACTGTGTTAGACCATCTTCAGCAGAGAACTGTGTGCTTATTCTACACAACCACTGTCTCTAAAACCTGGTAAATAATGTTATTCCAATCTTTAGTAATTTGGTTATCTACTTCTTTTTTTTTTTTAAGATGAGGACGAATTAAAGCTACCATAACATGATTAGCTTGTACTTTAATGAAGTGTCCTTGAAAAGATAATGAGTTTCTCATGAAATAGCAGAAAACAGCTTATAAGAAAGAAAGCTTGAGAAGTCTGCCATATGCATGTCCACTAAGTAAGCTACATTAGAGAAATACCAACAACAGCTGAAAAAAAGCACAATAGTTTCGTATCATAGAATGAGTGGGTTGGAAGTGACTCCTGGAGGTCATCTAGCCCAGGACTAACCCTCTACTCTAAAGCAGGTTCACCTACAGCAGGTTGCACAGGTTCATGTCCAGGAGGGTTTTGACTGGAAAATTTCTACCCTTCTGATCTCCTAATCTTTCAAATATATGCAAAATTTATATAAACTTGCATACTAAACATAAAAAGGTGTTTGATTCTACTCAAATGGCACTACTACAAAGCTACAGCGGCTTATTGTGATTTTAAGGTGGAGAAGAAAGGTCACAGAAATGAGAATACACAACTCAAACTATCAGTGACATTATTTTCAGCTCCAGAAAACATCTTTAACAAAATTTATACCCCTGTCACCCATGAGTGACTGTAAAATTAGGGAACACCACAAGAGCACATAGCTCAGTTATTTCTGAACAGAAAAACCAGACCTCAGAAGTACAGATCAGGACCTTGAAGATTATCTCCAACTAATCAACTCTGAAAAGCCACTCCTTGTTTTTCTGGCTTATCTACGTCTTTCCTTTCCCTCCTTCTGCCCTGTTGTTTGTTTTATTTTTCCCTCTATTTTTTCTCTCTTCCTTTCCCATTTTTCTTCCAAAATGAAAAAGCAAACTTATTTCTAGAATGTTACCTTCTCCTTCCTTCCTTCCTGCCAGGTGCCAAGACTTGAAAGTCTGTGTCCAACACTCTGAAGGTCAGAGATAAGGTACAGATACAAAATGCTAGTCTGACAAGAAAGATACTTGTTTGAGAAATGAATTATTCCTCCAAGTCACAAGAATTTCTCCAAACCAAGTCATCTGTGTACAAAAGCCAAAAAATCCTCTAACAAATGAATTACAATGAAACTGAAAGAGAATTACAAAGAAAAACAAACCACCCAACTTTACTTTTCAAATTTTTTATTCTGCTTGATTAAAGCCTGCTTTGGACATCATGTCCTGTTCTCCTGAGCCTTTCAATGGTTTGAACATGAAGGGATCGGTCATTAACTAGCCTGTAAAGATATTTTAAAATTCAACTTTATGTTGAAAATTTGTTGTGCCAGATGTTGTCTAGAACCATGCTTCACAGGACTGTAATTACCGCGGCTGTCTTGGGAGGCTAAATGAAATTACTGCTTTGTGCTTTAAAGTAAGTTAATTTGTCACGATAAAACAAATGGCGCTACTAACAAAGACTTTATTAATTGAACCATGTCTATTTCTGAGGGCCAAAAATAAACTTGGGGAAAAAGTAAATAAAGACTGTGGCTGAGAAAGGGTTCAGCAGGAACCGGGCAGCATCCACCCAAACCGCACTGCGCAGGAATGCCTGGGTGGAAGCGCTTCCCGTGGCTTTTTTCCTTCTGCTATTTGCCTTTCTTCCCCCAACCTACTGACGAAGTTTCAGGCCAGGTCTACGCCTGAGCAATAAGCTGGACGGAGTTGAATTCGGAGAACAGCTTCTCCAAGCAAAACACAACATACTGGCAAGACTGGATCTACACCAGGGACTTTTCCTGGCGCAGCTGCTTTGATCAGGAATCCTCGCTGCACATCCCCGGCCGTGCCAGAGCGCGCAGCCGAGGCACAGCGTGATTCACCATGTTTTCGAAGCCCGGGCGGCCTGTTCGCTGACGCAGGGCGGGCCGCGCTGCCCCCGCCGCCCCAGCCCTGCGGCGGGCCCCTGAGGCCGAGGAGCCCCCCGGGAGGAGCCCCCCGGGCCCCCCTCACACGCAGCCCCGCGGGGCCTCCCCCCGCCCGTCACGTGACCTTGTTTACACCCGCGGCCGCACGGCGCACGCGCGCTCGGCCCCATTCATTCGAACTGCGTAACAGCGGCCCGGGGGGGCCCCCCGCGCTCCGGCCGCCGCTCCCCCCGCGGGGCCCCCCGGCACCCACCGGCACCCCGAACACTCCCCGTGCCGCAGAGCTGCTGCTCCCGCAGCGGGCACAGCGCCCTCGCTCCGACAGACCGCGGCGGGCAGCGGCTCCCCGGGGAAAACAAGGGGGGGGACAACCCCCCTATTCCGATTGTTTTCATGGTTTGAAAGAGCACAAAGAGGGCAGGTACACCCCGCGAGTTTCAACCCAGCGGTGCGGCAGGACGGCGGCTCCGCGGAACCGGTCAGGGAAGGCGCACAGTAAACAATGTCCGATGTTCCCGTCGCCGTCAAAAGATTGGACTCCGCGACCGCCTCAACTCGACCCGCGGCCGCGACCACTCTTCTCTGACCTACCGAAGCCCTCCCGTCCCCCGCCAGAGCCTCGCAGCCCCCAAAAGCGGCAGCTCGAAACTTTGTAGCACTTACCGAACCCGTCGCCATTACCGAGTTCCCCTCGGCTGCCCCCCCGCCCCGTCCTCTCGACGGGTCCCGCCCCCTACGGGCGCTGCTCGGGCGCTGACTGGCCAGAAGCGACGTTGCTCAATTCACAGCCCCTTCCTATTGGCTAGTTGGCCTGCCTGTCAGGACTCCTCCCGGAGGGCGGGCATGTTTTGACTCTCCTGCACAGCGGATTGCACGGCGCCGCACATCAATCACCCCCGTGCGGCGCTCCGATTGGCCGATGTCACGACCAGCGCGCGCAGTGGCACTCTGGGAGCTGTAGTCACTACCGCCGCCCGCGCCTGCCCACGGGTCCGCGATAAGACGACAGCCCCCAGGATGCCCCGCGCGGCCCCCGCGCTAGTAAACAAGCGGTGCGGGACACGTGTAGCCGGCCCGGCCGCGGCCCGCCCCGCAGAGCCCCTCAAGGCCCCGCACGGCCCTTCCCGCGCCGAGCCCGGGCCACGGCCACGGCGGCGGCGCGGAGGGCAAAGGAGCTTGCTAAAGGTCAGGGAGTGAGTCAGCAGCTGGCCTCGTCCCTGGTCCCTCTTTCATTGAAAAGGCACTGGTGGGAGCTTAGGCCCAAAATACAATTTGGGGTGGGTAGGAGAAAATAAATTAAATCCGTGCAGGTTTATCAGTCCAGTAATGTTTCCCAGACAGTCGCATACTTTTATTACCAAAATAACAGTGTGGTTTGGTTAAACATTACTATTGAACATTTTCCCACTTCTACCCATTAACTCCAAGAGATCAGAGAGACCAGACTCCTCCAGAGACCACATCTTCGTCACAGAATACATTAATTACTGGGCATGGTGTGATAGAAAACAAGTACACACACAATTCAGAAATAGAAACTGATGGACAGTTATAATATTTTGCAACTGTTGGGATTTTCCCAACAAATGCCCTTCTTTCTTAGCCTTCTGTCAGCATCATTCCAGAAATGAGCACGTGTCTGAAATCCTGTCTCAGAACCTTTGCTGTAATTTGGTATCTGGGCCAGTTCTGCCTTTCAGGCATGCTAACATAGCACTGCATGAAAATAAGAAAAAAAAAAAAAAAAATTAACACAAGTTCAAGCGAACTGGTTCCCTGTTTGGTTAGTGGCCACTAGAGGGAATGCTGGATTGTTGTTCCCACAGGTCTACAAAGGTAACACAATAAAAAACGAAATTATACCATATTTGTATTTGGCATCACAACACAGTTGTTGGCACGTCAGTTTGAGATTTGCCTTTTCCACGAAGTAATAGTTTGCCTGTCAGCAAAGTCATTGCATCTGTAGGCACTGCTTGAAGACAGATATTACTCTGAAAAACATCCAGTATCTTCTGCAGTGTGAACTGGAAACTCTTACTCTCTGTAAGCAAGCTTAGCTTTAAAGAGAAGTAGAAAAGTGAATCTCATGGAATTTAACTCAAATCTTCTGTGCTTAATGACCTTTACATATTCCCAATTTGAAAATATTATTTAAATAAGTGCCTTGAGGAAAATAATCTTAAAAGTAACACTGAGATTCAAATATTAAGTGACTAGACAGCTTATTGTAATATCAGCTGTCTACCCCACGTCCCACAAGCTCACATTTTGCCTGTATTTACAGTCAGGCTTTTTCTAAATAACTGATACATCTTTATATAAGAAAGCTTTCATGACATCCCATGTCTAAAACACATTCTTTTAATAAATAGAAAGCAGGTAAACCAGGAACCATCTTTTTTACACCACTCCACAATAAAATTAATTTTAAGGCTGTGTTTCTTCCCCTTCTTTTGATCTCCCTAACACATCTGAACAGCTTTAGGCTCTTTGGAGAGACATCTAAGCTTCTTGGGCATTTTAATGCCTTTCAGCCAGATCGAGGCGGGGCAGAAGAGCTGGGCATGCAGATGCCTCCACTCTGCAAAGTGCCTTCTGTGCCTGGGGTACAGCCCTTGCCATGTAAAACTCACAATGTGCTCTTCTGAAAGTTCCCTCTGACACAGTGGGGAGATGGAAATGGCAGAGGCCTGATCGAGCAGCTACAGGAGATACAAAATCCTGTCTCGAGTCCCATCTTCCTTCAGAAGTCTGTTGGCCTAAAGGATATGAATCTTCTTAAGGAGCACATTTCCACCCTGCTATGTTCTTTTTGGACCCAAAACAAAATAGCTTCAGAGCTATTTACTGTGAAGATTCACAGTTCTCTACAAAAGCTTCCTGCACGAGTGTTAGCTGTGAAGCCCAGTCCTCTGAGATCCACTGGCCCAGATTCCAGACACAGGTCTAGACAAGTAAATACCATTGCTGAATTAGAGCCTCAGTATCACACTGGAATCTATGACATACCCAGAGAGCACAAAAATATGAATCCTACCGAAGATTGAGATTAAAATCTTGTAAAGATGAATGTCTGAACTGTTTTGAAATTCTAAAAAGAGACATATAACAGCTTTCTTGTTTTCAAATCTACCTCTCCTTTGCATACAGTAAGTTAACATTTACTCAGTGAGGATATAAGGAAAAATAAGTGAAGGGACAGGTAGTCCATGCAGTAGATGACAGCAAGACACACAACTAGCAAACCTTACTCACTAACCCCATTGGCTCAAGGCAAGTGTGTCTCATATAAATTTCAGAATTAAGATTATGTCAATGCCATCCTCCTTGCTCTGAATGCCTGGTCTCTAATTAAATCATTAGTCCCCCTCCACACACCCTACCTCACCTTACTCCATGCCCAAATGAATGGGTGCTCAGAGAATGAATCAATACTGTGTAACACAGGCACTCTTGGTGGCTTTGCTGATTCAGTTGCTTCTGCTGTTGAAAGAGGCAGAAAATAAGGTGGGGGATTGGGAAGTGTTAGTCTTGAGTTATCGTCACATTACGGGTGGCTACCAAGAAGCACTAAACAAACAGGAGACTACAATTAGAAAATACTGATTAATTTGCATCCTAGCTATTTACCTCTTAAAATTTCCAGGCACGAAGAAAAGAAGCCACCAAGCTGATTTTTAAAATAAATAATATTTCAGTCAAAGTTGTATCAGTAAAATATATGTTAGATATTGGGTTTGTGCTTATCTCCACTTTTAATCCCTCCTGTCCCAAGTCAATCCTGCCCTTGTAACACGGGTGTTACTGCTGACTCTCTGAAATACAACATATCATTATTTTAATCCTGCTACAGGAGCTTTCACATCAGCATGTAGGCATCCACCCTCAGTAATTACCTAAACAGTGCCCCAGACATGAGAACTCCACTCACCAGAGCTTCCACTCTGTGCCAACACGGCAGCCTCTCTTCTGCAGCCATTCTGTCTCTCAACCAAGTTTTCTCCTCACACAATGACTTCTGTATCTCCTAAAGCTATTTGTACTCATTCCCTCTTCCAATGGCCATTCGTGGCTAGCTGCAATGGTGGCTGGCTCTGTCCTCATCCCTACAGACATCCCACACTTCATGTCCTCAATCTCCTCACAGAAGATGCTCTTGGGAGTGAAAAGCAAAGGAAAAAAAAACTTGTTGCTCCCAGGAAAGAAGTTATCTCTTGAGTGCTAGAAGAGAAATTTCACTTGCCTCCTGCAGTGACTCAAATTGAGGAGAAATAGAATAAATAACAGGACAGGGATTATTTTTTTCCCCTTCAAAAACTGGTCAGGAATCAATGAGAAATTTATTTCCTGTCATTATGGCACAGAATCCAGTTTAAACTAAAATTTTTACCTATAAAAATAAAGACTAAAACTGAAAATAGTATTAGGAAAAAAATAAAGGCTTCACATATCACAAAACAAACCAGAAGAGTGATAAATAAAAAACTCCTCCATCCCAGCTCAAAGCTTGCAGAAAACAAATCAAGACGAGATTACAGAAAAACCACAGGTTTCCTCTGTGCTGGTTGGTAAATTAAAATGCCAGTGAGTGTTTCTGGGCACTGGAATACAATCATCTGTACTGCATATGATTAATTTTAGAATAGCCCTTGTGCAATTTTTGCTCAGGCCAATAGGTAATAATTTTCAAATATGATTTGGGATCCACCATAGGCCAAGGACTATACTCAGTTGGCCATCTGTATATGGCCACCCCATATGGAAAGCTGAAAAAAAGCTTCCTTGACAGCTTATAAATGAGGCCAGAGAAATCCTGGAAAATAGTATGAATGTTGGTCATTCAGTGTGTCAGTACTAGCAAATAGTCTCCGGCACATAAAATTTCCTATGACAGATACAGCCACACAGATGCAGCCAAAAACCAATGGTACAGTCTAGCTAAGGTTGCTCAAGATAGGCACACCACCTGACCCCACAAGGACAAAGCAACAAAGAGAAAAAGAATACAGAGCTTCTCGGTAAGTTGGATGGATTTTTCTAGATAAGACATTTATCAGAATTGAGTTTCCAGCATCTTCAGAGATGTGAGGGAGCAGGTCCCAAAGGCTCACTCAGCTGCCAGGAAATAAGTCATCCACAGAGACCTGCACAGAGCATTATTCTCTCCCAAAACTTCATAGCTGCTCAGCTGAAATAATTCAATACCTTCAAAGAAATTACAAAGTATTCATATCATGAATTAGGCTATTTTTAGACTGTCCTAATTTAATTTACTTCAGTAAGAAAAGGTTGAATCAGCAGATACCATCACAATGACCTAGTAGAACCTAATGGTAGAGTTTTTATATGGCTTTGATTGGGCAGCTTCATTTATGTAATAGTTTGGGCTTTGTCTTTTCCCTGTTCTGCCATACAGACACAGGCCTCTGCCAGTTCTCTGCAAGGAACACAATACCCATGGTATTCACACAGCCATGGCAATGCCAGAACTGCACCCCAGCTCATTTTGATTTGCCATCAGAGAAGTGGCAGGGGTGGGACAAAGAGGATGAGGAAGGGAGAGTGGCTGCCCAGCCACCCAGAGCACAGTGTCCCAGCACAGACCTAGCCAGTCACTCCACTCACCTTATATTCCCTTAACTGCCCCTGGCTCTTCCCCTGGCTGCCAGGAGAAAGATCATTTTGAGGGAAAGAAATGGTGTGAAGGAAGAGACAATGCTAAAATCTAATTTTCTATGGGCTTTTCATACCCTACCAAGATTATTCAGCTTCCTGTCAGTCCATGAAGTGAGAGTGTACAGCCTGCTAAGCATCTTTCTGAGCCAAAAAGTAGATTAAGAACTTGGAAACAGCCTTGGTATATATCTGAAGGAAATACAACTCTCAGAACAATTTGAAAATAATCCTCAATTTTGTAAGACAGTCAACAGCACAGATGTGTACAGACTCAGTATACAAACAGGGAGTTCCTCCCTGGAGTCACAGTTGACAACTGCAGACACAGGAAATTATCTTAGAAACGAAAAAGAAAAAAACCTATAAAAGACCTATAATCATCACATGTATGATTGGAAAAGAGCTATGTGTGATAAAAAGAGCTTTGAGCTAACATAAAAATTTAGCAAGTTTTTATGTTTAGCAGGAACTTTAGCAAGAACATGTAAAAATGTCTATGCTAAGGCAAAATTACTTCCAGGAAGCAAATGCTATCAGATGCAGTAAGCATCTGAAAAAAAGAAGACTAAGAGTTTCCAGGTCTGTGGACAATGACCAGAAGATACTGATTTTGCACATTGGTAACTCTTGATACAGAATAAACAATAATATTTGTCATGGCAAGCATGCCATGGACTACAAAATGGTACAATCATGACACAACTATCATAGGCTCACCTTACAGAAAGCTTAAAGCACCAAACATTTCAAGCAAAACAAAACCAAACCACCAAAACAACAACAACAAAAACAAACAAAAAAAAAACCCCCAAAACAAAACAAAACAATAAAAAACACAAAAAAAAAAAAAACCCCCAAAAAACCAAAACCCTAAACCCACCATTCCAGCAAGGAGCAAAATAGTCTTAACTGAATAGAAAAGACAACATGAGGGAAGAAAATGGAGTGATAGTGGTTTAGGCTGTAAATGGTTTCACAGAACTCTTTAGAGGCTTCCCTCAAGACTTCCATAGTTAGTCACTTCTGGACCTTAAACAGGAAATCCAGAAGGGAATGATTTCAGAAATGTTTATTTCAGATAAATTTGAATTAAATCTCATGGAGCACAATGTCATTTGACATTTAAAAAGTGATGGCATCAGCAGTAGGATCAAGGAAATCTTGCTCGTCTCAGTGTTTGTGTCTTGTGATCAACTTCAGGGCTGCAATCAGATTGTTTTCCCCATGGTTAAGGCATTTATAAAAACCATTTGCTGTCATGTGGATTCTCTTCTGGTTAGTAAAACATATGAACCCATGAATGCCTCTTATACAGGATTTCTCTCAGGACTTTCTTTCTTCACTAAGTGGGGAATATTTTCAACAAACTCAATAAAAATCTTAAATAACAGAAGAATCAGGTAGCTTAAGCACGGACACAGTCTAATAAGGTTAACCTGACACAATGTTGTTTAAAATTATTAGAATTGTCTACTTTTTATTGAAAGGTCTGTAAAAAGAATCAGTAACTTGATATGATTTCATTCTTAGGATTAACACTCACCACATTTATGACATGAAGCCTGGCATGTTTGAAGTGTACATTTGAAGAGATCCAGGAGAAATCCCAAATGCTGACAGATGAAGGATATAATGATTTGGATGAAACTTAAAAAGTGATAACATGTTACTGTTGGTTAAGCCCCTCTGAATTTACCAACAAAGAAAATTCCAGACACCATCCAGTGCCCAAGAGCAGCACAATAAAACTGCTGCAACATGAAGCTGTATTTTGGGAATCAGAAAACCCAGAGTCTCTGATTATCCTAAATTTGTTACTCCACAGCTTTTTCCCAGCTATAAACTACAAGCAAATCATCAAATAAAGTAATTATGACAATTGTTGCATCAACACGTTGTCTGAGTACACAGAGCATCCACATAATGTCATTTCTGAAAATCAGCATGAAAGTGTTAAGAATTATGACTTTTTTTAAAATAAATGAGCATAATTAGGTCACTTGTAACTTTATGGTAATAGAATTAAAAGACAACAAGAATATCGACAAACAGATTTTTATATATAAAAGTGTTGTTTATTGTAAGGAAACTTTAAATATAACCAACAATATTGAAAATATCATGACTGGCATTTATGGCCTTGATTGTAGTTTACTGCCATACAAGTAATTTCTAGCATTTTTCTTAATCACATCAAGCCAGTGCAAAATATAGGTAGCTTTTAGAGATTAAGCATACAGAATGACAAGAGTGTAGATCTTGGTTACCTGATATTTCCTTCTAGTATAACAGGCTTCTCTTTTTCCCATAAATCAAAAGTACAAAGGCAAGTTATCATATGTGCAATTATTCATACCAGGTTTCTAAGTTAAAAAAAAATTACAATTGTAAATTTTGTTCAGATTGTATTTTTTTAGAAATCTGATTTATAATTTATACCATACTATATGATATAAATTATATATTGTTATCATATTATATAATCATAATTTCATATACATGTATGATTATATTAATTGTCAGAACATATCACTAACTGTAGCATAATGATTACATCAACATACACAAATATATGGCATTAGAAAAGTCATTATCTAAGAAGGAAAGATGGTGTTATTCAGGTGTTTGAATCAGGGCACAAGCAGCCTTCCTACTCCTCTTGCAGTGTCATTTTGGCAGAGCTGCCCATCACACACTAGCTGTCCATGAACATCAACAGACAGGTCAGTAAGCAGGACTGAAATTGGACTGTGTCTGACATTTCCAGTCACAGACCCTGGTAAGCAATGAGCCCTGTGCTCATAATGAAGATGATATTCTCTCTCCTCAGTCTCAGAAGGTATCCCATGCTATATGGCTGAACACATTATTTCATGATGACCTACAGGTTTTTGAAAGCAAGACATGTTAGCTTTAACAATGACAGATGTGTGCAAAGCTTTGGAAGTACTGATCTTTCAAATTAAAAATCTTTTTGCACTTCCTGTTAAGGATTTTCAAGGACAAGCTTAGTTTAGCATGGCTTTTGATATCAATCACTTCAGTAATTGACTCTGACCTTTGATAGCTAAGATTAGACTGCAGGAAGAGAGATATACAGAGATCATTTCACTTGAAACAGAATTAACAATAAAAAAGGTGAGATCTAAAAAAAAATTAACTAGAGAATAAGCATAAATAGAGAAGACAATGCATAAATATAAAATAAGGGAGAAGGAAAACAATATAGGTTATGTATGATTAGGTAGAACATGACAATGACCCATGCCTTTGCTTTAAAAGCATTAAGGTTAATTTGTCAGCTGTCCTCACTCATGTACAGAATTCATATAACTAATAAAAAATGCAGTTTATTGCAAAAATATGCAAGTCCTCTAAATTGCATAAGATATTACAATGTCGTGCTGAAACATGACATATTAAACAAGGAGGACTTTAAAACAATTACGAAATGTTAAAAACCAGATTTGGGTCATGAGCGTTACACAAAACGCATTGTCATGCTTTATCTTATGATTAATCTTGTGATTCACTACATCTGTGATAAATGCAACATAAAATTATGACAACTGTAATAGTCAAAAAGTAATATCTACTGTATATCTTCTGTAGTAATACATATAAACACTTTGTGTGCACTAATACTTTCAACATATCACATTCAAACTAACAGTCTTTCCAGAAAAGATGTAACCTTTTTGAAGAACAGAAACTGGTTTAACAAGTTCATCACATGTGGGGTTTTTTTAAAAAATTTATTCTTTAAGGAAATGCTGTGTTAAAGGACTTGATTTTCAAAGGTGCTGTGCTGCCACAGGCCGTCCTTATATCAGATAGAACCCTCAATACTGATCACTTTTAAAAATCAAGCCCTCAATTTATTGAATTGCTATTTTCTTTACTAGTATATCCACTGTCATAATTTAAAAAAAAACCCCAAAAAACAACAAAACAAAAACAAAAGAACCACCCAACCAAAAGCAAACAAAACAAAAAAAACCCAATCCCATTCTTAAAATCACAGAAAATGCTTGGCATCTATAGGAAGAGAGACAATTTTTCAGTGGACTAACCACTACTGTGCTATATTCTCACAACAGATCTTGTTGCTCCAATGTTTAGTTCATGCACTGGTGTCAGCAATGTCCATGTTTGTTCCAAACAGAGCAACTAGCTGCTCTTCATAGTTCGCAATGTTTCTTTTCAGAATTTCCATACAAGGTCCCAAAAGCCTTTCAAATGCCTGCACATCCATAACTAAAAAGGATAAAAAGGGAGAGAAAGAGAAAGAATATTATGTGCTCATCAGTAACAGGCACTCATGCTGGTATTTATGATATTCCAGTGTAACAACAGATAGTACTGAGGCATATTCATTGTTCACACAGGAGGGAAATGCTTACCTTAGCAAGACCAAGATCAGCCAACACACTGCTGTCTTGAAACTTCAAAAATAAACTTGAACTTTTTCTGTTCCTTATTTTGAAAATATTTTCATATTAAGATATATGTTACCCAATAGCTTGTGAAGAAGTATGAAGGGGCCTGGATTCCTTCACAAAATAAAGTTTTAAGACTCATGATATTTCAAAAAGCCACAACAAAGTGTTGTTGTTGGCTGTATCCGGGCTCTATCAGTCTATTTCCTTGCTCTTTTTACGTGCTTCCACCCAAAGTGAAAATGTAATTAATACTTATTTTTGCAGCAAAAAGTTGAAGACTGTAATTCACACACAATGTCAGTGCACAGCTAACCAGAATATTTACTTTATCTTATCACATAATGTGATTCTTCATAGTTCCAGCCAATAGGTCAGGGAGGAAACTTCATACACTTTCAACCTGCTGGCCAGTAATCTCTTGTCTCCTGAGAAATGTTCAAGATCTCTGCTGTTTGGGAAGTGCCAGTGCTTTGTTATTCAGCCATAATGGATAATAACATTCTTCCTGACCACTGCCTGTTATTCTTTCCCATCTGTCCTATTTTTGATCTCTGTTGCCTGATGATTTCTGTGTGTTTTGAGTTAGGAATTTTAAAAAACAGAGAAACTTTTTGGTTACTTGGTCATCAAATCATTATGCAGGAATGCCAAATCTATCTTTGCAGTTCACAGTTTTGCCATAGTTAGGAGCTTAACATCAGACCATGAAAAGCAATGGATGTGAAGGGTTGTGTACGAGCACAACTCCTACAGTCTTCACTCTTCCTGTGCCTGAGACTACAGTGTGATGGGGATGACTACATTAACAGCTGATGAAGACAAAAGAATTTTTTAAGAGCTTAAGTCATGGGGATAAAAAGGCACAGGATTTTTAACAGAATTATTTCTTAGATGAGTCAGTCTACTGAGAAAAGAAATACCTCACCTTTCTGCAGAGTATTAGACATTTATCTATGGCTATAAGCAGTTTGCAGCAATACTCTGTACTGTCCTAAAAGAATTTTTACTTCCATACAATCAGAGAAGTATTGGAGAAATTGTGTGTAATAGTATTTATCAATTTTAAGTGATTTTTGCAGATAAATAATACAAATAGTAATGCACAATAATAGGTGATTACTGACACAGCCTTAAATCTTGTATTCTGGTGAAAGACAGAGTTACAATGGATACAAACAAATAGATTAAATATAATTTTATGTTAGATATAAAATGGAATTGACTAATACCTAAACATTTGACAGTGCCAAGAGCAAATGCAGAAGCAGCTCGGGGTTTGTTAGTTACAAGAGCGAGTTCTCCAAAATACTGTCCTCTTGAGCATCGAGCTATTTCCACTGCTCCATTCTCTTCTAGATCTTGTTTACCCTGAAATATCATGTAAAGAAAGAGAGAGAAAGAAAGAGTATTAGAGGAGAGATTTGCCAAACTCAGGATTTCATAAGCAAAGTTAGTAACAGTGGTAAAAAAAAAAAAGGTTGTTGTTTTAGGGATGTTTACCTTCCTTGTCATTATAATCCTTACTTCTCCAGATTCCACAATAAAGAAAGAATCAGCCAAGTCACCCTGCACAAGAAGAAAAAGACAGTGAGTAAAAAAATTTTTTAAATTTCCCTTTTAAGTTTCATGGTAACATCAAAATATTTGCAACCAGGGCCTTGAAGCTCCTCTTTTTTGATACCTGTGGCAAAAGAAGCCACTTTTAATTTGAAAACCATATTCTAGACACATAACAATCAACACATCTCTACAGAACTAACAGCAAGGCGTTTTCATGAAAAGACATAGCTGACTGTGCCTTACACAAAAAGCAGAGAAAACCAATGTTGTGGAAGACTTTAAGGATCCTCACACTACCATTTATCCATTTCTGTGTCCCTCCCAAATTATTTCCCTTAGCAAGTTTCCAGTATTAGAAGCCTCCAGGGGCTATGTGATATCCACTAATTATCCTGGGCAAGACAGTCACAGTTGCCTATCCTGAAGAGATTACTTTTGTCGTCGTGAAAAATTGACCATATTTTAACAACAAGACCAAGGTGAGTCTTCAGTGCTCCTCCTGGGAAGCACACTTATCAAGTTTGAATTTCTAAGTGTACTAAAAATGTTGACTCTTATTTATACCAACAAAGAGGATTGTTGAAAGTATCATAAGTGAAAAGTGAGCTTTTGAAACAAAATAACCATCTATTACATTTCAGATTCATTGATTTTGTTTCTGTGAGAAAGAAAAACAGGGTTTTAAAGTATGCATTGTTTAAAAATAACATGATTACTGTTACCTATTATGAAAGAAAAACTAAAACTAGGCAGAAACTGTACCTGAGCAATGATTTGTTCTCCATCTTTGTACACTTTGGTACCAATCACATCAACCACTTTTAAACGCTCAGACATCTTCATTTAAAAAAAAAAGAAAAGGTAAGAAATATTTGGTTAACATTATGATAGTATATATTTTGAAAGCCCTTTCATATTTCTTTCTGGGAGTCTTTGCACAGAATAGTGTATCTTTATTTTCCTGTTTTGTTTACCATTAAAAAAAGAACCTGCTGAATAGTGTTCCAGAGGCTATATTATAGTTTTAACAGCTATTATGATCAGCTTCCATTTTTGCTAGAAGCCTTCAAAAATTATGTTCAGAAAAGCATGCATGTAAAAATATATGTAAAAATATAGCTGATAAATGAAAAAATGTTTAAATTCCCCAAGTCATTGTTTCATTTTGTTGGCTAATATCCGGTAAAACTAAGCTTTGGGAAACTGAAAGTAAAGTTAATTTATGTTTTAAAACACAATATGAACAATAATAATTTATTCTAAATTTAAAAAAAATAAAATGTAGTCTTTCTCTGAAACAAAAGTATGCAAACCTTCTATTGTGGAGATACTTTGAATGCCAAATTTAAAGTCTTAAAGAGCTGAATCTTATCAGGTACCTCTGATACAGACATTAAAACAATGTAATAGAAATCTTACTTCTAAAGACTTAAGGAATGGCAATGACTCAATAAAACTTTCATACATTCTTCTCTTTTTGGCATTATTTTTTACAATGATTCTTCGGAATGTTACCCTATCCTGTAAACACAAAGAGAAAAAGAGAGTTAATTAACTGAAAATATGTGCTAGAAAATCCTTTAGAACTGGCTGTATATGACCAAATGACCCAATTTTAGTCACTCAGTGTAGCTGTCAGCTGAGCTGGCTGGTCTCTCCCCACTGTCAGTTGAGAAAGATTCCTCTAGAGGTCAATCAGGAGCTCCTAAAGTTAACCAGACAATCGCTAGGAAAATCCCTGCAGGGTGCATACTGAGCTCACCTACAGAGGGTGCAGTTTACAGCAGTGAACACTGAGTGGGCAATTTAGGATATTTAAGAAATCCTCAATATTGAAATGTTTAATTTACAAAGTTTATTCATCACCCTGAGGTCCCACACAAATTGATATGTACTCAAAGAGGCTTTTAGGGTTTTGTAAAAACTAAAATACATGAGTCTGGGTGTTAGGTCACAGTCCACTTTTGCTGTTTCAGCAGAACAAGGCTCACTGCTGCCCTGAAGAGCCAACTGGACATTCCCTAAGATTTGGCCATGTAAGTGAGCCAGACAGACAGAAAAACTACACATATGGTGCTTTTTTCTCTGAACTTTGTGTGGCTGTGCCCTGGTGACAAGCAGAGGGAAAATGCACTCAAGCCTTCACTGCCACGGGGCATTTACTGGCCAACACAACCCAATTTAATTTACAGCCATTCTTACAGTGCCCTAAACAATCCCAGAAGTCAGATGGATTAAGCTGGTGAATAACCACGTTTCATTTCAGTCCTGGGATCAGCCATTAGATCAATATGTAAGTCTTGAAGATGATGGCCAGCTCAGCTTACTTTTGGGATAAACTCATTACTCTTGTCAAAGATCCAGGTAGTATAACACTAGTAAATAACCTCACATTGGAATTTTACTCTGTAAACAAAGGTATTTCCAGTAAAGGCATGAGAGAAAAATTATTATGCAATTATCAGTGGTTTTCAAATTGGGAAATTGCAATTAAAATAAAATTAAATAAAATTATATTTAAAAAACCCAACAGTGTTTTATTAAACCTCATATTTTCATCTGTGGATAGATGTGTAGAACTGTGTTGGGATTTCTCAGGATTTCTAGAATTAAACTTTCTGAAATTATATATATATATTTTTAATGCTGATACGGCATGCCAGTAAAATCTACATAAAATACAATTTTTAAAAAAAAATAGCTAAAAAGAAGTACTCCACTTACCAAACCCCAGATGGAACCAGGAGAGGTAGCTATAATTGTAGCTGCTCTGGGTGTATTGTACATTAAGGCCAACTCACCAAAACATCCTCGGTTATCATAGGTTCCAACACACCTCCCAACACCATCACATTTTACATAAATATCATATGTCCCTCTGTTAATAAAATATATAAGTACAGTGAGTAGAATCCAGCCTTGGCTTTGCTAAGTAGCCTCTCACTACAAAGCATTTGAAATACATATTTGCTTGCTTAAATGGTGTTAAACACCTTGTAAAGACATCTCAATGACTTCTATAAATAATAAAAGTGGTCCCTCTTTAAAGGGAAGGAGAGGGTTATTCATTTTTACATTAACTCAGTTTAAAAATAGAATGGATGTACAGTGATCTATTTATTACCAGAACTTATTAAAAATTAAAAACTTACTTAGAATCTGGTTCTTAATTTCATTTTAACCACACTAGATACAAATGTCAAGTCTTTGCAAAAATTGCTATGGTGGGAGCACTGAAATAATTATATAAGTTACTTAATATTTTAAATATTTTAAAGTAGTAATTTCTAATGAAACAACCGAGATGCAGGAAACAGAAGGAATCTATCTGAAAAGCAACATAAAACCATGAAATAAATATATGCTTTTTTCTAATATATTGTGTATTTGTTCTCTCCATCGTTAATTTAATAACTTTTTTTTTTTTGCTTTGGGAATGCCGTAAAATCTGGTACAAATTTGCCAAGCCCACGGATGCTGTGCCATCATTTTCCTATGTGCTGAATATTTTATGGTGTGCATTGATATATCATGTGCATGTAAAGCAAAAATCTGTGCAGTTATTTCATTGATAAGGGACACAGAGATGATACCCTACACCTAAAAACTGCAAGGCTGACAGAATATTGTAAAGTCCCTGCAGCCTTTTGGACAAGAGATGACAAAACTGTAACCTCACAAGGCTGAAAAATATTGTCTTTCCAGCACAGAATGTAGACATGCTTTTAGGATAATCTAATTTAATATTTCAGTTAGAAGGGACCTAAAACAATTGTTTTGTTCACCTACCTGACTACTTCAGGGCTGCCCAAAAGTGAAATAATTTTATTAATAGAATTGTCCCCAACACCCTTAAACACTGACAGGCTTGGGGCATCACCCTCTAGGAAGCCTTTTACAGTGCTTGACCACTCAGGTAAAGAAATGGTTCCTAAAGTCAAATCTGAACCTCTCCTGGCACAGCTTTGAACCTTTCCCCATGAGTCCTGTCACTGAATACCAAGAGAAAAGCTGGAATATAAGCATTAAATACAAGTTCACAGAATGCAGACTTTTCTCAATGGATTTTGCATAGCACTTTGTGCTATAATAAGACACACAATTCACCTGTCAATGACGTAGAAGTTGTCACCATCATCCCCTTGATCAATTACGTGTTCCCCTCCTTCAACCATCTTTTCAAACATTGCATCTAACACCTGAGACATCTGTTCCTGTTTAAAATAACACAAAGACAAGAAATTATCATCTGCTTCTACAATTTTACTCTTTGAATTAACTAACTGGCCAGCTTCCCAATATGCAGATAAAAGATGATAATGGTGGAAGATATTCGTGCTACAGAAATGTGTGGATCAATAATAGAAAGACAGTTCTATTTAGTATTCAGTGTTAGCTCTTCCTCTTCCAGTGTTCAGAGCACAGCTCCCCACTTGTCACTGCAAATGATAAAATAGATCTCCTTTGCAACATAAATATCCAAACATAAATTTGGATCCTCATGACCATCCAAAAACAGAATTTCACCCTTCACAACTGAGCAATGTTATACCCTTGCAAAAAAACCCTTGTACACATTATTCTAAATCATGCATTTACCTGATTTTGTCCTTAGAACTTCCTTACAGAATTTAGTTTCAAAATGATTGGGAAGTATTTTGAAAGTCTGAGTTACACAATGCCTGCAGAATGTCGGCCAGATGTAACCATAAAGGTCTGCAGTGCTTTGGCTGAGTAAGTAAATGCTGGATTCTTTGGAAAGTAGGAATTTACACATGGCTACAAAACTAGTTTGTTGACAGAGAAATGCTAACAGACTAACAAAATGTGATCATTTGAATTATGACTGTATAATAACAAAAAAACCACCCACTAATTACTTAATTTGTCTTATATGATGTAAATTTGACTATTCACATCTAAGAAACCCAAACATAGCTCATTGTGGATTAAGAATCATAAAAAGTTAACTTAAAATTTTAAATTTTATTTTTGGTTTATCCTGCAATATGCCTAAAATTCTATACTCCTTGAAACTTATTAAGCATGTATCATACTGGAACAAGCAGATCTAGTGAAAACCATGGTAAAAAAAGCCTCTAGATATGCATTTTGCAATGACTCCATTCACAGCATTTCCAGCCACTGAAAGAAGGATGGCATTTGCCTTTCCAAAGAACACCAGTCTAAGTCAGTCCTTTAGAGTCCTTCTGCAGCCCATGGACAGAGATAACCATTCAAGATAGCTCAGAGCCATTCTCCAGAGATTTCCCTTTCTTTCCTGTGACGATAGAGAGATCTACTGTAACCCCCAGTTACACACATTTTTTAGACAGATAAATTAGTTGTAATGAATTCCATCCTTATGCTGCTGAATTTTTTTACTTACTGAAAGCTTTTAAAAATACCAGCAGTACCATGTTATCCAAACCTTGAAAAATGGGAGCTAAATACAAATTTTCCTTCACAGAGTTGGCTGTGTGTGGGCACAAAGAACAACAGAATGGCAGTATCCATCCTTAGTACAGCTGATCATGGTGAAGACATCCTGCAGCCCTCCTAGGCCAGCAAAGAATCATTTAACTGTGTCTCTACCTAGTACCTTTGTTAGTATAGACAGGTATGTGTTTGAAAAAAGATGGATCATATCAGTGAATGTGTTATAGCTTATTTCAAGAGAGAAAAGTGTGAGTGGGTGCCATTGGAAGAGACTGAAAATTATGTACAGGAGTTGCCTTTTAAAAACTTCCATGCTTGAATGAATAGGTGATATTACTTCATTCTCAGTCCTCTCTATGTAAACAAAAAGAAATTCCTACAGAATCTGTAAAACTGACCTAACATCAGCTTGTCTAAGGCAATTGAAGCAGCACCTTCCCTTCCTCTGGCTTTACATCTGAGTTGGCAAAGTGGCTCCCCAGCCAACAGTCCTGGTCTGCCTTTTGAAACAAGTGAGAACAGGCAGAATGCTCCCCACTTCATGGGAGGCTAGAGGCCAGGTTACCATCTAGGTGCAAGCCGTGCAAGAAAAATGCATTATATGTGCATCAAACCCCAGAACTTAAAATACTTTCAAGATATCTTGGGAAAAAAGATTAAACCAAAAAGATGGTTATTTCCTGTAATGGAGGAGTCATACATATAATTAAAATCTTTATTCAGTGTGCTTCATCTTGGATTTCTGGTTAAAACATTTTCAACGTATAACTATGAATCAAGCTCACCAAACCACTATTTTTCCAGTATGTAAATCTACATTTTTTAATGCAGCAGAGTAGAATTCACAAATCCAATTGCCTTTTAAAAATGTTTAAAATACTTTAAGATATTTAATACATCTGAGAGCAGTCTATTAATTGCTGAAGCATTGCACATTTATTTTAATTTCCTAAATAAACTGCAACTAACTTAAAGACAAGTGGTCCCTTTTCTAAAATTTTCCACTTTAAGTTAAGACAAAGTGGACTGCAATAACCAAAAAGCAAAAACCAGGAACATGCTTTTTGCTTTCACCATGAGAATTACATAAACTTGCTTGACCAGTTTGCTCTGTGTGAATCCTCTGGAATCTCTGCCAGACTGAGGCTCAATTTATTGGCACCCTCTGTTGATATTTTGAAAAAGATAAAGATAAGTAATTTTAAAATTAAAAAGCAGATCTGTTTAATAAACAGAATTAATTCTAGTATTTTGTAAAATGGTGCAGTCTAAATGCTCTTCTTCCTTAAATCTGTTCTACCTTCAAAAATACATGCAAAATGAAATCAGGATGAAGGGGTTTTTTTGTGACTGACTGGCCTGTAGTTGCCTGTCTCATATGACTTGTAAAAACATTAGAGTATTATCATGTGAACAAAGCAAATTCACAGTTCTTCTGTTGTCCCTGAGTTCATAAAATGAGCCTCAGTTAAAATGGCATCCTGCTGGCCACCTTGTCCTCACTTCGTGCAATTTGAAATATCAACAAAATAATATTCAACATGATATTAAGAAGTCAATGAAGCAGACAATACAAGAAAAGGAAGGGGGCTGGGTGTGGGGAGGGGGGGAGAGGTAGAAAATGTTAGCAAAACACAGGCAAGGAAACCATGGGAAGAAAAGGACTTCTTAAATCAACAACTCTGAACCTTGTAGAGCAAGATAAATTACAGAATTCATGTCTACACCTCTCCACATTTGTTTTTCAAAACAAAACCATGCACATGTACTCCAGGAGAACTCTGATAAAAATGTTAGCAGCAATACTGACCCAATTCAAAATATTTAGTTCCTTGTGTTATATCCACTTATAAACTAATGAAAAGGCATTCATTTCTTCACTATCAAAGACTCTAATTTGTATTGCAATGTACAATCAGTATCTTTAAGCAATAGTATTTTCCTTGAGAATATACCTTATCCTTCATCCACACAGTTACATGCTAAATCAGTACTCTGCCTCTCAAATATCATGCACATGCCCATCAGTCAGGCTCAGTAACACAGTTCACACTTTGTAACTACCCCTAGTGCCACAACTACATCTCTTTTCAACACTCCAGGGATGGTGACCCAAACATTTTCCTGAGCAGTCTCTTCCAATGCTTGATAACACTTTCAGTGAAGAAATTTTTCCTAATATCCAATCTGATCCTCCCCTAGGTCAATTTAAGACTATTTCCTCTGGTCCTGTTACCTGGGAGAAAAGACAACACCCACCTGCTCACAGCCTCCTGTCAGGCAGTACAAGAGCGACAAGGTCTCCTCTGAGCCCCCTTTTCTCCAGGTTGAACCCCCCCAGCTCCCTCAGCTGCTCCTCAAAGGAATTGTGCTCCAGACCCTTCCCCAGCTCCACTGCCCTTCTCTGGAAGGGCATCTCAATGTCACCACCTTTGTGTCATCTAAGAGGGCAGAGTATTAACACGTTCAGGCGTTCTGGGCTCAGTTATATATATTATACACATATTTTATATATGCATAAATGTTTATATATATAGGTACATATGGAGGGTGAGGAGTGGGATGTATATTCCCATTAATTGCTCCAAAATCTGTAGTTTTAATTCTTCACCAAAATTCTTAAGAACCTGAGAGCAGCATGAGATTCTTCTGTTAGTGGTTTCAAGGACTGATTAGGCCTTAAGTATAAGATTCCACTATTCATAAAACAGTTACATTATGTTCTCTTTCATCTTCCTTCAAGTTAATCTATTCTAATTGATTAATCAATATTTGTGCTCTCTTATACTAATTCTCCAGGTACATAAGTGGCAATGTGCCCAGAAATTGCTTTTGCATATTTGTGAACAATATGTATAATTCATTACTTTTTAGAAAAGGGTCAAGACCTATTTTATATATTCTGTACAAGCATTAGCAGGGCAAAGCTCTCCAATATTAAACTTCTCTGAAAGAGAATAGATGATCTAACACTGCTTGTGAATTTTTGCCAAAGAAAGGATTCAGACTTTAAGTGCAAGGGCACAGCTCAGCTTTGATGGTATCAGCCCCTTGAGCCAGCCTCTTGCTCCAATAAAAGGTTCATCAGGTTTTTTTACTGCTGCCCTATGGGCCGTAATTTCCAAACTAAATAGCCTGTTGTTAATCACCCCAGCACATTTTCCTCTTCAGAGACAAAACCAAAAGAACAACTCTGAATTGTATTGTAAAAAGTAAGAGTAGAAGGCTTCCTTGGCCAATAGATGAGCTGCTGCTGCTGCTGTTCTTCCTGGTGATAAAACAATTGTTAGGCTGAACAGAGAGAAATTTCAGTGATAGCAACTTCAGGCTTGTTCTCTGTAAGGGCTGAAGACATTTGGTCATCATCTTGTTTTCTCCTTGCTGGCTTACAAAAAGTGAAAGTGGAAAGGAAAGAGAGCAGCTTCAGAGCCCACTGTCATAACCTCCAGCACCTGGAGCACAAAGGAGGGTGCAGGCAGAGTAACCAGTCTGGCACATCATGGCAATCCTGGGAACAAAACAGTATTATTATAGCTTGTGGCAAGGCAGGCAGGCAACTGAGAAGGACAATAAACAATACTCTAAGAGGAAGAGGTTTTCCTGGGAAGAAGAACAGGAAGAGATACGTTAGAAGAGGAATGAGTTAATCTAATACAGCAAAGGAAGAAGAAAACAAACATCTGAATAGACCTGTCTCCTGATTCTTTCCTGATCTGGTCCTCTAAAAAGTAACCAAGCACCTCTGCAAAACCTTCCCTGATCTTGTTGCAAATGCATGTTTCAATTCGTATTTTTCTGTTGGAGTAATTTTTCCAAAACTGTAATATGCTATGAAAAACTGATATTGAGTGACAGCAACTAGATGGCAAATGATTAAGCCCCAAGAAAGGCAAAAATTGCTAAAATGTCAATTATTTAAAAGTATTTTTTATTTAAATGAGTTAACTAAGGAATACATTGCTGAACTCACATTCACTGACCAGTCACATTCTCATCAGTCTACAAAGTTAAAAAAAGTTTCCATAAAATTCGAGTAACTTTAGACTATAAGAGTTGGCCTTTAAAACATAATAATGTTGCTCAGGGAAATGTATGAGAACTGGTGTTTCTTTACATTATTATATTTTTAATCGCAGACAATATGTGAAATATTGATATTTACAAATATCAATATGTACAAATATATATACAAATATCAATATTTACAAATATCAATGTGCAAATTTACCCATCTGTTATTTAAAAACTACTATAGTTAAACGAGGGCTCAACACAGTGTTGTGTATGTATAGCAAGTCCTAAGTTGTCTCGAAGTCTGAAGGTTATCTTTTTCTCCTCTCTCATTTAGCCTTACATTCAAATTATTCTGCTGGGGTTTAAGTTTATGTGATGGCTCTTGTAATTTCAAATGGCCTCTTTAATTAGCACGCTGAGTACAGAACTGTAAGTCACTCCCAACTACTGCAACTTCTCCTTTGGCTTTAGTGATAGTCTTATCTTATCCTTCCATTGAAATTAAAATACAGTGTGTGAAGGTGGGATAAAGTGTTAAGAAAAGGTGGACTTCACTGAGCATCATGTACTGAATGCAATTCTGATCACACTGTAAGACATGTTATTCTGTATTTGAAAATGGTATTTGACACCCTCTAAAAGGCCATGGGGAAAAACGTTTAACCCTTTACATTGTCTGTTCCCCTCTAAGAGACCTTTGAAATGGTGACTTTCATACACAGATCTAGAGCAGAAAGAAGCTGAAGTTCAATACAAGGAAAAAAACAACCAAAAACCACAACAGTGGTAGCGAGAGATGCTATCGATACAAAGATTAACTTTGTTCCAGAGACTTGAGCTTTAGCAGCAGAAGATATTATCTCTCCTCAAGATGAATAAGGTTTTTGCTAACCACTCTGTAAACTGCAGCATCTCTCATGGAGAGGCAGAGGTGAGGAGGAGAGCTGGCACAGGAATTTTTAATTACTGCAACTACACTGGCAGAGCCCTTGAGTCGCTGCTCAGAAGCAGAACAAAGAGGAGTGGGAGAAGTTCCCCAGGGACTACAGATCCTGGCTCCACAGAAAGAACAAGCCAGATTTAAGAAGGTTATATTTTAATATCTTTGCTTCCTTCAGAGCTCAGTAGTTTTCCAGTGTTTTTATGAATAAAAATATTGTAATGGAAAACTCTTTTACAAAAATTATCTTATTCAACTTTCCAGAATGCTGCCTGTAAAGCATTTCAAGCAGGAGCAAGTGTTCTTAATCCACTGGACAATCTGAGCAAAAGGAGGTGAACAAGACTTGGGAGATCCCCAGAGCACATATTGAGGCTTTGGATTGCAGACCTCAAAGGGAGAACTCAGCTGAGAAATCTTCTGCTAAACACCTGGAACAGACTGTGGGAACTATTAGTTATTACAAGTAACTGATTCAAAAGAAGGATTGAAAAAAATAGTTCAAAACTAAAAAAATAGTACCAAGACAGCAAGCACAGTCCTGAGAAGAGCTTCATAAACAGAGGAAGTAATCCCTCAGTATTTCTTGGAAGAATTCATCCTTGGAGAAAGCCCATCAGGTGCCCACACAGGAGCAGTTTAATGCTCTATGTCTACACAACATTACAATATAGCCAACAGACCCCTATCCTGCAGACCAAGTGGCTGATGACTATTGAGCCAGAAGATCTAGCTCTTGCTGTAATGCAAAGCAGATCCCATCCAGAGGACTGATGCTGTAAGCACTATTATCATCACAGCAGCTTCTAGGAGCACACAATAATCCATCATGTTGCAGGGCTCATAAGAGAGAAATGCTCAGAGCTTAACCAAGAGGGGTCTGCCAAAATGCCACTGGCAGGCTAATGTAATGATGGTCCAGCCAAGTGGAAGCCAGGACACACTAACAATAAAGAAAATATATAATAAAGCAGTTTCATATCCAGAGCAGATGCCCACAAATGACTTTGATTCCCTGAAGCTATTCAGAAGAATAATTGAGGAGCAGAAGGGTAAATGAGTACATGGCTTTAGCTTGAACAAGTGTAGTGGAACAGCTGATTAAGTACCTATTAAACAGACAGCATGAGGGAGTTAGGAAACCTTCTGTGTCAGGATCCCCACTGTCCCAAGAAGGCACAGGTAAGAGCACCCATGTTGAGACTTGATGCCCTTCCATAACAGTAACTCCAGGCTTCTGCTAAGCTGGGGCTCTGTGGCTCACTGCTCCTCAGGGCTTCTAGGGGAACAGTACCCAGAGTCAGGGTTCAGTCTTTGTACAGACAGAAGCAGGAGTTGGAAACCTGCAGCACAAATTAATGTGCATTTTCTGTAATAGCACCTGACTTCCAAACAGAGCTGCAGGCTGGTCCTTCCATTAGCTCCCTCTTGAACCAAATTTTAAACTTTCTGTTCTCATACTTAAAAATCTACATAATTGTTTCTCTTTCCCCTATGATCCCTCCCTTGACAGCACTGAATCAAATCTCTTGAGAAAGCATTTGGGATGCTGTGAGTCATCCCAACCTCAGTATGCATGTTTTGATTGATACACTCACCTTTTCCCTAAAAAAGTCCTGTGTGCTTTTTTGGTAGCATTATCACCTTTTTCTGATCCAGATCATTCATTCAGTGCATTTAGGCTTTCTTAAAAGCTCATAGTTGTGTTTATATGAAACAGAATGAAATTATTTGTGTGGAAGAAAATTACCTGAAGCTTTTTTATGGTATCTACATTAAGCACAATAATAATGTAAACACAATACTGGTACATTTCTCTTTCCCTCTATTTCGTGATTCACTTGTTCAGTTATATCCATAGCTAAACTGAAGGCTTTGGGGGTAATTTTCTGTTTTGATGGAGCACTCAGCACTATTTGATGCTAAAAAGTAACTAACAGAAAAAACCTACACATTCCAGTTAACTTATGTGTTTATAGACATCAGTATACAGGCAAATTTAAAATAAGAATACACAATAATTAATAAAATTAATGTATCAATTTTTATGAATATACAGATTCATATTAATGTATTTCAACATTATCACTTGTGGAGGTAAACAAAAGACTCTATACGTGGCATATCAGCTTTAAAAAATGGCATTTCTTGAATTATTACATGGTCAAGAAAGCATACTGAAGAGGTTACAAAAGTCAGATCTGTAAATTTCTGTTCCAAAGCTCAAAAGAAACATTCTTAGCAGCACTGCTAAATGCTGTTCATTACCAAGAATTTCTTACCGGGTCTAGGTTCTTAAAAAGAAGGATGTCCTTGCACGCCTCCTGCAGCCTGTTCCTTTGATCATCTGTTTTGGGGTGAATAATCTGAGGGATATAATACAAAAGCTCTTAAGAGTGATTAGCATAGAGTAGCACTAGTTGAAGGACTGAGCTAATTCAACTAAGCATTTTACACAATATTTTGGCCATGATTCATAACTCTCTCATTTCAAAACCTTCAGGATTTGAATAAACACTCAATGATGACATGGTATCACCATAGCATTAGCAAATGAAACACTGCTATATTTCAGCTCACAAGATCTTTACACCTGTGGAATCCAGTTCATTTCTGCAAGCCATTCTGGACACCTTTATCTACACTACTGCTACATAAACATTACCAATCTCCAATCATATTTGGGGCATGCATGTTTTATAAAAAGCACCACTGTTACATTCAGCTATTTGCCATGACTACTTCCTAAAGAATATTGTGTGAAATAGTATCTGTGTTAAATTTATATCAGAAGTTTCACAGAGTAATGAACACATTTGACACTATCTGAGTGAGCCAGAGATTTACTAAATTACCAGTTCATCTGAGTATCAATCAAGTTGTTCAACTCATATTCTTCCAAAGATATGCTATGTATAGATGTAATACTATAGGGTAACCTTTCGGACAGTGTTACAAGCCAGAAAATTAGGTAGAATTTAAACAATTAACATTCTCTTGAAACTCATATATTTCATCTTAAAAGTTAAGTAGTGATACAAATAAAAGAAATAAATACAGTTCATTATTTGTCACATTGTACCTTGAAAAATTTTAGCAATTTCACAATTTAACTTTTTTCTGCCTTTTGAAAAAGGTAACTACTGCAAGATTATGAGGACACCAAGTAAGAGTGTTCAGAAGCAGGTGCTCTCTGGGTAAATATAATTGCACAAAGATGTTTCCTTAACCATGTACCACGGGTTTAGTAATTAAGAATAATACATCAAGTCCTACATGGGTGACTATTACAGAGAACTTTTAAATGTTTCTTTAACACAAACTCCCAGGAGATTACTAAAGTATATTATAATAAACAATGTTTTTGCTAAGAAATGGTAAAGCTGTTGCATTTTTCCTCCTAAATTTAATGCCTGAGAATTGAAAAAGTGTTTGACTCTAAGCATGAAGTACCCTAGATTCTGCGTCGTCCTCTTCCTCATCAGGATTGTAAGCTTCTGCACACACTGAAATAAAAGAAAAAGCATAATCTTAATTCCAATTACAGTAGTGTTCCACAAGATTTACAGAACAGAAAATGCATTGTGTGGCACAGCAATAATACACAGTAATGTAAAACAATCATACTGCTGAGAGGGTCCAGAGCAAGTCAGCTCCAAACTGCAGATGAAACAAAGATGATAGACTTTTGTATCATTTTTGGATATGCTTGCCCTATTTTGAAACACTGCTAATATACTTACCAATTTCTCACCTAACTTTTTCTAAGTATCTCATCTTATGGTCAGGATTTTTTTTTCAATGTCTAAATTAATTCTTTGTTTTATAATTTAAACTACAAATACAGGATGCAGATATTCCCTTCATCTGTGTAGGTTCAAGGTGGTTTAGGGTGTGTTTCTTTGGATGGTTGGTTGGTTGGCTCAAGGTGCTCTGTTGGGGTTTTTCACATATTTGAAAACTTTTTTTTCCTACCTACCCTTTACTTTGAAGGCTAAATAATTATGGTTCTTCATTTTTTTTTCCTTACAAGTCCTGTTTTTTAGCTCTCTAACTATCTGTATTGCCATTCCCTGAAATCCCTCTAATTAGCTATATCCTTATTGAAATGTGATGCTCAAACTGGTCCCAGTATTTGAACTGAGCAGAGTACTGATGAATACTCCTTACATTTTACAGGCTATATCCATCCATGCCTTCTTCACAATACCTTGACTATGTCTATTCATGTAATATTTATGACATATATAATTTTCAAAACCCACTGCTTAACCATCTGCCCTGGCCCTGTCTATGGCTATTCTGCCCAAGTATAGTGCCATATCCTTACACCTGCTAAATATTATTTTATTTTCATTTTCAAAGCCATTTCAAGATCATTTTCAATTCTAATCCTGTTCTCTGGCATCCTTCCAATTCATTCTCAACTTCGTGACAACTACAAATTTAATAAACATATTCTCTAAAACATAATCCAGATTATTGCTGAAAAAAAAATATTAGTGTCTAAAATAAACTCTTGTGGAAGACAGCAGTGAAACAGCAGTAGCTGCTTGGAGTTTACCTTATTCAACCTTGTGCAACTATATCCCATGCAACTTGCATATAAATACTGCTTGATGTTCCCTAGCTTGTTTATAGGGGACTCTTGTAAGACAGCATTCAGAAGTTTCTTAAAATTAAAATGTAGGGCATCTGCTCCTTTTCTTTTATCCACAAATTTTAATCTCTTGTTACAGGGTATTAGATAGTTCCAACAAATCCATGCTGATTGCCGTTTGTTCCTTTCCTCCAGGAAATTCCAGGAATTTACAAAATTAATATTTGTCTGTAATTTTTCTAGGAACAAAAATGATCTGCGAATCTGTGGCACGACTCTTCCACCCATAGCTCCTGCCTCCTTTTAAGGATGTGTTTTTCTATTTTTCTGGAATTTTTTTTCACACTAATTTTTCTTCTTCAGATTCTCAATGGTAACTGCTAACAGGGCTGAGACTAATTTAGAATATTCTTCCAGTTTCCAAGTATAGCAAATCTGAGGCACAGCTAACCTGGGAACACCTAACACATGAAGCACTGTCTGATTTGTCCTTTCTCTGTTCTAGGCTGTTTTCCATATACTCAAAATAACACCAGTGAAGACCAATGTGCTTCTGTTAATCAGTAGAGCAACACTTTCCTTGAACATTCTCCGACTAAAAATATACTTCCAGAACCATTTCTGTTACTCCTCATGTAATTATTGTACACAATCTTTTCTTGTACACAATTTTTGGTCTTGGCTTCTTTTATGTATTTTGGTTTGGTTTCTTTCTCTGCATCTTTTGCTATTCTTTTGTATTTGTTCTAAATAATCCAAACTAGTTCTACATGGTACGTGGTTCCTTCTTGTGCTTGACATAAATCAGCTTCTAATGTTTTAGACAGATTTATTTTACTATGCTTTTTGTCCTTCTGCTGTGCTGTCTCAATTTGCATTTTTCCTCTTTATATTTTTTCTTTGAGGAACAAACAATTCTTTAACTTCTTTTCTTGAGACTCCTTCACAAAGAGATGTTATGCCCACTGTCCTCTCATGTTCCCTTGAAACCTGTTGTTCTAATTCTTCTAGCTCTTTCCCTTCCTGAAATCTGTGAGTCCTGACATTGCAGGGTAATTCTCACTCAACCTGCCTTTTCTCTCCCAATTCTTTAACAGTTTCTCCCTTAGAGTTGGTATGAAATATAATAGCTCCCCTTTAAATTACTTTTCCCGCCGTCTCAAAATTTGGTTGCAAGTCCATGGCAAAGCACATTGGTATTCTCCTTCATTGGCTTCCAGCAGGTGACTGTTTATTAAAATCACTCATTTTCACCATCACCTGTACCCTGACACTAAAAATCCCCAACTACCTGAGCTGTTTGGTGGTCTGTGCAATGCCTGCAGAACAATGGAGTCCATGAGCTTTTTTATATTATTATTATTATTACTCATTGAGTATCTGTATGTCCAACTCCCTCTGCAGCTGGATCACAGCACAAATATCTGAACCAAAATATAGAACAGCCTCTTCCTCCTTCTGTCCTCCCACCACATCTTTGCTATCCAGTTCAGTCACAGTGTTGCTCATGGATTAACATTTGGTGTCCTCTTGTTTATTCCCCATACTTCCTATGTTATTATACAAACAGCTTATGAACTAGTAACCAGGCAGACCCATCAACCTCCTCATTACCACATCCAATTAAAAAGTTTTCATGGCAAAGTACATCATGGCACATATTAAGCAAAGTCTTGGTCCCCCCTGTATGAGGCTCTGAACTAGAATCTCACTTTTATAAAACTTGGCGTCTTCAAAAACCTAAAGAAATTTGACACAAGTCCCTCTGGAACTCAGTGAGATTCCTGTCCAGTTTACTGGAAACTGGATTTGGTCCCAAATAATTACAAATGCCCACAAAAGGAAGCCTGCAATCTCTTGAACAACTATAATATTTTAATTCTACATAAACAAAATGTTCCTAACCACTGCTTAATGGTACTACAGTTACTACAGTCTTGTCAGAAATAAACTTCAGGGGATTTTATTTAAGGAGCAACAATAATAACATGCCAAGTAAGCCCCATATAACCCATCGTAATGTAAATCCCTCTTTTGTTTCAGCTGTGCCCCAGTGCACGTATGTGGATGTGGGAGCCAACATCTGTGTCACAGCGCAGTGTGCTGCTGGGAGTATGGAGTGTGCTTCAACCTGAGCTTCAGGTACCTCCTGTCCTTACCTCTATGCAAAAAGAGGTAAAACCAATCAGGAATTTCACTTAATAGCTTTGATACTGTTTTGCCAGAACTGACAGGTCTCAGAGGGCCTAGCTGAACATTTAACAGTCTTCCAGAATACATAAAAGAAACTGAATTTTTCCCATGCATGCACATCCTGAATCACCTTATGTCCCTTTCACGTAGCAGGATCAGTCCAGAAAGAGAATATGTTCCTGAGGTATTTATTCTGGGTCAGCTTGTGTCTCTGCACAACATCACTCTTCTCTGCTAGAAATGCATTTCAGTCAGTCTCAGTAGCTACTATCAGCAGGTTCCTTCATTAAATATTTCTTGTTTATCAGTGGTTAAGATCAAAATATTTAAGAACTGCAGTTTCTCCTGACTAGTGCCCATGGGCTCAAATTCTAAATGGATTTATTCTTATCATCTATGATAAGAAACTTTTCTGGTTTCAAATCTGTAGTTATTTTGCCTTCATTTGGGTCACAAAGAAAATACCAATGCTGTGAATCTGCTGTTTTAAATATAAAATTTCCTTTCCTTTATTTCTTATTTCAGTAACACATTCATTTCTAAGTGCATACCACTAGATGTCTCATGGAAAAACTTGATACATTTTATTTTGCTTCTTAAAATACCATTTCTGACATTACTGTGGTTCACTGGATTTTATTACATGAATAATGTTTGGCAAACAAGAATCATCTAAAACTGAGATGGCTTTTACACAGCCATGCATCACCTGCCCAAGTCATCTGGATTCCAGTTACAGTCAATGGAGAGAAACAGGCCCTTTTAATAAATTGATTCTTCTGACCTGTATTACATGCCCAGACTAAAATGAGATTAATTAAAAAGCTGGTTTAGGCAATTCCTATCCCTTTTGAAATGAGTCCTAGTAGTTACGACAAGCTGCAAGACAGGTTTCCCCATTCTCCATTTAGTATGTATTTCCTGGAAAACAAAGGAATTCATCTGATGATGATGATGATGATGACAGGCTGCTCATGCAATAGCATCCCTCTGTATTCATTTCATGCGTTCCAAGGAGAGAGTCTGTGGTCCCCATCTCTTTTGCCTAAGGCACCATGACCATGACTAATGACTGGCACCACAGACATTAATTATTCTGAATGACTGCACACTGCTGGTGGCTGAAATACTCATAGTGTTCAATATTTTTTTTTTTTAACCTCTCTAGCTCATTCCACATCCCAGCAGTACTCAGTACATGCTACTTTACCATGCTCAGATGCCCTGCCATGTTCTGCTGTGTGCCACTGCTGAATGCAATATTCACATCATTGCTCAAAAAGCAGTCCTACTACTATTCCTAGGGACATATTTCAACCCACACATAATTGTGGCATTAAAAAATAGTGGTACAAACACTGTACATCTCCACTGGTTGCTAAGTTCAACTAAGTGAAATTAATTTTTTGTTTCAGTTTTTCCAGTAGAGGGTTATGTTTCACATAAAATTTCCCAAGATGGACACAAATACCAACAAACCGAAATACATTCAAGACAAAGAAAAATGAACTGTCAAAAGACAGTGTATTTTGAAAATACATATGCATTGAAATATGTGCACTACTCTAGATGGATTGCTTTGTCAGCAAGACAGAGGTAAACTTTGATAACGTCTAACTCATCACTCCTAGTAAAGTAGATTTTCTAGTTTTCACCTGGTTAATATGCTTTGCATTCAAAATCAGCAGTACAGTCACTCCAGCCATAAATGAATTCTAAAATGAAAATTAACATACAGTTGGCAATTGTAGCATCAGAAAACATGTTAGTCACGCTCTCTCATTCCCCTGATGCAACAGGAAATGAAGCTATCAATAAAGGAATCAGTGAAAATTCATACATAATCACCGAATAATGTATTTTACTCAAAACATGGCAGGGAAACCAATCAATATACGTGTATTTTTTCCAAACTCCCAAGTCATAAATTGTATTAGACAGAATTTTTCAAGAGAAGAAGAGCTGTGAAAATACTTTTTCATCACATTCAAATCCAGACTGCAGTTTTGCCAGCACAACTATCAGGCTGGAGCATGGAAACAGACCATCTCCAGCTGCTGTAGCTACACCAGCATGTCAGACATCCCTACAAACATCCCTGTCTATGGCAGCTATGCCTATCCCCTCATACAGTCAAAACATCACTTTCCCAGTTGAACTGTATGGAGATTGCTAAGGTGACTTAATGACAGTGGGAGGTTTTCCCTATTTTGTCAGGATTTACTTCTCTTGCATGAGAAATATGGTACACAGACACTCCTTGCAGAGCAGGTGGCAGTTCTAAACTAAACTAGACATATGCCACTGGACCTCCAAAGTTTCTGTCATGGAAGTCTGTTTTCTGACATCTCAGAAGTTCCTACCACTAGAAGAATTAGAAAGACGGCCCTGAACTCAAAACTCCAATTCCATAAGTAGTTTTTATTCAAACAAATGCAACCACTTGGGGGTGGTAGCAGTGAGAAATAACCAGTCATGGTCTCAACTTCAAGGCTTACAACTATCAAGTGCCATTATTATTTCTGTCTTTCTGGTTTTGGCTGGAAAGATCTTCCACATGGAAGATGCCATTGAAGAGCTGTGAGCAAACATAAGGACTGAAGAACAGACCAGAGAAAAGTTGCTCAACTCTCTCATCTATCTGAGTGTACAGTGAAATGAGACAGATAAATTTTCTCTGATTTCCACGCATGGTATAAAGCAATACCAACTGGCTCTGTTGCTGAGACCTACCAATTGGGCCAAACCCTGGAACTATTTCAAGAATTTTAGATGACTTTGAATATAAACTAATTTGGAACAAAGCATGCTCACTGGGGCTATCACTTCCCATGACACTGTCAAAAAGTCTGTGAAGTGCCCACTCCTGAGGGGGTGACAAAACTGAAATTTTATCTAGGCATAACTAGGTGAATACACAGAATGTCTGATACCTTGCAATTCTGTGTTATTACCCTTTCAGACACAGAACATTTACATTAGAGATGCTATCCAAGCTGGAATAAAAGTATGTCTACTCAGAAAAAGTGGTCTGGAAATCAGAGAGACATGCATATTGTAAAGATTTCCTCATACACAACAAACCAAAAATAAATTTCCCCTCCAATCCACATGACTTAGGGGATAATGACTTTGAAGCAGTCAACTACCTAGCACAAGTAACTAAGTGCTCAGAATGTCAGCGTGAAAATCTGAGGCTGGATAAAGTCCAGGCAGCTTGTTTCTTCTTAATTATCAGGAAAGTGGTCTTCAGTTCATTAGGCAGGAACTGACTGAATCAGTCTTGGGAGCACAGCCAAGACAGTCTGTTTCAGGATCAGCTGCTCATGAAGGACAGTTACCTACTCTTGCTGTCAGTGCTCAGACTGCAATTCTCCAAACACTGCCTTCATAGTCACGATCACCTACCAAATACCAGGGTTGTGCTCAGCTACACAGCTCAATAGCAAAACCTTCATTTTGCCAGAGCTGGAGGACCTTGCTCAGCCTGCACTACACACTTGCAAGAAATCAGAGTCACACAATCAACTTTTCTACAGCATTTTCTCTTGGCCATCTGCTACCAGTGCTATTTCTAATGTGTTGAACGACAAGCTATTTCCTCAAGCATTTCTGAAAAAGTATCTAATATAACATGTAGCATCTTGAATGAGGTCCATGCCAATAGTGAGTCATAAAACCTCCCAAGGATTCTCTTTAAAAGTCCACATGGGGTTTATTCATATTTTAAAATTTCTTGCAATGAAGCAGAAGCTTCATCCAGATTCTACTGATCACTATGAAAGGCCATTTGAAGAAACATGAGAACTCTCCCAAAAGCCATTTTTGGATAACTTTATCCCAGTTGAGTTATTCATGTGTGGACACACAAGTGTCTTAATATTACCTAGTATGTAAAAGTGATAATTGTGACGTGTTAGACCACAGTACCTTCCTCTGCTTCAAAGCACTCTGGGTCACAGCCAGCACACTCATTGCTGGGTCAAAGATGCACACTACTCCCTGAGGTCACAGGGGTTTGAATCACTAAGCAGGCTCCTTCACAGAAACTGTCTATTCAAACTCAGCACAAGGAGCTGAAAGAATTCCCTATTTTTAAATAGGGCACCAGAAAGGAGGTTTAACTGAATTTCCCTAAGGACTTCCACAGTACTTAGTCCTATTTCAGTTCTTTCAATATTTGTGCAATTTACCATGATGGAGCTGAAAAAAAACAACCCCAGCCAGGCTTCTGGCTCATGGTAGGAGACAGTTTTGCTTGGTGTCTCAGGAAAGGCTTGGTTTCATCTGTCTGGCTAGTGAAAATCAGCACAAACATGCATTACAGTGTCCAGAACACTGCAGGTAGATATTAAACAATAAAATTATCACAAAAGTAAATTCACTTCTACTAGAAGAGTTTGCCAGTATATACCATGCACTACAGTACTTCCTGCATAAGCTTTCCCACTACAGCATAAAGAGCAGCACAACATATAGCAACACCCTGTACTCTGATGTTGACTCGTGTAACCTTCTGTTCCTGTTCTCATACAAGTCCAGCAGTTCACAGTGCTACAGTGTTATTTGGTGTATATATATATATATGATATGCATAAATATTTGTCAAAGTCTGAGCAGACACAGAGCTCTCTGCATACATTTCAACTTTATATTTGCTAATTCTACAGAATAGAAACAGAAAACAGAACTGCACTCAGCTCTTCCTGCCATATTTAGTATTTAATATCAAACCATACAGTGATGTGATTACATAGTACCTCAATCACAGATATTTTTTCTTATTGAGAAGTCAGCATTAGGATGATATCAGAAAGACAATTATTTTTCCACTACAAAAGTCATCACTTATATACAATGTGAGCAAATATAAATTGCATCTGTTAAAAAAACACATTCTGAACAATGCAACCTAATATTTGCCCATTTTGTTAGCCCGTTTAAAGAGGGTTAAAACCAAAAACTGTCTGGGACAGTGGCAGCACCTCTCAGGAAATGTATTTAAGAAGGGAAAAGAACCTGCTATGTAGACAGCAGCTGGAAGACAAGAGTGAAAATACAGGCGAAAATCTGTGAAAGGATCTGCAAAGAGTTACAAAGACTAACAACACAAAAAGGTGGTGGTTATTCTATGAAAGCACATATTTATAGCTATTTTATGTGCTAGTGTTTAAAGACAAAAACAAGATCTTGATATCTATAAAAAGGATGTAGTGAGGGGAAGAAAATGGTTAGAAGTGACAAAGAAAATAATCACTGATAACTGGAGACTTAAAGATATTAAAAGATTCAAGAAAGCAGAAAAAATAATTTCTTGAGGGGAGACAACAGAAGGTGACCTCCAAGACTCATGTAAAGAGTAGGTGTAGGGAGAGTAGAGACAAATCCAAAACTACTGACTCTGACAAGCTTGTCTCAGTGTCCTGTCAGGAATTTGACCAGTTTAAAACTTATTTAAAGAGATAAGGTGAAAAACCTTATCTTATTTAAACAGATAAGGTGAAAAACCTGCCAATAGTAGGTATTACAGTATGATAGTATGGTACACAGTACAATTTATCATCCAGCAAAATGGAGAAAGTACACAAAATTCCAAATCTAGAACACACCTATGACCCTTTTGAATGATGTCTAAGTCATCAATTCAAGAGTTCTTCAGAGGCACATGTCAAAGCCTGTGATCCCACATACAGTAAGATTTGGTCTGAGCAGCTAAGGGAGTGTAAAATTCAATCTCAAACAGGCTTCACAGAAGATCCTGCAGCCATATGGGATTTCAAACATCAAGCTGAGAAGGCACCTAAAAAAGAGGTAGAATTGTCCTTTTGAAAGAATGGTTGCTATAGCAAAGTTACCTTTGGTTTTCACCCTGTGGGACCAAGGGAAGGAAGCTTCAACCCACCCTCCCCATTTTCCAGAAGTGCCCTACATTCTACATTCCAAAGTACTCTGTAATGAGATGCTCCTCATTCCTCCTGGGCCCAGGCTGCTAGGCAAAATGAAATGAGAATAAGCCAATGGAGCTTGTCTCCTGGAATTTCAGCATGCTGATTTCAGGTATGTTGGCTTTGGTTGGGTAAGTCATGCTCATATAATCCTCTATAAGAAATATGATAAACCAAACTTACTAAACAGGTTCCAGATATAACAGGAAGACAGGTAGACAAAAAACATTAGGGAAAATATTTCTGCCAAGTTTTGAAATGGTTGATTTTGAACATCTGTTTTCTCAACAATTCCAAAACATAAAGTCAAGACTTTTTGCTGACAGGATTCTTTTCAAAAGCCAAAGGAAGTTCAGAAGACAAATCAAAACTACGAAATAATATATATCCTGTTTTAATTTTTTGTAGTCAAAATATAAACTGCTGTGATGAAATAATACTGGTAACTGCATACCAAGGTAAAAATGCAAGTCCCACACAGCAATCAGTACATGCTCACCTGCACTTGCAACACCAGGCAGACAACATTAACAAGACAAAAGATGGGCTAAAAATATTATCACTCCATGAACAGGGACAATAATCACCCTGAAAACACAGATTACCACATTTATATTTCAATAATAGAAGCTGTCTGTAACTGCATTCCTGCTTAACACTCAGAACAAGAAAAAAAGGCATCGAGGTCTCACAGAACTGATCTTTTCCTAAGAGGAAAAAAACCTCAAGCCTCCGCTCACTCAGCTAATGACCTGACACTACTCAAAACTACTACTTCTCAGAAAGTCCTTAGCCAATGGAAAATGCAGGCAGTGCACTCTGAGGACTTAAAAAAAGGGGCATTTTTTATTTTCAGCTTTCTAAACACCCTCCACCCCTCCCACACATACACATTTGGCATCATTATGAACTAAATACTACTGTATTCAAAAGACTAAATGGGTAAACACACAAACATATCTATCTTTTTCCTGCACACTGTGAATGCAGCTTTATTTCTTCTTCTATCTATGGATCTTGCAGAATTCCACAGTGCTGTTTCACTCCATCTTGTTTTATACTATTGTAAGAGGATGCAGAATGGCTGGGTGAGGTGTCATCAGCACACATAGGATGTAAAAGGTGTATTACACTTTTATGATGCTCACCATACTTAACTCCATTTTCTCAGTATTTACTTAAAACCACGCTGCACTTGAGGAAAAGATGAACCCCAGGAAACAACACATGTGTGCAGGAGGAGTTAACTGATGAATACTTGGCAATATGACCTCAGACATCATCAGACTGGCAAGACAGTTGGTTTGGACTTCCCAGTCTATTCCATACCTAAATGACTGTGACGACAAAAGCATCCTTCTCCACCTGCAGCAGATCAAGAAAGATTAGGCTTTTTCTCATAAAGAAGAAATTACTGAATTGCATGAATGGCCTCCTGACTTCTGCAGCAAATTTTTAATGATTATGTCACATTATTTGGAAAATAATGAGCACATCTCCACAAATACTTTCCTGCTCTATTCCAGTATTCTCCATTTTATGCAGACTTTGTCTTACACAAACCTCAACTCCTAGTCTCTTGCCTTAAAACACAGGCTCTCCACTGGAACCAGCTCTTGCATACCCCTAGACAACCATGACCTCACATCATTTCAGCAGAAAATTAAACTGTAAGACAACAGGGAAAAGAACATGAGTGCAAATACAGCAAACTTCTCAGAAACTGAATCCATATCAGAAAACCTCTGAAAAAAGTGCACTTGCCATTTTGAAAACCAAACACAAAATATGTGCTTTTAACTTAGTTTCCTCTTGAAACTGTGCTGTGCATGCAAAAGAGATCCATACTTTCAGGAAAATAATACGCACATAAAATTATTTTTACTGAATGGAAGGAAGGAAATATTTTTATTTCTATTTTTGCTTCATGAGAGAAGAGATGTAAGCTACAATTCCTTTAAATTTGAAAAGGCAAAATACTGAAGATCCTAACCTGAGCCAAACACTTGACATTTACTGAAACCAATATCCTAAGAAATCCTGTATCCCAGGTAACCACTTTTCACAAAAGCTCCTAGAATGAGAGCACAAATTAAAGAGTTAACATCTCACTTTGCCAGGTGCTGGAATTCAGGCTTATAGCTCTTTTCTCCCAGCAAAACAAAGTACCTACAGCTGCTTTTCAGCAACAACTCTGTTAATTATCAAAGAATAAATGAACCCTTAGTGTACAACAGAGTGGCATCTAGCTTCTTTGGCCAAAACAATTATTTGTAACAGAATGTTCTTTTAGAGATCAAACTTAAAGGGAATAATGAACGTCACAGAGAAAGATGAAGGAACCCCAGGGAAACTGTATTATTTTATAAACATCCCATCTGTAAGCAGCAGTGCTAAAGAACTTCTTGATTTAATTTTTATACAGTTCCCTTGACACTGTTACAAATTTCAGGTTTAATGATTAAATAATCGTTCAGAGTAAAAGTTACCAAGATAACCGCACAGCTAGGAGACAGCAAAAATATTCTGGCTGAATGAACCACACTGAGTTGAATGAATCAGGCTGTTGAGGTACCCACTGCTGGTATGCTAAATAAAGCTATTCTAATTATAAAGAAATAAAAAGCAATAAAAATTGAAAGCTACAAGTGTTGAAAATAAGCAGTGCCACGCTTGGAACACTGTGACAAATGAATTTGAAGGTACTACACTTAGAGTAAACACTTATAAATCAGCATGGGGTTTTTTATGCTCTCAGGGGCCTTTCAGTGGGCCAAATTGTAAAGCAAAGGGAAAGTTATTTACAACTAGTTGAAGCTCTCAAAGTTGCACAGTACACACAGGCCAGTGTACAGATGATTCAAGTCTGGTGAGTATTTCTGATCTTGGATATGCATAAAGAGAAATCAATAATATGAAGAAACTGAAAAGCCTGGATAATAATGTGATATACAGAAGAATGATCATCAAAATATGAAAAAGCTCCAGGAACTCCAAAGAGCCACATGCATAAAAGACAAAAATGCTATTGATTGTAGCTCTGAGCATGCTATTGGTATTTATATCACAATGCCCCTAATATTAGAGGGACTCAAGTTCATTACTGCTTTATGGTAAAAAACTTCTTCTATATAGCTCATTTGAAACTATTTTCACAGAAACAGGTTGGAAAACATCTCTGAGATCATCAAGTCCAACCTGGTCACCACCTTGTCAACTAGACCATGGCACCAAGTTCCCTCTTTTCTTGAACATCTCCAGGAATGGTAACTCCACCACCTCGCTGAGCAGCCCATTCCAGTGTTTAATAACCCATTCTGTGAAGAAATCCCTCCTGATGTCCAAACAAAACTGTGTCTGAGGCTATGTCCTCTTTTCTTTTTGCTAGCTGCTTGGGAGAAGAGCCCAATCCCTTCCTGGCTACAGCCTCCTTCAGGCAGTTGTAGGAGTGATAAGGTCTCCCCTGAGCCTCCTTTTCTCCAGGCTGGACACCCCCAGCCCCCTCAGCTCCTCCCTCAAAAGACTCGTGCTCCAGACCCTGCACCAGCTCTGCTGCCCTTCTCTGGACACGCTCCAGCACCTGGAGTAGAGAGGGGCCCAACAATGAAAGCTGTTTAATATCTTAATGCTTAATATCTTGGTGTGGATTTGGTAAGCCAGTGCTACAAAGTGTCAACACAGAAGCTTCATCCATATGACAAAACTTGGAGCTCCATGGGCTCCACTGGTCTCGTCTTAATCATGCCAAGCCTGGAAAAAGAACCTTTCTTGAGGAGTCATCTCAGGAACCGCATCCCAATCGGTTTTGTCCCAGAGATGCACAGATGGTGCTTGCCCCTGGCAGTGACCAAGAGGGTCACTGAAACTTCAGACACCTGAGCCAGGTGCGGCCCTGGTGGCTTTCTCTGCTCCATTCCTGTGCAACACGGGCACTTGATGCCTCCCCTTGCTGAATTCAGGAGAACAGCAAATAGAGCATTCATCAGGAACGCATCACTTTCTAAGCAATGAAAATGGTTCTCATGTGGATCAAAGATTGAATTTAAACTTCTCAAGTCTCACAGCAATGGACATAAATTGCAAAGACTTTACTGCTGTCAACAAAAAGAACAGGATCCACCAAGCAGATGAAAATCTACCTAAGCAGAAAGTGGTTCATCTCTGCAGAGTGGCTGCAGGCTCTGACACCTCTCTGAACTTGCTGCAGCTTGTGCTTGTGAAAAATGTGTATTTTATGATTGGCTTTTCACAAGTATTAAAACGAATATTGTATGTGTTATGTTAGAAAGTTATGCTGCATTAATTTTCTTAAGTAGTGTGTTAAATATAGCTTTAGGTTACAACATAATGTTAAAACAGAAACTATGCTATGTAAGATACTTTTTTTAAAGAAAGGACTCGCACCAGATAGCAGCCACAGGACATCTAAATCTTTCAGAGACAGAGAATTTATTGCTCCCTTATCAGCAGAAACTAACTTCTTCCCGCCTTGTTCAGTCAAAAAGACACCTTTAGGATTAAGAGAAGTTGACGATTACCAGACAGAATCCTTTGTTTGAATGGAATTTATGCGTCATGTATGAGATGGATGAATATGCAACAGGTTATTGTTTTTAAGGGTTAATCCTCTGTTAACAGGTGTCCTTTTTTGGGCTTGTGTTGCCCAGAAAAAGGTACCTGGATGTCCATATCTCTTTGTTTTTATTGTCTTGTACTGTCCTCATCTCAATTGTTCAAATTATATTACTCTAATTATATTACTATTGTTATAACCATTTTATGATGATTAAACTTTTAAAAACAAGTGATTGGCATTTTTCCCATGCTGTAACCCACTCCTCCCTCCAAGGACAAGGGAGGGTCAGGCATCAAGTCCCTGCAGGTACTGCCAAGGGAAAATAATGTGTGATCTGCAGTGAGGAGGAGGATGTATAGAGACACTGTCAATAGTCTCAGAGAGTATTGCCGACAGAAAAACACAATTTATTGATGATAACAAAACTATCTAAAATAGGCATGAATTCCTACTGTAACACACCTAGTAAGAAACAGGTTTTCATATTTTCTTTTATTCTTTTTCAAGAACAGTTTAGTGTTTCTTATTATGCTGTCACCACTGAAAACCTAAGAAAAGGCTCAGTGTAAGAGAGAAGATAAAAAAATTCAGTAAACTGTTGACGAAATTTTAAGATCTTCCTCATCATATAAACCCATTCATAACTTCTCAGCAAAATATACCACCTGTGAAAACTATTTTTTTTTTTAATCAGTCAAACCTTCATTAAAAAAGTATAAATATTTCAACAGGTTTCAGTGGGTACAGCAGAAGGCCCCCAGCATATTTTTAAGCCCTCATGAAGTTAAGTGTTTTTAACATAATATACCCATAAGGGTGAAGCCTGGTAATGACTATGTGACTCTAAAAGAATTACAGACATCACGTAAAAGCACTGTAAAGAGCATGGGCAGCCTGTGGGACACAGATATACCAGAGATTAAGACTTTGCTCCCTCATGCTGATGCATCTGTCCCCTTTAGTATCTCTGTTAGAAGCTAAAGAGACACAACAGACAGTTCCCAATACATGTCTGTGTCTGCCAACTAAAGGATCAATGACTCAACTGGAAAACAGAATAGCAGGTCTTCATTGGACACAATCCTCCCAAAAAATAAGAGGACAACATGAAGTCATGCCACTCCCAGTTCATTTTGTGCAGAACACAAAATAAAAACGTAGGTTAAAACCCTAGTTATGATGCTAAACATTTGGTTGTTAGAGAAGGTGAACACGCACATCACTGATGGCTGGTAACAAATTGCTTCCATTAACCCAGCCAGCCCAGGGTTACATTATTCCTTTCCATTAAGCCACTTCCATACACTGTACCCACCTGCATCACTGTGCCATTTCACAACCCAGGCATTGAAGTGCGTTGATTTTACCCTCAGGAAGGAAGGACAGTGGTAGTTTTAACTTTGCAGTCATGAAACCACCACCAGAAAGAAAAATAGAGAAGTTTTATAAAAAGACGTATTCGTTAAAAATGGCAGCATAAGGAAGTAAATAAAGAGTTCCTGCTGGCACCACTCGTATGATAAATGCACTAAGAAACCCAGTAGTTGGATGTGATTGCAACCAGTCTATAAATAGAGACAATCCCAGTCACTCACATAAATAATGCCTTTGCAAATGATCCCTCAGTCGTGTTGTGTTTTGATTAAAGAGCCCTGCATGAGAAGTGTGAAATGAATAGAAATGCCCCTGAAATTTGCTTCCTCTCTTGCACAATGCGACCACTTGCCACCTCAACCTCCATCCAGCTGAGCACCTCCTTTCTCATTCAAATTGATGGGACATATTTAGTGCTTGTAAAAAGTAAGGCGTAGTCTGGAATACAAAGGTCTAAAAAGTCATGATAGAAAAGATAACTCATGATCAGTCAATTATAACTTTTGGTGTAGAGGGTTTTTTTCTGCTTAATAATTCAACCTTAATGCAAAGCTTTTAATGATAAATTTTGAAGCTATTTTGTCACATATACAGTTCTTAAACTAAAACTCACCCAATGTTGAAACTGATTTTGCTTCAGCTTTGAAAATGTCACAGATATTGAAAAAACTTCCTGCAACTCCAAATAAGAATGACATTATGGTCAGAGGTGAACCACAAAATAGTATATCCTAAGAATTATTTGCCAGAAGCATATGGGTATGCCAGAATTATGGGTATTTTTGGCATTTTTCAGTAATCAAAATTATGTAAGTCCAGTTACCTAAAGAAGCATAGAATCATTAAGGTTGGAAAAGATCTCCAAGATCATCAAGTCCAACCTTTGACCTAACACCACCATACCCACTAAACATATCAGTGTCCCACATCAATTCATTTGAACACTTACAGGGATAGGTACTCCATCACTTCCCAGGGCAACCTGTTCCAATGCTTCACCACTCTTTAGGGGAATACATTTTTCCCAATATCCAATGAACACCTCCCCTGGTGCATCTGAAGGTCATTTCTCCTCATCATTTGTTACCTGGGAGGAGACACTGACCCCCACCTGGCCACAGCCTCCTTTCAGGCAATTGTAGAAGCAACAAGGTCTCCCCTGTGCCTCCTTTTCACCAGGCTGAACACCCCCAGCTCCTTCAGCTGCTCCTTGTAGGGCTTGTGCTCCAGACCCTTCCCCAGCTGGGTTGCCCTTCTCTGGACTCCCTCCAGCACTTCCATGTCTTTGTTGTAGTGAGGGGCCCAAAACTGAACATTAGTGTGTCCTTGACAGTACCAAGTACCAGAGAAAAGAGTTTTTTAATAGAGTAAAAACATTCTGTAATTCGATAAAGTTTTTTTGTTGTTGTTGGTTTGTTTTTTTTTTTTTTTTTTTTTGTGAAAAGTAAAGTCAGCACACTCTTGAAAAACTTACAAGCATTTCAAACAAGCGTCAGTGCACTCTATCACAATTTCAATTGTTTTCCCCCCAGCTGGATCACCAAAATAAATTTTAAAAAATTAAAAAATAATTTGGGAAATCATCACCACAACTGAAAAGAAAGCCAGTAGGCACTCAAGATTTTGTCTGCACAAGGTCTACTCAGAAAGAAAACATGCAAGAAATTCTACTTGCAAAGTCAGAATACATAAATGAATGATAGTATATGACAAAATAGCTTATGGCTTTTAGGCAAGTATAGCAAATACCATTACTTAGGTTGCATCTACTGTCATATATTTTTTCCAAATTAATACTGTTTTTAACAAAATCATGAACATCATGTCCATGTTCCACTTATCTGTTCACCAACAGTTACACACTATATTTTGCTAGATTTACCTAATTAAAAAAAGCTGGAAAACATAAACCATAAGGTTGTGTGCCATTCAACTAAGTGCTTTATATGTAAATTTCTCAGGACAGCTTTTTGTTCTATGTTAGGTGACAGTAATATTCCATTGATGTGGGGGCCAGAGCATCTACAGGAATTAAATTATTCCTGTTGCTTTTAACTTTAAATCTGCAGTTTCTTGACCATTCCACAGTCAAGTTCTGTGCAGAAGGTTTTAAGCAACTGGCTGCAGAGTCAGGTGTGAGGATACCATGAGCTGCATGACTGCATCAGCAGGTACATGCTGATAGAGTGCTAGCATGGAGTTACACATAGCTAACATTTGTGTCAGACTGCAGCAAAGCAGCCTGTAAGAGCAGGCAGTCTTTGTCTCCTTTATGCAGCACAGCTTTTGTATCATCACATGTCTTAATCTTCCTTTCAGGTCAGGTTTTCTGCAGAGATGGGAATGTGCACAGCACAGGCAGTGAGGGTGTTTCACACCCAACACGCACTGCTGCTGGGCACTTGGTGGTAGGCGTACCACAAAGGATATGAAATCCCAGGTAATTGTTCTTTTTGACTGCATCAAGCATAGGCTTCCTACTCCTCTCTTGCAGGCCCTTGCTAACCCAGTGTATCAGCTATTGTCACACTGTGCTGCTCCTGCCTCTGCTTTGTTACTGTGACAGCTGCGTGACCACAGTTCTCCAACAGTATTTTAGTATTTTTTGCACGTGGACTGTGTTTCTTGAACTGACCCATAAGAACTGTACCTCTTTCCCTTCCTCATTCTTGCAACAGACCAGTTTCCTGGATGGCATATTAAAGAAGCCAACTGTGCAAGTCTAATAAGGCCCATACATATTAGGATGAGCTATGGGGCACTCCATACATGTTCTTCCTACACGGTTTGACTTGCTCAGCTAAGAAATTCAATTAACAAAATGTACAGTTGTCACCAACATGCAATAACATATTCATGTCGTTGGGCACTACTGAACCACAATGACAATTTAGATTCTCTGCTGTAATTACTCACGAACAAACTGATCCCAGGAGCAAACCTCAAGAAGATCTTTTAGATTAGGATCTCATCTTTTTCAGTATAATTATGCCACACAGTAGGCGTAAGTATTTCTCTTTTTCCTTCTTAGCTATTTCACATTTGAAACATTCCTTCACACTACCCATGAGAAAATATGATTGACTCTGTGATACGCCTAAAAATCCTACAGAACAGTAGGTAAGCATTATATAGGGAGACATTTCTGCTATGTTCTTTATCAATACATACACACACATTTTTGTCTGCTGTTTGCTCATTCTTTGCCTTCATCTATATGAGCCTAAACCCCAAACTCATGATGACTGTCATTCCCCACGAACTTATTCCCAAATGGATAGCATAAATGGGGCAGTTTTCTACAATAAAGAATAAGATTAGTGCTTATCTTCTCAGTAAGGAAAATTCCTGAAAAAATTGTGCCTTGCATGACTACCTTTGATATTAGTATATTATTATGATGACATTTTGCTATACGTAAATATATTACTAAGATGGGATAGACAATAAAAAATGAACAAAAGAGTAAGTGCACTCAGCTCTGGACCAATGAGAATAGGGGTGAAAGTAGTCCCCAAATCAATGCTAGCAGAAAAAAAATGTCTCTTCCTGTTGCTCACTGGCAAGAATAGGAGAGACTAGATAGTAATTATTATTTAGGACGTCGTCCTTTCAGTGTTCCAAATCCCCATCTCAGAGAGGACAGTTTTGCTACAGTACTGCTCCAATCAGAAGCTGTATTTCCAAAACTCAGACTAGCAGTGATAGCAGGAGAGAAAAGGCTGACAAGTAGGCGTTGAATGTGTGCCTTAAAAGATGCACTCACCACGTACTAGATTGCATGCGAAACAATGTTAAGGATATAAACTCCCAATTTTGTTGCAGTGCGTAGCTGATGTTCAGAATGAAAGATGGTTTCAGACTGACTGAAGCCTTGAGTTTAGGCTGATGGGGGCTCCTCTTCTGTGACTGGTTATTTGAAAGTGAATCTCCACATTTTCATTATTTTCTCATGTAACTAGAGGGGAAAGAGTTAGTGTTTCCATGCAATCTCAGGTTTAACAAGAAAACTAAAGTTTAGTTTTTAACATTTCCATTTAATATTTCCTCTGACAAGTTCATTTTTCTTTCTTTTCTCATGGAGTTCTGTTTCCTATTCTATGTAATAAATACATACAATTTTCCTCATGAGTGAATTGTGGCATTGTAGCAGAGAAAAATTGTAGCAATTTTTCATTCTGGCATGCTCATTATAATTCTTCACAATAATTGTGAAGACACCAGAAATCAATCTTTTCCACTTTCACACAAAATTGTTATTAGAACAAGAAAAGGAATTATTCACCTTAACCCCTTAAGGATGTATTCACATTAATACAACAAATACTGTTATTCCATTTTGAACAACTTGCTATGTAAAACATGCCTTGTCTTACTCATGCTTTATCCTTCCAAATAAATCTTCCATAGCATGATGGTCAAATCACATGAAGTCACAGATGGAATGGAATTGTTTTGGAAAACTGGTAAGCGGATACAACAGCCTACAGATTCACGCTCTATCAGTTACAGTGGAGGGAGCATACCTCCCTAACCTAACACAAGTGTGGAAAAGCAGTATAGCACAGCAACCAAAGAGGAGACTGTCACAGACACATATACTGAAATATTTTAGAGAAAAAAATATCAGAACTATTAACTAATGACTATCAATACACACCTGCTCTAAATTTCTTTTGAAATCCTTCCTCTTTCTTTCAGCAACATGGATATATTCTTATTCAAAAAAACCCCAAACCCATTATTTTATTTGTTTCAAAATCATGAGTTATGAGCATCCTGATAAAAACATTGGAAGATTATTAACTTCTCTGATCATGTGTTATTTGGATCTCTGAGATTATCAATAATGCAAACTTAGAAGCAAGTTAAAACAGAAACACAGTATGACTGTTGAGGTTTAAGAATTTAGTGCTCCCACTGAGACTTTCCAAACCAATGTGTCATTCACTTATTTCTCTTCCCCCCGCAGTGGGCGGGAGAGGAGAGCTGGAGGCACAAAATGTAAAGATCATGGGTTGAGATTAGAGCAACTTACTGGAAGCAGAAAAAGGTAAGGAAAGAACAGTAACAGCAACAATATTAATAACAAAAGTGTGCAAAAAAGAGGGAGTGAATTACATGCAAAAAGTGCTCAGCATGGAGCTCCACTTGACCACAGTTGCCCTGACCATTGCCCCCAGCTCAGAACCAGCATTATCCAACTGCTCCCTCCAGCTCAGAACCAGCACTATCCAACCATTGCCTCCAGCTCAGAACCAGCACTATCCAACCATTGCCTCCAGCTCAGAACCAGCACTATCCAACCATTGCCTCCAGCTCCAAACCAGCATTAATCAACCACTCCCAGCATCTCAGAACCAGCATTATCCAAGCCCTGCCCCCAGCTCAGAACCAGCACTATCTGACCACTGCCTCCAGCTCAGAACCACAGTTATCCAAGCGCTCCCTCTGGCTTGGAACCAGCTTTATCCAAGCTCTCCCTCCAGCTCAGAACTGAACCATCACACCATTGCCTCCACCACACTCACTCACCCAGACCAGGCTCCAGCACGGTCTTTGGCACCAACCCAAACAGGACCATTCCCAAACAGTGAAACGGATGAGGCCACGCTGCTGGCTGCAGGTAGGGCTTGATGCATAAACACACCTTTCCATACCCATCTTACGTACCAGTTACATACAAAAATGAATTTAAAGGTATTGCTCAGTCAGTCTATCAACTTGATAGACACCTTGCTAGGTTATCTGAGCTCTTCCTCAAACAGGCTGGGCAACAGTCCCTAAAGACAAACTTGATTCGTATTTCAACACCAATCTCTGGTTTATGTTTCGTGTGTCTGAAACAAGACCAGCACAAATTGGTTAAAAAAACTACAATGATTAATTTTATTGATACAAAACCACTGCAGAATGCTTTTCAAAGATTATACTAAGACAGCAGGAAAAAACTACAATTTTCCATAAAGAGAGATACACAACTCCCCTATTTTCTAAAGAAACAGTTGCTATTGAGCTTTACCAACTTGTGCAATTTAAAAATGATTACTCTGCACATTTTCGCCAGTTTATAAATGCAGTCAAGAAATATGATATTGCAAAGACATCTAAACAAACACGGAAATAGAGATGAAATGTCAGTAAATCATCTAAACCATCCATCTAAATCATCTATGCAGTGCTGCAATATGAATTACAGCTCTATTCCTTCAAGAAAAGGTGTTACCTTTCTTTAAAACTTCTGAGATAACACAACATTCCTGTGCAGTTTAGTCTATTGCTTTACTAAGTATTTAGTCGAAGAGTTTTCCTCAAGGCATAGCATAAATATTTGTGTGTGTAAAAATTAGGCCAATCGCTATTTGTTTACTTCCTTCATTCCCTGCCACCTCCATGGGACAAATATTGAGAGTCCTCTCTATAGCAACCTATCACAGAGCACACAAGGCTTACATTCTTATTCCTACCATCTCCCTCTTCCCCTTTTCTTGCCTTTTTTCTTCCTTTCCTCCACCACCTCAAACTTTGCCTTACAGTATGCATCTATAAAATCTCTTCTTTTATTAAGCCTTAAGCATTATGACAAAAACACTTAAACACTTAGCTGTATCTAAAACCTGGCATCGCATTAATTTGCAACAGTTTGCCTGTTTCTGTAACTCAGCTCCATCAATGGGCTCTGAAAAATTCATATACAACCTCTGCTCATCATATATATAAGAAAACACTTCGATACAACCTGCTAGAATCTATGCTTCAGGTTTTGGAGTTTTAAAAGAAGAATAAATGAAAGTTGAATACAAGCCACTTAAAAACTTCCTAAAGTAATGCAGATAGCCTGAATTTTGTTTTCTTTTGAACAAGAATTTCAACTACTAACTATACACTGTAGTATGAAAGACTTTCTGTATGCATGCAATGCAACTGAGAGAAGAAAAAGTTTAATGGGCAGAATCTGTCACTAGAACAGCTGAAACAACTGAACATGGAAGGAGGCAGAAGAGCTTCCAAAAACACAGGCTCTTCTTCATATCTGCATCAAAAGCAACAAATCTCAAGATAACAACAGGACAGGAACAAAACACTCCCCAGTTTAACATCATGATGTTATTTATCAAATGTTCTGAGTGAAAACAGTGGTTAGGAGTGGAGGCAAATGTGCAAGCTCTTTAAGCATCTCTAGGCCTATGTTAATACTTTATTTTTCTACAGGAACTTTTCTCACATTGCCAGAAAGTATAAGAGGAAACAAGAGCAAATTGAACTCTTGTTTCTGTGACTGTCTCATTTGCAGAAGTGCACAGCAAATAATCTGTACTGGAAGAACTAAAGAAAGGAAGCTGCATCAATTAATTATGGATTGCAAGGGAAACAGCCTTTATCACTAACTTTGCACAGACCCAGAAGTGTTGTGGGGCAGATCACTGAGATCAGCTCTTCACTCCCAAGAGCCAGAGCCAGCAGTGCCCTGGCAGCCAGGAGGGCCACCCATGTCCTGGGGGCATCAGGCACAGCCTCACCAGCTGGGCAAGGGAGGGGATTGTCCTGCTCTGCTCTGCAATGGGGCAGCTTCACCTTGAGTCCTGTGTGCAGTTTTGGGTGTCTCAACACAATAAAGATCTAAAGCTATTATTCCAAAGGGGAGCTATGAAGATAGTGAAGGGTCTGAAAGAGAAAGCCAAGGAGTGGACAAGGTCACTTGACTTATTCAGCCTGGAGGAGACTGAGGGGAGACTCCACAGCTCTCTACAGCTCCCTAACACGGGGAAGGGGAGGGGCAGCCACCAATCTCTTCATTCAGGTGACCACTAACAGGATCCAAAGGAGCAGCATGAAGCTGTGCCAGGAAGGTTTAGGTAGGATATCAGGAAAACCTTCTTCACCCAGAGGGTGGCTGGGCACTGGAACAGGTTCCCCAGGGAAATGACCACAGCACCAAATGTAATGGAGTTCAAAAAGCATTTGGACAATGCTCTTGGGCACATGGTGTGACTCCTGGGGTGTCCTGTGCTGGGACAGGAGTTGTTCTTTCCTGCCAATTCAGGATATTCTATGACATATATGCTTTAAGCTTTGTTCTTAAGCAGAACCAAGACCAGACTGAAGCACAGCATTCTCCCTGATTCAGCGGCTCTAAGGTGCCTCCAGCTCAGTGCACCACACCCTCATTGTTATTCAGCAAAGGATTTGAGTGTTACAGAGATGATAACTGTAAGGAGGACCCTGACAAGGCACAATATGCCTTCTTTACTGTGCTCTGTTCATGCACTGTAGATACAGTCTCATATTCTGACAGTACTTTTCTTCTGGTTTTCCTCACCACGACAATGGCAGCCTTAGTGCTAACTGAGTTTCAGTATTAGATACCACTGTATGTCAGCTGTGTTCTTGCTGATCTCAGAAATGTGACATATTAGACATTTCAAATTTGGGATTAACTACACGTGTGTGATGAACAAAGGTGGATCCAACATCACTTGAATGGAGTTTGGGGAATATTCATCACTCAGAAGAAGCAGAACCAGTGATTCTTCTTGAAGAACTGGAATTATTGTTTCATCAATAAAGTTCTTCATTCTTCTTTCTTCTGTCACTTTATATGCTTCTACAACACTGCATCCTACCTGAGCATTTCAAAGGGGACTTTACAGTTACTTAATTCCACATCATTATTTTTGGTACAACCCCAGCTTCTGTCTTACTCTATAAAAGGGAATAGCACTTCATTTCAGTATGCTGCCTTTCTCTGACAATTTTTAATATGCCACAGGAAAGTGGGTGCCAATCTTTTTAAGAAAAACTCAATATAGTTGCGTTGATTGAAAATCACAAGTGAAATATTGTTCCTAGGGACATTTTCTATTCTTGGCTAGCAATGTCAATTTGCTCTTCCTAAATACTAGTTTATATTTAACCATTTAATTTGATATCACCTATGCTCTTCCATAACTTCAGAAAGCAATTAGCCATTCTTTCACTAAAAGGACTCCTGTAGTCTAAATGCAGTAAAATCCACTATGTTTCTTAAATACATTGCCATGCTTCCTGCAGGAATTATTAATTTGAAAAGTAGCAGTGATATATATAAATACCACTCTGGGCATGACTAATCCAGTCCACACAATGGTTCAGGATACTGCAGACCAAAACTCTTATTTTGTAACTTTCTTCCTATTGGCAACCTACACAAAGAAAAAGAATAAATTGCTCTGGCAAACTTGCTCCCAGATTTTCCCCTGTATGAGGCTGCACAGAACCTCCCACATCCTATCTGAAGGACAAAGGGGTGCCCTTCATGCTCCCCTTTTTTTCCACACCCAAGTCTCTTGATTGCTTCAACAGTTGTTTTCCTTTCTCTTCAACTTAGTGCCACCAGATTTGAACATAAAAATAAAGGATTAACTACTTGCAGCTGTCTCATTGTTCATTCTAGCTCTACACAGTATTTTTAATCTCCTCTTCTTACTAAACTCCTCTTTTTAAGAGTGTGATATCTATTATTCTTTGTGCATAGCCTAGAACAATGGAGTGCATTATTAACTAGCCCGTGAGTAGCTGTCACCAGCACTATAAGTGTGTTTTATGTATAGAGCCCATACTGCATATATACACATACATATGAATAAACACACATCAGAGATATCTAATTAGGTAGCTCAATAAATTTTAAGAGCTGGAATTCCAGAACAGCTAATTTATCCTAGCTTACTTCTGCTTTTTTCCTCTACATACCAATGACAGTTTATTAATACATTCTCAGCATGTTAACAGGAACAGCTGTTAAATAATAAATGCTGTGCTGTATTATTTTCAGTAGGTGCTTCAGCAATTAAGCTCTGGGTGCCTAATTTCTAGCTCAGTTAGGAAAAATAACTATATCTTATGCAACCAAGCAAAATACTAGGCATTACCCAAAGAGTAACAGAAATATCAAAATACCCATTGTAGAGAATTACTGTTCTCTGTGAGGAAATGTTGGAAACCCAATGGAAATCAACACACCAGAACCTCATGTATTTCTGTTTTATTTATATCAATCCACCCTCAGGCAGCACAACTCCTAGGTCTGTGCAAGAGAAGTAGAGAGAACCTATGGGCAGAGGCATGACAAAAAGGCACCCTGAAGTCACACACCCCCAGAATCAGTCTGCAATATCATTAACCAGCTGCAACATGAAACCACATTCTAGAGCAAAATCTCTGAATATTCACCACTAGCTTGGAGAAATAGTCACCCGAAGAAAATCTTCAAAAGCAGTCAAGAACCTACAATATTGCACATTACAAATTTTAAAATAACTCTTAGCCAAACAGCCTAAAATTAGGAGAAGCTCATATTTGAGGAAAAAAAAAAAGCCCTACATTTCATTTGGTCTGCCTACATAATACATATGGCATTTCCTAAACATGAGAATCAGCTTTGACTACAGAAGGCCATTAAGCTACCAAGCATAAAAAAACCCAAACCCAACAGCTACCATCTAGCTTTTCCCCTTGCAAGGTGTCACGATTGCCTTAATCTACACAGACAACTGTTCAATTAAAAACAAGGTATTTAAAAATATGGTTAGGACCGCAAACACCCCTGTGAAATGTTTATATTATCAGTATAGTCTGATTTATGTTTTTAATTTTATATTTTAACAATCAAGTTTCATAAATGTACTGTACTTCTCTGACAGACATTTATCATTTAAGAAGAAAAGTAAGAACTATCACCTTTCACAGGCTTTCTTGTTTGAAAAAATAGTTCTCTTAACTATTAAAGCTACCACTAAATAAAACAGTACACATAGTGGACTGCAGCATTTCCTTGTTCTAGCTCAAAATGTATTCACATGATTTACATCTGATTTACTACCCCTCCTGACTCATTATTCTGAATAAGATAACTGTTCTGTCTCTCCACAACAAGACCAAAATACATGAAATATTAATTCGCCACATAAATTATTTCCCCAATAATTGCACAAAAATTTCAGACTTATAACATGCTTTTAGTTTCCTTTTAAAAATAAATGTTAATTTAATCTTGAATAAACACTAAGAATAACTGATTGGGGGCTTTTTGTGTGCAAGTATTAGCTTTTCAAACAATCAAACTCTCTGAATGCAAAAGCTTATCACACATCTGTTAGAAGGACTGCATTCATTACTGTCAGCTATCAATCAGTCACAGCAGCACTCTCCTTGAAACATGAAATGTGATTTGCATAGAGCCCTGCTCCCTGTTGCTGAGCACCAGTTAACAAATCATTACTTTCATTTTAAGCTACAGTACCTCATGAAGTATTATCATAACTTAAAGCATCAGAATATTTGGAATTAATTACATTTTCTTACTTTGTGCTGCATATGTGAATGTGGTCAGGCACTGGCACAGACTGCCCAGACCAGCTGTGGCTGACCCATCCCTGGAAGTGTCCAAGGCCAGGCTGGACAGGGCTCTGAGGAGGCTGGGACAGTGGAACCTGGGATCACTGGGTGATCTTTAAGGTTCCTTCCAATCCAAACCACTGTGTGATTCTATTATATGCTATGCACCAATCCTGCAAACCTCCTTGTTTCTCTACAGTTCCTCAGTCATCCTGAGGATTTTCACTAGTATTTTTACATTGACAAGGGACTACCTGACTGAGGTTGTAAACAGCAAAACTAGAAGTCTGGATAGAATTACTGCATTATGAAATACATTTATTAAAAATGACCTGAAGTTGAAAACAAAGAGCATTTTATACTGAATATGGCATACTGAAGTTACTAGGAATAGCTCACATCTCCTGCTCTCCTGACTCTTATGAGTCAGCCATGAGTCTCATTACATTTCATGGTGACTTTTATGCCACATTTTCAGATTCAGAGTACTTCAAATAAGATCCACATTCTGGGCCTCACAATTCAGAAAAAAAAAAGCCCTCAAAAATTAAGCCTAAAGGACATGACACACCAGAACAATAAGGAAAGGCCAAGAATATTAACCTGGAGGGATCTATTACATGTAATGGAAATAAGGTAAAGAGTCCTCTGAGCCAGCAAGAACTAAGTTAACTTGAAGAATGCACAGACCAGCACCAGGTGAGGCAGGTGCACACCCAACACAGCCACACAGCAGCACCATGGGAATGGTGCTGCCAGAGCTGATCTGCCAGCTCTGCACAGCACAACAACACACCATGCACACAAACCAGCCTGGGTTTGGAGAACAGTGAGATTTCCAACACAGCTGAACATTTCTTCATGCACAGCTGATCACGAAACTGCAGTTTCAGGCTGTCTGTGAAGTAAGAAAGGTAGCCCTGCTGACATTCAGATTACATTCAGTTCTTGCTTTCAGCCTTCAGATCTGCTAGAACTGAGATTATTTTCAAGTGGGGAGAGGGTGTTTTATAAAAAAGCTTAGGTTTTTAATAAGTTCCACAGCAACAAGAAGGGCTCGTGCATGTTCTGTGACCTGAAACCTGGCTACATTTTTCAATGAAGCAGGTAACAAATTAGAGGTTAGCCCAAGTCTGACATCTTTCAAGAACTTTGACAAATGTCATATTACATTTTACAGGACAATCACTGTCAGCATAATGTTTCAACTATTATGTAGACAAATGGAATTTCATTCAGCTTACCTGATGCACGTCTGGTGAATCGGTTTACCGCTGGAGCTGAAAGAAAACAACATTTTTATTATTTTTGTAGTAGTTTAACTTGCTTCAAACATAACAATGTTATACTTCATTCAAAGTGTGGCAACTACAAACACCAGATAAGCATTATTTTTGTATATTTGTAGGAACCCATTCACTTTAACTTTTAAGCAGCTTTGCAGGAGATGGTACATACTAACTAAAAAGCTTTCGAGACCATTTTCAGCTTTCTAAGAGTTACTGTTACTTACTGGTGTTCATGAGTGGATGTGAAACATTTAAATCTGCATCTCCATTATTTAATGAGTGCACAGAAATCAGCATCTTGCAAAGAATAATGCAAGCAGGGTATGTAAAAAAATATACTTCATTTTTACAAAATATACCTATTGGAAATCAGGCACTAAAGATATTCCCATAGAGAAAAAGATTAATTTGTAATCCCATTAAAAGCTCAACTTTTGCTTTGACTAACCTTTAAAACTCCTTAGGTAAGTCAGTAACAATGCCAACCCCCACCAAAACCCCAGTGCAAATGTTTTATAGTGCCATCCTGGCACATCTCCAACTGCATGCTGCAAACATTTGTAATCAGACTCCTGCCTTGTTTCCAACTGGGAGAGACTGCAAAACACGAATTACAACACATGGCTTTGCCTCTATTTCATTTCTAGGTTTACCAGTTCCTTCAAGAGTTACTAGAGATAAAATTGAAAGACAGTTTTATGTTTTGCCTTCCAAATAAAACCTTCAGACTTCTAATTAGTAAAAACCACTGGTCTTGAACTCTACTTTCATGTGATGTATTAACTGCTGGAATAAAGAGCAAGAAGAAAATCTGAATGACCTAATTTCAAATGTGGGCAGCAGCCACATTAAAAATGTATGCCCTTACGGTGCTTATTAATATTCAACCTTAAAAACTGCTCTTCATGTTTACACAGAACTGAAAAATGAAAAATATTAACTTTTTTATTTTATCCCACTGAATTTTACATGGGAGTTATGCATCATGTCTTGAACACCTAAGCCAAGAGAAAAAAAATTGCTGAGAAAACAGAAGAGACAGTAACAACAGCCTGAGATGCAAACTGACTTCTTATTCCTTTGGAGACAAAAAACCAGAGCAAAGCTACAATTTCTGAACCACAGTCACACATGGTTTGTACAAGCACATAGAGGAGTGACAGGTCCAAGTGGCAAAAAAATACACTGGGAAACCCAACTACAGAGGTTTGGAGTGCTAGCCACAAGGAGGGAAACCTCTGTTTAATAAGCTCTTACAAACCCCAAACACATATATAGATGAGCACAAGAGTAACAAAACCAGCAAAGTTATTTTGAAACATGAATTCTAATTCCCCCGAACAATTTTTCTTTAAATAAAAAGACAAAAACGTAGACACATTTTTATCAAAACCGACAGCACATTTTATGCAACTGCTGTTTTGTAATGTGGGGACTGTTTGATTCCTCAAAACTGTTTATTTTGTCACTACTGTTCTGGGCCAAATTCATTTCAGGACATCAGTCATGACTGTCACCATCAGATGGCTGAGTTGTTTCCTCAAGCAAGTAAATTTGCAGCAGGTCTCAGCAGATGTGCTCATATTAAAAAAAAAAAAAAAAAACTGGAATCTGACATATTTCTAACAAGAAAGCACAAAATAATGTTTTGCTCCCATTCAGAAGCTTTCCCTAAACTCAGGGAAGGTTTTGGCTGTCAGTTCTGTATATAATCTGTAGATATGAAGCTTTAACTGCTCTAGACAGCTACCTCAGCACATTAAAAAAAAAAAAAAAAAAGAACATAGCACAAAACTGAAATAATTTGAAACATGTTATGGCGATTGTCAAAGAAAAAGTTTCTTTTTCAGCTACATAATTCTAATTTCACTCTTTTATTTGGCTACAAAAAGCTTAGTTTATTGTGTAACAGATTTTACAAATTATTTACTGTTAGAAAAAAAAAAAAAAAGAGCAAGAATGACAGAACCTTGATCAGCAATTATTTTTGACCTTATGTGAAGCTCAAAAAACCAGTACTTCAGCAGCAATCAGACAAAGCCTTCCTGCCCAGACTGGGATTTCATGGAGGTCATCCAAATATGTTACTGGGAGATTTAAAAACAGAACCCACAGTTCTTTGTTACAAAGCAAGCTGAACTACTCTCTATTTTTCTGGTAGCAAATCACAGTATACTTCTGTTGTCCAGAAAGGTGGAAGCATTAGCATACAAGAAAGTCTCAGATAATAATCAGTCCTACAGGAATTTATGTGTTTTCAGTACAAAGTAGATGAGTGGTCAACCAGGTCACGTCTGGCATTGTAAGGTGGGCAAAAGAAAGTCTAAGATGCATTTTTCTTGAGGCATAAAACAAATACTAAATTATCTTTCAAACATGTCAGAAGTGGAAAGTCTTGTCCCAGAAACAAATGGACAAATCAATGGCAGAAATATTCAATGAGGGATACTAAATGCTCCTCCTGGAGCCACACAGCATCAGGAACAGCAGAGAGATTCCCAGGGAAGAAACACCACTTTTTCTGCCTGTGATTACCACCTTCCTTGGACATCTATTTTTAGCCACCATCCTTACTGAGATCTGAGTTAGGCTGACTCTTAGGTTTGGACTGAGATGACTGACCTGATTCACACAGCTCAAGTGAAGTGGAACCCAGAGAGACAGGGATGCCAGGAGACAGTCTTGGCATCCAGGTTGAAATATGAGGGCAGCTGTGAAATCCCACTCACAGGACAGAGGAATACTGTACTTAAATCCACAGGTTCAAGCCCCAAGCTACACAGACACAGAAGTTGTGCTTAGGCACTGGGATTTCCACCCTGCTGCTGCTCCAGCTGCTTCCCAACACTACTTCCCTCTCTCCTCTCAGCCACGTGCACACGCAGGTTCTCAGGACTCTCAGTGCAGGCCCAGCAGAGAGCAGCTGCCTTTGGGCTCTGCAGGCTGCCCAAGGACTGCTCCCCACAGTGTGAAACCCAGGCAGCCTTGTGGGAGGGTTACCCCATCCCAAATCACAGGCCAGATGCAGCGCTGCTGACGCACGGCAGCTCACCGCTCCGGCTTTCCTGCAGGAGTCAACGTGGGAAGGGAATGGGTGTGAGGCAATGCCTACATGGCTATTAAAGTCACCTCTACAGGAAAAATATACTTCATCTTAAAGGTTATAGTGACATCGTGCTGAGGGCTGCTTGATCCAAATCATTCAAGTCAAACAACTTGCTAGAAAAATAACACAGTAACTCGAGTGCCACACACATCCCCACGAATCTGTGCAAAATACAGAAGGAACAAAACTCATTGATTGCAAAACCTCACCCTTGCAAAAGGCAGGATTTTTCCCAATAAAAGGCATAAACAGACAGATAAATTCAGAACATGTCCAGTGACATTTAATATTTTTGCAGCATCAGAAAGAGTGCTGCATCACAACAAAGAACGTATAGCTATGCACAGAGAAAGAATCTTGTTTACAAGCGTGATGTTACTCCAATATTGCATGTGACTCTTCATGTTGTATTTTGTTTCAACCAAAATCTATTACAAACTTCACGGGGGAAAATTATCAGAGGGTGGGATGGGTGTGTATGAGAGAGAAATGACAGAGGTCTGTATCCTTATGAAGTTTTTATTAAATTACCATTTGAAAGTGCACAAGCTTATATGACATATTCCAGTAGTTTGATTTTTGGCACTACATAAGATAGAATTCCACAATCTGTCACTTGTTAGCAACTGAAATTTATGTTTGAAAATCCTTGCTCAGAGAACTGTATGAAGTACAGCGTCTAAAATATTTCGGCAATACAGATCAAGCAAATAAATACAAAAAATTGGTAAATGATCATGACTAGCATGACTTTGTAAGGAGAGGAGGAAATGGGAGTCTGTGGGATGGTTTGTAGAGAATCAAGACAGATAAGATAATGCTATGAAAGAATCCTAACTGGGCATCTTCTAGATGGTTAACCTGTTCTGATAGCCTGAGCTGTCTCTTTGCAAACTCACACTTTAAATGTTTTTGCTTCAGAAACTGTCAAAGATTCTTGTGCCATTAATGTCACGTGGAATAAGAAGCTAAAGACACCACAGACATTAGATATGCAGCCTTGCTAAGAAGTGAGGGACTGTAAGCCTGGGATTCAAGAAGAGGCTCTGCCTATCAGGGGTTGTTAAGGACAGCCTGAGCACTCTGACAGCCAGACCTGTAAACTGGTGCTCCCTGCAGGTCTGCAAACCACAGCAGAGACACATCCCCAGTGTGCTGCAGAGTGCAGGAACCCTGCGTGTGCCCAAGCCAGGTGAGCACACCCCACTCCCTGCAGCTGCTCGGGGGGACAGAGGCCAACAGGAGACTGCTCACGCTCCTGCCACCCTTACAGCAACTCCAGGTAATGCTCTTTTACAGAAAAACACACAAAGCCAAAATGCCTGCTCCAAGTGACAAGGGCTGGCAAGGGATTACTGATTAATCTTCAGTGTTAGTAAAAATTAGAACACTTTCCACAAACCTCACTTTCAATTAGCCACTGCAATTTCTTCATATGGCAAAGGACTAAACCCCCTTAAAAAAATAAATTTAAAAAACCTTCAAAAATTAAACTAAGCTATTACATGTTTAAAATCTTCAAGTTAGCAGCCCATAGTCCCCCAGACCCTATCCTTACTTATAAAGCAGGAATACTGCTAATGTAGTAGCATTACTTAATGGATAGACAAAGAGAAACATCCACACCATAATTTGTCTTCCTTGTATGGAAAGTGCAAACGCCTCAGGTGAACTTAGGAAACAAATGTCATATCCAAATTATTTTTTTTTCTATTCTATTGAAGGCAAAACTGTGTTAAAGCTCTCAAGGACAGCACTGATGTCAGTGGGTCAAACCTAGCCCAAATTTGAACAATAGGCTGAGAACTTGCTCTCAACACACTGTCTAATTTTATTACATTTAACTCTACTGTTTTCAGTAGAGTTATTCTTGATTTACCTATGGTCCTTTCATCATATACACCAAAAGCCCGGGCTAAATTTTAACTGATGAGGATCATGGGCAGTATATGTTCCACCTTTTCAGTTCCAAGCTTATGTATTTCTCAAAGTTCTCAACCTTCAGAAAATTTTCAATTATGCTTATTGCAATCACATTCCTATGTTACACTAGTTAATATTCACTTGTTTTCTTTCACAGATTATTAAGTAGAATGACCTAATCAGAACAAAAGCAAAATCAAATCTAAATGAAAGCCTCTCTAAAATACATGCTTTAGTCAGATTCATGTTTTTATGTCCCCAATGGAGGAAATAAGAGTAAACTCCCCATTACCCAGGACAATGATAGGCTGGGACACCATGGGTAAGAACAGTAATTTGGAGCCCTTCTAATTTCCCTCCATCGCAGGAAACTTTCATTTTAGTTCAGGATTAATCCAGGTAGAATGACTGTTTCAGAGGCTGAGACCAACACAAGACAATACAGTTATGTTAATGTACTTTCACACTAAGACCTCTCAAAATCTCAAGGAAAGCATGACAAACTCACTGACAGTTTGTAGAAATGACTCTGACAAAGAAGTTGCCAGGTCTATGGAGGATGGCTCTTGTCTTTTCTCTGTGAAAGGCTATGACAATCGTGGGGCATGAGAAGAAGGAATGAGCACAGCAAATACACAGCTATTATCTCAAAGACAAACAGTCCTGGCAGTACAGTAGTTAGAGCACAGCTTTCAAAATATTTGTATTTCAATCTGGGAATTTAACAGCAATGGTAATATTTCAGTGATGAAATACAGGAGTTATTTTTTATTATTTCCCTCACCAAGTAAGCCTCAGAAAAGGATTTTTTTTTTTAATTAAAAACAAAATGGAAGAACAGCAGCACATAGGCTTGGCCTTTACACTAAGAGAAAAGGTAAATCACAGCCACAGGTGCTTCCTGTACATACCAGCCTCAGAAAAGGATTTTTTTTTTTAATTAAAAACAAAATGGAAGAACAGCAGCACATAGGCTTGGCCTTTACACTAAGAGAAAAGGTAAACCACAGCCACAGGTGCTTCCTGTATGTCAGCCAAAGAACCTGACAGGTTAGACAGCAACACTGCCACCAAATTTCCCAAAAAACAAAGCTTAACATCTCAAGAATATCTGACGCCCACTCCAAAACTGACTAACCTCAGTGAAGAGCACCCACAGTTCCTAAAGGGGTAGGATCTGCACACAGAGGGATCTGGCTCCATCCAAGGAAAGGTGTGCTGCTGGAAGGCATTGCAAGTACACACCTTCAGGAAGAAAGGGCTCCCTAAGCAGTTGAATCTGCTCCGTAGCCAGGGACACAGAGTGCACACGGACACGTGCGTTCCTACACAGAGCAGAATGCAGGCAGTGAGGCATGAAGGTACCACAGGCTTTCTGTGAATCCTGTGGACTGACTGAGAAGCCAAAGATGAGGGAGAAACAACACTGTAGTGGTAGCATTAATGTGCTACTGGGAGAAAAAGAGAGAGAGAATAATTTGGCTGTTGCAAGAAAAGTACATGTTGGCAAGAAAAAATGGCTTCATCTCATGGGATGCCCTAAAAATTGCATCTACAGATTTTAAAACCATCTGTACCAAAACAAATACATACATAATTATTGCTGTCTTTGCAGACATCAATACATCTATAAAAGAATTTAAATACACAGAAACCAGAATATCTCGCTGTATGTGTCTACTGAGGTACAACTGACTATCCTGTAGTTCCCCAGGTCTCCCGTTTTTTTCCATTTTTAGAAAAGGGGCTTATGTTTTCCCTTTTCCAGTCAGTGAAACTTCACTGACTGCCATGACTTCTCAAATTTGATGGATAGTGGCCTAGCCACTTCCTTGGACAGTTCCCTTGGATGCATCTCATCAGGTCCCATTAACCTGTGCACATTCAGGCTCCTCAGAATATACTGAACTGACCTCCTACAGCAGGTGGTTCTTCATTCTCCCAGTCCCTTCTGGGACTTGAAGTCTTCTGCAACTTGGGTGCTGTGGCTGGAGCACTTGCCAGCCAAGACTGAAGCAAAAAAATTGTTAGGTACCTTGTCCTTCTTCATATACAGATAATCAGATCTCCCATTTCCTTCTGGAGAAGGCCCACATTTTCCTTAGTCTTACTTTTATGACAAACACATCTGCAGAAGCTTTCTTTGCTGCCCTTGATATCCCTGATCAGACTTAATTCTTTCAGGGCTTTAGTTGTCCTAACCTGACTCCTGGCTGCTCAGACAATTTCTCTGTATTCTTCTGAGGCTACCTGTCCTTGCTTCCACCAGCTGTAGATTTCCTTTTTGTGTTTGAGTTTGTCCAGGAGCTCTTTGTTCATCCATAGAGGCCTCCTAGCATTTTGACCCGACTTCCTTGTTAGGATGCATCACTCCTCAGCTTGGTGGAGGTAATTCTTGAATATCAATCACCTTTCTCAGGCTTCTCTTGCCTCCAGGACTTTCTCCCACGGCACTCTATCAAGCAAATCCCTGAATAGGCCAAAATCTGCTGAAGTCCAGGGTATTGAGCAGTGCACCCTAATCACCACCCTGAGAACCTCAAACTCCACCACTTCTTGGTCACTGCAGCCCAGGCTGCCCTGGAGATTCACATTCCCCACCAGATCCTACTTGTGGTGAGAACAAAGCCCAGCACAGAACCCCTCCTTGCTGGCTCCCCTATCCCCTGGAGGAGTTACCACCAATGCATTCCAGGAATCTCCTGGATTGCTTATGCTCTGTTGTGTTGTCCTTCCAGCAGATATTGGGGTGGATGAAGTCCCCCATGAACACCTGGGGGACCTCATGTGCTTCCTGGCCTGGCAGCTGGAGCAGACCCCCCTACAATGTCCCTTGTCCCTGCCCTCCTTTTAATCCTGACCCACAGGCTCTGGGTTGGCTCCTCTTTCCCCAGACTTTGCTCCATGCCCTCCAGCTGGTCGCTGGCATGAGGGCAACACCCTCCCCTCATCTCTCCTGCCTGTCCTTCCTGAAGAGCTGTGTCCTCCCATTCCAGCGCTCCAGTGACAGCAGCCATCCCAGGACACAGGATCACAGCCCTGCAGGCCTGTGCACGTCTCTGCCTGCTCTTGTTTATCCCTGTGCTGTGTGTGCTTGCACAGGGGCAGTGAGGTTGGGTCCCCAGTGAAACAGCTCTCTGGCTGGAGTTACTCTGCAAATTGTTTATTTAACCTGTCAGAACACAGAACATTGAAAGTGATGTAAATAAGTCTCTCCTATTTACATCAGTTAAAGAGATTTCAGCTCTTATGAATAATTGACGCTGTATGTAATTACAAACATTGAAAATAAAAAAATTAAATGGCTGCCTGATATGTTAGACCAATGAGCCAACACAGTGAAATGGCTTTCACAGCTCATTATTGGGAATCAAATGCTGATCTTTTCCCACCCAAACAGCTTGATCAAGATTTTTGTTTTTAATTTTTAAATCTATTCTTTCAGATTAATGTCCCATGTTAAAGCAACAAAGTGAAGATGTTGATGAGTTTTTCTATCCTAAATATGTATCCTGTTACTTAGCATGCTTGCCCTTAAAATTCATCCTCGTTATTGCTTGTGGCCAGTACACTTGGTCATTATCTGATTAAAACTAATCAGTGATCTAGATAAGAGGAAACAAATATATATAATTTACAGCAATATTTCCAATCTTCTGTAATACCACAGGGTAAAAAAGTTAATTTGTGTTAGAATTTGTCTACGTACAAGCAGAAGATGTGTACATGTGTGGAAATCTTGGTTTGGAGCACTTGCTGCCCTCAACCCTGGATTACTCAGGATATATGATGAAAACTAGAAGTGTCAGAGACAATACCTTTTGAAAGCAAAACTGAGCCTAAAAATACCAATGGAATAAATGTATGAGGGAGGTCAGCCTTCCTAGGCTGTGCCCTGGGCTACAAAGCCCCAGTCCTTCCCACCCGGCCAAGACCCCAGACCTGCAGCTCTGCTTCAGCAGGGGGTCACCACCTATACATTCTGGTTTTACTTGAATTTCCTATTTCCCATTTTTTTCTGATTTTACTTGAATTTCCTATTTCTGTCCTAGCAGAGTGGGTTGGGGTTTGTTTGTTTGGAGGGGTTTTTTTTAACATGATCACTACACCCAACACCATTTGCAGTAACATCCTGCTTTGCTAATTTATTACCATCTCCAAGGGATATTCTGCTATAGCCAGAACACAGCTTACAATTGCTACCAAACAATCTGACACAAAACGTCAGTAATGCTCACCTTCTTACCAACTCTAAATGGCTTCTTTTCACTTGAAATTTCACAAGCTATTTTAAGAATATTGTGGTTATTTGCTTTCTAACACTGCTGCATAGGCATTTAGATCCATTTCATGTTCTTTTCTGCTTTCTAATTTTGCTGCCTGGAGCATATATACTAATGTATGCACGTTCCCTATCAGAACACAAGAAAAACTGGTCATTCTGCCAAAGCTCTACCAGCAATGCCCAGATCAGCTGGGATCCTCTAAAGGATCAAATTGGCATAATTGCTTCAGGTTCACCATCTCATAAAATAAAAAAATCTGTACCTGTCCTTGAAACAATATTTCTGTCAAACTGAAAACTAGAGCACTGAAGATTTTATGTGAATGACTTGTTCTCCTGATTTCCTTCCCTTAGCCATTACATAACAGTGCTTTAGGTCCTTTGTTGGGGGGTGTATGGTTTGTTTGATTGGTTTCTTTTTTACAAAATTTTGGCCTATGTCTTTTGTCTCTTGACAAGATATATTTATTACATAGGAATAACATTGCAATCTCACTGATGGAAGTGGGCTGGAGAAGATGTCAGTATTCCTCTCTGAAGGAGTGCACCTTTGTGTAGAGTTTATAATTATCTCATCTATTTTATATCATTTGACAATGGTGAACATAACTGCTTTCTCCCATACACATTCATACTACCCATGTTTAATCTAAAGCCTCAAAGCATTTGAGACTCAGGTTTTCCTACTATTTTTCATGTTTTCATCACTTTGCTATCAGGTTATTACAACAAATCCTACATGGGCAAACACCATTAAAACTTTTCAAAGCAAAGACTTTATACAAAGACTCTGCTTGGTTCCTAGGACTGCCTTGGCAGAAATGTGTGGTACAAAACACCTTGATGAAGAAGTATATGAATATGTATAATCTGCAATCTGCATTGCCTGCTTATTCACTTCCTGGTGAAATCTAAGATTTTGGATTTGATGCATATTTTAAGAACATTACGTACTTAAAGGGAGTTTCTCTTGCATTCATGATAATGAATTCTCAGCTATTCAGATCTAAAATAGACAATTTTGTTAGCTTTCAGATAATGAAGCAAAGCACATTTTCCACACTTGGTTTTAGAGACAGGCTGAGAGATATACTTCAACAGAAAGCACAGTGACTGTAAAGAAAAAAATTTTTAAAAGCCCAAACCCCAAGTGTTATTGCTTGAATATAATGAAAAGAATGGCTGTTTTAGAAAAAAAAAAATGAAAATAACCCTAACCAAACAAAATAAACATAAGCATCTAACTAGAAAAGCCACAGCCAAAGAGAAGCTCTTAAGAAGTATCTTGTCCTCACTCCTACCACATAGAAGAAGCTTGTGGGTGATACTGATGGCAGGATAATGCTTCCTTGCATCCAGCACACTGACTAACAAAACACCTCACAGTCCAGAGCCTACCTGCCATTTCCTAGTCAGATGTTCCACTGGTTAGACTACAAATAACATAATTCCCATCTGAGACAAACTGTCCAATGTCTGGCAGCCAACCAAACCAGTCAGTGAAACGACACCAAAACCAGCAAGTCCCAGTATCCTCACACCAGCTAGGAACACACCTACTCAAGTCACTTAACTTGGTGGCTGACACCTTCCCCAGGCTCCCACAGGTCTGAGTGTGGCTTCTGAGAACAGGTTTGGGATACTTCTGGGGTTTGTTTTTCTGTTTCTAGCTAATGCCTGTACAGACCTGGGCAACACCAGCAACAAAAGCCTGGGCTACAAAAAACTAGTGTAGAGATCTGAGAGTTTGAGTCAAAGGTAGAAGAGAGAGGAGGGAAGAGAAAAGACAAAATCCAAAATATTTCATGGTTGCCTTCCCATATATGCAGTGCTGAATCACTGCAAGCAGCCACTGGGGATTGCAGTGAAGCTGCTGGCCAAAGCACCCTCTGTGATTTGGCCTTTGCAGTTCTCAGGACAAGTGAATGAAGCACAGCTGGTGCTGGCAGTGCACTCACTTCAACACAGGCTGTGGGTACCATGGCAGTGTCTGCTCTCATCCTGCCCTGCACGTGTGGGACAACAGGATTCCAAGGAGAAGGTCAGATACAGATTCAGCTTGAGTGACACAAGCACCTACCTCCCCTTCCAACAGTCAGAACCACTATCCACATCCACAAGACCACTGATGATGCCCTAATTATAGAGACCCCAGGTGTGGTTCAGGTTGACTTTAATCAATGTCTGTACGAGCCATGGAAGAGCATAGAGAAATTCACCACAGAATCCCTGGTGACAGCAATACCTAAGTGCTTCCACAAATCTTCACAGGCTTCATTTTTGAGGTAGCTGCATGCTGGCCTGTTGACATTGCTTCAGCAGCAATGCAATCTGCTGCTGCTGAAGATATGTGAGATGTCCCAGAGCAACTGAAGGAATGCAAATAACAAGAAAAATCCATCAACAATGAGCTACTGTGACTTAAAATAGAACAAATTTTTGTTCTCTCTATTGATAAAGAATGACACAAAGGAGCACCACATCAACATATCATGCTGTCAACAACGAACTGAGGATCTTACAAATGGCATCTCCAAAACTGGACAGCTGGGAGTTGTTCTCCCCTGAACTGGGCAGGTAAAGAATGGTGGTAATTAGGGATAGCTACTTTCCAAGTGACCAGGCAGGACTTGGAATCATTCCCTTGTGAGGACCCACTGTGATGTCTAACAACTGACCAAAGAGCAAACAAAGCATGGGACTCATCTCCATGATCACACCATCCTGATCCTGAAATTCCTCCTGGAATGGTTAGCTCTCAGTTTTCAAACATGTTACCCTGCTGTCGCTCCCTCTTCTAACAAATGTAGGCATGCAGAACATGTTGCAACTCACAGCACAATATGTACATTTATATGACCATGACCAAACACAGACCCAAGCTGCTGCATGTGACTGTCCCAGTGCCAAGAGGCAAACAACAGCTAACATAGTACATATTTGGTATAATGCCTTCATTTAGCATATTCTTCCAGACCTACTCTCATATCAGACTGCTTTTCTCTTCCACAGTAACAGCTCAGAACATCCCAGGACTATACCCTGACTTGGTGAGGAGATTTTTGTGCCCCAAAGGTGTAATTTGTGCATAATGATGCCAAATATTGCCACTGGAGCCCCTTTATGTATCTAGTCTTTATTCTCAAACTGCTTCCTACCCATTCTTAATTATGGAATCTTTAAGGGCAAATAACTCATTTTTTCAAGAGAATGGAGAGGTCAAAAAGATCCCACAGCTGAACTGACCCTACGGACAGATTAATAGGACATGCCATTTCTGTCCTGAACAAATCGACTCATGCAAGTGAGCTGAGGAGTGGCAAAGAAAACTGCAGACACCAATTTATTTCAGTACCTTCTGTTGTGTTAATGTGAAACAGAGATTACTGGCAGCACCCGAACAACATTCCCTGGGAAAAGGGGTAGTCAAAGTACAGATACAAAGATGTACCTTCTATAATTTATTTTCTTGATACTGCAGTAACGTTAAAAGCACTCCACAATGCAAACTAAATCCAATTATGTCTTTCAGCTCCATTACTTGTGGATCACATTCAGAAATGTCTAGTAATGGAAGTAGTGGATTTTTCAGTATTTCTCCAGTTTGCTCAATAGTTTGGGCAGCACTTGAAAAGTTGCATCTCCTGAAAGTAAACTTCAGCATCACAGTCACTTTCACACTCATTTTGTTCTTTCCCTGGTGAGGGACGCTTGAGAACATTGTCCTGATTCCTTCAGTAACTATCTGTGAGATTCCTAGCAGGGGCCAACTTTCCATGACTCTTGATAGCAAAACTCTCCAACAGGCTGATTAGTCATCAGGCAATTAAATAATTCTTGGCATAAAACAATGGTCTTCCAACAGAGGGCTTTAAAAAAAGCAAAACAAAAAACCAACCAACCAACCAAAAATTAAAAAAAAAACCCACTCAAAAACAAAACAACAAAAAAACCTACTATGCTTCCACTTCAGATTCCATAGCAAAATTGCATGTGATCATGACACCACTACCTGAAATACAGCTACAACCAACCACAGCAAATGTCACGGGTTATGACCCAAAGACTCCTTTCCTGAAGACCCATCCAAGAAGTCCAACACAATTTCAAATTGTCTATTTACACTTACCCTGCCTGGGAATACAATCCAAGATTTGGGTACTGAACAGGAATATACAGAGCCAGAATAAAGGCAGACTAGCAGATGCAGATAATCTGGAATACTGCTCAGACTCTCTGCTTTGGGAAATGGCAGAAATGCTTTAATCTGTCTATGATAAATTGCTACTTGTCCTGATAGTCTTCCCACAACCTACACACCTTTCAATAAATTCTATTTCTTTTAGAGTAGGTAAACAGAAAATGTCCAGAGTGCATTAAAAAAAAGAAAACAAAACACTGCCTGCCTAGGTACATGGCAGACTAGCAACCCACACCTCTGAAAAAAAAAATGCCCTACTTTCCAGGCTATGCCATATTCCAAGGGCAAGCACTAAAAAATCTTCTCTTGAAGCCAAGACAATGTGCAAACAAGCATGCTAAAAAGCAGACTGGCCTAGTGATCTGGATATTCAAGTATCCACAAAGATACACTGGAGTTTCCTCTTTAATTTACTGGAACATGCATGCTTTACATTAAACTCTCTGCAGAAGAAAAAAAACAATCCATTTTTGTAAATTAAATTGGAATTTTCTAACATTTGTCTTGCTTTCTCAAAAAAAGGAAAAAAAAAAAAACCCCACAGACTGCTTTAGGAAGTTTCTGAAATTAAAGGACACTCAGTTCATGAATCAGGATAAATACTGCTTTTCAGTTACATTCCCAGCATTCACATTAGTTTACTACAAGAGAAGATGAGGAGATTATTTTGGGCAAGAAAAAAAACTTGAACGAAGATGAACACTTGAAAACTTGAAAAAAGATGAACACTTTTTGTCCTAATAGTGGATTTCTCAAAAAAACCATGAAGTTACAAAAACAGACAATTTTTTTAAGAAAAGATGGTGACTTAAAACTAAAAATTTATTCACCTTTTATAGGCAGAGTTGATGCATGACCTTTATGTTAAATGTGACCTGAAGAGCACATGGTTGAAGGCAGGATTCTGTAACAGTTATCTGGCAGGAGCCCATACTAACAGCCACAGGAACCTTTTGTATAAACAACTTGGTAAATGACAAAATGAGTTAGGAATATCAAGTAATGCAGTCTCAGGTTTATTACACTTTTAAGGGCAATCTTTGTAGCCTAAACAAATCATACAGGTCTCCTCTGTTTACAAGGGCTTTGCTGATTGCTCAGGTATTCCTGCACATTTTAATCAAAGATAAACCCACCATTTTCTATATTTGGCCAGAAAAAAATTACATCAGATAAAAATTTCATAAATTCTAGCATCAACTGGGCCCTGGGCTCTGTAGTCCAAAGATACAGAAGTTTGTTTAAGTATTGTAGGCAAACAATGACACGTGAGCCCTTCACAATCCTTCACATACATACTGCTACAAGATCCCAGCAAGCTGGGAATGGCAAATATTCCACTCTGCCAATTTAGAGGCACTAGTGCAAACCACTCAAAGGCACACAGCAAGGCTGTGACACACATGAACAATTCACCAAATTTGTCCTAACTCTCAGAGCCCTATTTTTAATTTGTTGATCATTCTTCTTCCTTAAAGGATAGTTATCAAGCAGTGAGATTAGAGTAGACAAAAACTTAGCCTTCAGTCCAAATTCTTTTGTCTTGTGGATTTCATCCAGACCGACAGAGTATTACAATAATTTTTTTTCCCACAATTTTTAAGTATTTCTTATGACTGGTAGGATATGGGACGTTACCCTCAGTTACTATACTACACCCTATATAGTAATTTAAAAATGTTTTTATCATTAATTTGATGGACTACAAGAGCTTCATCAGGCCAGGCTATTAAAAACAGACAAGTATGTATTTCCTATAGCATATAGTTTCATAGGCACAGTAGGTGTTCCTGTATCATGACCTTAAAATTTCTGTAAGTATTATAAATTATCACTAGCCAGTTTTACAGACGTGCCAGTAATTCTGAAAAACATGCCTTTTTCATTTGTTTCACACCTCCAGATCAAAGCTCTCCTTTTTGCTTTTAAAACAAGAAGTTACTCAGAAATCAAACCACTTCCATAAAACATGTATGATCTGACAACAGAAAACACAGTCAAATAAATGTAACATATTATCCTAGATATCAAAACTACTGATCACCAAAAGCACTTTTTTAAAACGGAGAAGTATGATTAAAATTTCTTTTGATACAAACAGGAAAAGAGCGACAGTTTTGTATCCAGTACAAAGTTTCACCTCACATTCTCACTGGAATTTGTGTAACTATCCAACTACAAAACTCCAATCTTCTTTCACTCCTTTAAGCACAGTTATATGATCTGATCCTCACTCTAGGAACACAGAACCCCATATCAAATAACTACACAGGGAGAAGTTATCCTTAGAAAACCTTGCAACTGCTCAACCTCTAAAACACACTTTGTGTAAGAAAGGCATGAGGCTAGTTTTAGAGGGGGAAAAAATTATAGCTAAAATGTACTGTATTAAAGGCTCTAGCTAAAAGGAAAGCTAAATTCATCCTTTCGTCTGGAAAAAAAGTAGTTCTACAGCTCTATAAACTGTTTTGTCCTGGAATGCAGAGCATAAGTTAAACAATGTCAGTTCCTAGCTTGAACTAAATATAAAGTAGGGTTTCCGGAATAAATGTGTACATCTTATTGGCTCGGTCTTTACATTTTTAAAGCAGCACATGTGTTTACACTCTGACCTTTGTACATTTTCCAAATGAAAACAAAACAAAAGCATCTAAGCAATACATCTAAGTATTTTCAGCAATAACCAGGCTCCTGTTATTTCCAAGCATCAGTCACAGTCAGGTAACTCCAAGTGTCACAGCAATTACATTTCTATCCTTGATATTTAGAAAGGGTGTTGTTCCACACCACCTTGCCTGTCAATTTTAAATTGCTTTCAGCAGAAGGCATTCCAACACTGAAAACAAGCAAGGGCAATTTCATTTTGCAAGTGATACACAAATTCCTAAACAAAAGAAAAATCTGAACTTGCTCTACCACTTTCAATTGAATTTAACAATGAGAAAAGCCTCAAAGGAAAGAAGTTTCTCATAATATGTGAAAAATAGAAGCTACCAAACCAGTACCTAGCCTGAAGGACAGGTCACATAAATTCAGTCTTGGCCTGCCAGCTGATCAGTACTAGACATTCTCAATGTCAGTACTAGATGGCTCTGAACCAGACACTCAGGTGCTTCCTCCACCCGAACACTGCAGTGCACCTTTAGGAATGCAATCATTCCCGACTCAATTCCTGAATCAGACTCAGCTCTGTGAGGGTACAATACACACCCCATGCCATACACCCACTGCCTCTTTCAGGCCATCAAGCTGGGTTGTTTTCATCCCAGCTGAACTGAACCCATACATCCTGGTTTAGGGCAAATTTGGGAGGAAACTACAAAAGGGGTCCCTCTAGAAAGCAGATTCAAGCCCTTCCCTCTACTGGTTCAGGAAAATATTTCCTTGGAGAAAAGTGGAAAAAACCTATAAATTTAACAAGCAAAGCATCCACAAGCATAAGAAATGAATAATATTAACCAATACACCCTCTCGCTGTTCTGAAGGGATGGCAAACTCCCGAAGTCCCTGCTGTGGCCGTGGCTGGGCTCGCTCAGTCTCTTCTCCGTCCCTCCTGCGCTGGAAATGCCGCGGCCCCGGCCCTGCTGGGCCCAGGTGGGAGCTCCTGGAGCCCTTCGGGTTCAGTGCAGAGCAGGGCTGAGCAGCTCCAAGAAAAGGAAAAGCCAGAGTGCAGGGAACGTCTCTGCCCGAGCTAAAGCCAGCCGAAGCAGAGCAGAGCTGTGTCCCGCTGTCTGTCTGTCTGTCCGTGCTGCAGGCAGCGCGGCCCAGCAGCGGCAATGCGGAGCAGGGAGCGCCGCTCCTGAGGGCGAACCGCGCGCTCCTGCTGCCCGGCCTCGCCCCAGAACCGGCCCCACAGGGGCAGAACTTCTATCCAGCACAACCAGAACAGAAACTGGGCATAACACAAGCGTCACAAAGTCACCCCAGGACACCAGACAACCAGCCAGTGCTGGAATAAATTCACACTATGATTTAAAGAAACAAAAGAGGCTCGTGCCAGTTTGTTCGTTCAGAGCTGTGTAGTCAGTTTTATTAGCTCTTCATAAGCACCCGTATAATAACTTCAGCAAATTAAACATCAAAACTTTAAAAAAAAATAAAGAAACTCACTGAAAACGACATTGCAGTAGATGCCAAAGGTGACACATCAGAAGGCATCATACTGACCACAACCACAAATGTAACTGCTTTCTCAGGAGCTAAACACAACTTAGCAAGCACAGAAAACTCTAGGCTCATACTAAGAGCAAAAATAGTTTTGCTTAATGGTTAAATTGCCCCGTGGCAGTGGAATGATGCCCTCCTTGTGCCATGCCAATGGGGTCTCTAACAGACCCTGCTGAGACAGATCCCTGCTGTGGGCTGGGACCACAGGCCAGCTCCCTGAAAAGGGACTTGGGTCTGTCACCTCCAAGCTAGAAGAGGCAAGAGATGGCCTGCTCTATTAGGGAGAAGCACAACTCTCCTTAACCTGTAGGATTTAAGGATGTCATTCTGAAGCTCATTTGCACGTCTAGTTTTGATTCTGTCAAGGATCCAGATGATATACTGGCAGAATTCTTCCAGAGTTAGACATAAAAACATTTTACTAACATGAAAAAGCATATTTCAGTAATATGAGGTACAAGCTGACACCAAGATGACTACAATGATCTGGATCCTTGTCTCCTTTTTTGAAAAGCCTATACATGCCCCTGACATCAGCTCAGCCCCAGATGGTCCCATATTACCTGGTGTCACACCTATGGAGACAGTGAGGGTCCTGCTACAATTGTAAATATTAACCTGCCTCCTTTCCACTGTGAAGGGTGATCACACACATTTCTGTGATTTATCTCCCATTACTCCCAAACAGAACTGCAAATAGTACTTTATCTCAAAACAAGAGAAATGGATCTTAGCCCCTGATTGAGCTTCTGGATAAAGAGTAGACAAAGCAACCTTCTTAATTTCACATACTGAAAAAAAAAAAAAAAAAAAAGGCAAAAGAAGGAAAACAAAACACTTGATAACCTCTCAACAGCAGCAAAAGATGAAATTTTTCTTACTGTCTCTTACTATCTCCTACTACCATTTGTTTCTTTTCACTGTTTGTTGGTTTTTAGGTTTTTGGTTTTTTATTCCAGTGCATGAGGAAGATCCTTCAGCCAAAAAAAAGGTCGAGATAGAAGAAGTAGGTTGCAACACACTGCTGTACTTTTGTGCTCCATATAAGCTTCCCAGGAAAACTCTCTTTGGTGGAAATGGATCAATGACATCCAATTTTGGCAGTAGCGTGAAACTCAGGTCTTTTTAGCAGTATTACAGAAATTTTTGTCAAGAAACGCCTTGAATTCCCAAACACAAAGCCAGAGAAGAGGACAAACACCCACATATTTGCATGGAAAGCACAGCTTTCTCTTACAAGCTCCAACTGTTCTTTGATTAGATTTCCCAAGACTTCTCAGTCTCCCTATACCTCCCAAACCCTGCACCTGTGCTTAATGAAATAATTTGAAGGATGGACTTGAAGAAAGTATGACATTCTTCCTCTTCTTTTTTGCATTTTTTTGAGGCCATAAGCTGAAGTAATTACAGATGAGCCATGTTCACATGACAATACATTCCAGATAGACAGTAAATTATGGTGCATTTAAATCAGTGACTCCATTTTATTCCTGATACTAAGAAGGTAAAACCAGAAGAACAAATTACTTCTTTTTGCAAGGTGGATAATGGAAATTAATCTACATCTACTCCCACCTCAACTGCCAGCAGCAGCTACATTTCAATAGAAGGGGAAAACTGACAGATTAGCAAGGGAGACATGCAGAAAAATACTGCAGATGAATTTTTTAACACAAATTGAAGTTAGTAGTATCTAAGAATAAATAACCATCTATTTTCTTTCAAACAATTTTTATATGTGCATTAGGCATTAAACAATATTTCTTGCAGGCTGAAGCAACAGGAAGGAAGACAGGTTGTTAACTCTGTATTTAAATTACCTCACAGATGCTTAAATATTGTAGTGGTGAAGGCTAAATCAAAGTTTCTCATGTTTAGCCTACCTATTAAAAACCAGTAGAGAGAGATAAATTATCAGCTAAAAGATGGGTTTTAGAGAAAGATGCCTGAACGTTACTCAAAGTTATTGAACAAAATGGCTGGAGAGAAAAAGCACTGTGAGTTCAGAACTGAAAAATAAAAACCTCAAAAATAGAACTAAAGATAAAATGATGACTGGGTCTAGTACTAAAGAGACTCATGAAAAAACAGATCGATAAAGCTACCGGATCCTAACTTCTCAATTTGAGTAGAAATTAGGCATAACTGGGGACAAAAAATAAACCTCTCCCTCCATGCTTAATATCATCAGCTATTAAGAATATGCAACTTTCAAAACTCATTCATGATGAAAAAATGGATTTATTACAATAGTAGAAAACACTTTGTTTGAAGTCTTAATAAAATTTTGATAGAGGTCTATAGCACATATTATAATTGTTTCTGACTGCAAGTGTGATGAGTATCACAAACAGTATTGTTTTGGAAGAGAACAAGAAATCTCAGGACAATTCCAGCCCTCTATTAGACAGACTTTTTCTCATGTTAACCCTTGTTAAAACAGGAGGAATACTTAAACATATTTACTAGATTTTAGACATTTATTTCCAAGATATTAAATAGCAAAAATTCTTAATAAAGGACTTAATTTCAAGGACTTGTGGTATTAATCTGAATTTTTTAGCAAAGGCAATTACTGGCCCAAAGATGGAGTTCTCCAGCATCAATGATAAGTGTGATAGCTTCAGAGAGAGGATCTAAAAGGGAACTATTTCAGTGGTAAAAATAATGGGAAACAAATTGGAAGGACCAGATCAGTGCAGTGACAATATATATTCATATGTGAGGTCACCCAAAAAAGGCCAGAGCAAAGCTGTCATGGACAGCTTGAGTTCAACTGAACCCATCTCCTGCAACACTTACAAATGCCTTACAACCCATGGCATTGAATTTTGGTTTTCACACTAGCATTACAAACTATCATTACAGTCAGATTGGGAAAACACACCAAGAATTTCAGCCTGTGTGCCTGGGCAGGCAAGTCTGGATGCTTACGCTTGGTTCCAGCTTGTATTCATCCCAACACCAAGAATTCAGTACATCTTTTATTTATAGTCTACACTGAGGCTTTGCAAGGAATGTTTTCTTTCCAGTGTTGGGCAAGGATTTATTTTCTTCCTATCTGGTATGCTTTACAATGGACATCTCTGCTAAAAAGGTACAATATGAAAACACTACCACTATTTATAAAAACATGTTTGACATCTGCATCACAGGGATTCAGAAGGGATTGACGCTGTTATAAAAATCTTTATACAAGCAGGATGGTAACTGGAATGATTGAGCAGGAAAGATCATGTTACTTCTCCTTTCAAAATCTATTTTCTACAACAATTTTCTAGACCTTCCACTCAGGAAGTCTTCATAATATTTACTAATTGTCCCTTTTAGCCCAGCTTTACAGAAACCACTTCAGTCACATAACTGAAACTGTATGTGTAAAACATCCATTCTCATTATCAGCCTGTACCTGCTCAAGCTCTCAGCTTCAAGTTCTTGCCCTGATGATTTTTTTCTTAACCTCATTAAGCAATTTAAGAGTCAAACACATAAGTGAAAAACACTTTCTGTTGTTACAGCATGCTTTTTACAACTCTACCTTCCATTATCCACAGTGTTATAGCACAATAAGGCAAGGCTGATTAAATTAAAATTTGGATTTTTTTTAGTTGTTCTATTCTTTATAATTTCCTTATTTTATCTGTGGTCCACAAATTACTTTTCTGAGCGACAATGCTAAAAGGATGCTGTTTATGGAAAGGGTGGCAAACTGCCATATGGCTGTGGTACAGTTCATTCTGAGGATACCTTGCACCTACAATCTGCATTTTACTCCTATGCACTTCAGGCACCCTTGCCTGTCTCCATCCCCCTTCATTTCAGACCTCTCCCGCTTTTGTATGACATGGTATCATTGGAAATGCTGGACATTTGATTACCATAATCTTTTTTACCTAACCCCAAAACTGTGTGTCTTCTGGGTTACTTGCTGCATTGATATAAATCTGGATTTGTCTACTACACTGCCTAGAAACTGCAAATAGAAATTCTCTGTGTGTACTTCTGCTATTTTTATCACTAAATGCACAAAAAATTGAAACAGAGCTCCTCATATTTTTTAATGAAAAACTAAATTGACAAACATGACACTTTTCTGCAAGGAAAAGTGTAATAACACCAGTCAATTAGAAACGTAAAAAATGAAGAGAAAACAAAGCACACTCAAAGCCAAATTTCACCCTCTTCAACAAAGTCTTGTTTAGTACTATGAGTGAAAACTGATCCACAGACCAAAAAATGTATTCAATAAAGACAAAGATTAAATAAACCCCAAGTTTCTAATTACATATCATGATCAAAATATCCTGTTCAGTTCCATGCAGGAAATGGGTGATCATTCCTACCCAGCATGTGGAAGGGTTAGCCTAAAAGGGTTCCCTGGAAGGATAAGGGGTTTCAGTAATAAACCCCATATAAAGCTATCCAGACATACCAGTATCATCATCCAATGTCCCAAAGAAAAGGGGGAAAAAAGTGTGTATTTTCTTTAGAATTCTCATAAGATTACTTTCAAACAATACCCTAATTGATGGATGTTTATGTTAATATATACTTATAGACAAGCTTATTTCTTTTGACAGGTTTATCCAGCATCTAGTAATTCACGTATACACAGAGTTCATCTTTTATGCACCCACATCCATAAAACAAGCAACAATATCAAACAGACTATGTGATAAATGTATCATGCCTGGTAAAATCACCTCTTCTTCCAATTTATGTATATCAAGACCTCTTCCAGAAGCAGAGAACATTGAGCCATTTTTAACGGCTCTTTTTCTCAAATTTTTCTCCCTCCTTCATTCACTTTTTAAAAATTGCTAACCTTTTTAAAGCACAGAACTATTGTATAATTACATTCACTTGAAGCTCATCATAGGATTTCAAACCTAGGTTGGTAATAGTTACACTACAGCGTGACTTTAAGGCATTTCCATTAAAATAACCACTTGAAATAACCACTGTGACTTGTATTAAGCATTAAAAGTAGGGACATTTCACCCTGTCTGTTATGTACTGTGCAACATTTCATTTCTTCATCAGCACCATCTTGGCTCTCTTAGCCATGAAGGTGGCAGCTGTACCCATGTGCCCGCTGACTTTCTTCATAATGACCACTGCTATGATTTTTGTAAAACAGAAAGTCATTGAAACTATTCTGGATCCTACATAAAAAAACCTGAGTTGAAACTTTAATGAAAATGCAAGTGTTACAAGGCTTTGGACATGGTAATATGAGAGATGACCATGTCAAAACATTTAACAGATCTCTCAGCATCAGATGACCAAATTCCCATCCATACCATCCATTGACCACTGGTTTTAGTTAAGCTCTGTTTATGCTCTTCTGAATTATATTTATAAGCCAAACAAAATTTCAGTAGAAAATTCAGGACATAAATTTGGAACAGCAATAGCTGGGTAGAAAAATAAGCTATAGCTGGGTAGAAAAATAAGGGTGGAGAATTTCATGTGCTTCCTCACATGTGCTGTCGATTCTTTTATCTTTCCCCCCTTATCTCAGCTCTGTATCTCCTCCTTCCTCTTGTTTTTATCTTTGTATTTTCCTTACCACACACTGACTCCTTTTCTTCCTCCAGGTCCTGCCTTCCACCTTGCCTTCTTGTTTCTTTCATCACTGTCCCAACAAATGAAATTTCCCAATCTAGAGGTCATCTTTGATATTTGAAAACCAGAAGTGCAGCAGCAAGCCTGTACCTTGACTAATCTGTACCTTGTGACCTAAATGTGTCATTTCCAAACCATATGTTCCAGATTTACAGGAGCAGCTAAGGCCAATAAGTCTGCAGAGATTTGACTGTTTAGGTACATTTCACACAGACTGAGGGAACTGGACAGAACCAGAGAACACAACGCAATACTTTTGCATAACAGACTTGGAATAAACCATGAGATATACAGGTAGTAAATCAAGCTTCACTTCCTGACAGATGCACGGAGCACCTCTGTGCAGGTCACAAGCACTAGGTCATTATGCTGTAGGAGTGCTTTCTAAAAACACACACTCTCTTAATGTCCAGAGATTAATCTTTATTCTCTTATCAAGCAGGGAAATAAATTGGTTTTTTACATTCACCTAAATGCATAAACAAGAGTAAACAAGGGAACAAAAAATATAAGGTTTCTTTGGGAAACTGAAATGAAGTCAGCAAGTGAAACAATATTCCTAGAGTTCCTGTGGAAGCAAGTTTTCCTTTGAAACAGATGTGATACAAGCAAGAAACTGAGCGTTGCTGTGTAAATGTTAGTACTGACATTGCTTATGGCTTATAATTCATAATGCAATCACTACAAACCCATGCCAGAAAAATTTTATGTCTTCCTATACATCCTGAATTAATGCTCTTCTCTTTTCCCAAGCTGAACAGTCAGCCAAAATTACCTCCACGTTTTTTCTTTAGCGAAAAAGAACCTGAAGACAAATTCAAATACTTTTGGTATAGTTCTACTACTTTTCTGTCCATAGGTCTTTGGAATTGTCTCCTGCTTCTCTTCAACACACTTTAACAATCTTCAACAAAATATTAGCTAGCAGAGACACCTCCACTCATGCATGCTTAGTTTTGAGCAGGGATACATAAATAGTTTTGAGTGGAGGCTGCTATCATTTCACCTAAATTATTAATATAAACATACTTATTTTTTAAAAAATGGTTGTGTCAAAAGTACTCCTTTTATCTCCAATCACAAGTGGATACACATCTGATACATTAGGCTACTAAATGGTACATATTATGACTTCATATTTCTAGTTGCTTATAATTTTGTCAAACTGAGTTTTTTGATGACAAACCTCTCAACTTGACTAAAACACCTGTGTCAGATTAAGGAATTAAAAAAAAAAAACAACATACAAACCACAAACAACTTCCAACTTGCTTGGGTTTACTCTCTAAAATAACTGTTAGCAGAAAGAAAATATTTTCGTTTGCTCCTGTCAAAAATACTGGAAACAATTATTTCAAAAATCTGAACTTTTTTTTTAAGATTTACAGCAAGGATAGAAAGCTCTGTGGTTTTGTGACTGTGTATACTAATAGAGAAGAGCAGCCAGTAACCAACCCCTGACCAAAGCCCACTGGACCAGCAAGGCAGTGAATTCTTGCAGCTGGAATTCTTTTCCCTCACAGAATCCATCTTCTTCCCAAACACCCATCCTGAACACTTAATTTACACATGTTATACTCTGAAGGACAGCAGGTATAGTCTAGAAAATTGCAAGGAGATCTGTCTCAAAGCCTTGCCAAGGAGTGCTCCAGCAATGCCATGCTCCCCAGGGACTGGTCTGTGGCTGGAAACTCGTCTCTCCCAAATTGCATCCACAGAAAGGCTGCCCCAGCCTGGCTCCAATTGGGTTTGTCCTTATAACCAGATCAACAATGCTTTATTTCTTTCTGCATTTCAAAAGATTGACCTGTAAAAATTATTAAAACTTCATTTCTAAGGTTGGCTAAGTACATATCAGATGGTAGCAATTTCAGCCGTTATCCACCATACTGCAGATTTTAGTTTGAATATATACACTTATAAGAAATTCATATGCTTTTCTAAACAGCCCCTGATTTAAGGATATCCTACAGCAACTTGTATGTATTTTTATATTGCTCCTTTGTCCTTACTAACCCCTTCACTGCTCTCATCTACCCATTACCTACACGTGACACAATTGTAGTTCTGTGCAGTTTTTTCTGGTTTCTACAGTTACCTATTTTTCAAAATTTCTATGAACAGTACATCTGTAAAGCACTTCAGACTGAATAAATGAACTAAAATAAAGACACGCCTTTAAAATTGGTATTGTAATGTAGAAGACGTATGTTTTACCTAAATGGTGATCTCATATTATTTAGGCACAATCAGAGGATTAAGCTGAGATAGAGACTTGCAATTTCTAGCTGGAGTTTTCAAAGAAGGAACTCAAAGCAACCAACACACCAACAGAAGCACACGGGGGAGGAGAGGGACAGCTGTAGTATTTTCCTGTTAAAATACACCACTATCTGAGAAAGACACCAAAACAAACGGAAGTAAAACAAAACAAAAGAAAAACACAGTAAACAGAGGCGATGTCTCGCCAAATGATACATACAGCCCCATTTTTTAGCTTAAAGAAAAGCAATGTTACCTCAAAAACTCCTCTACTAATTCATATTAAGGCTAGATGAAATACTTATTTCTATCTACGGAAAATATTTTAAAACAACTGTTACAAATTGCATAGGTTATTGCCCATCAAAATAAGTTGCAAACCAACATGTAAGTGGTAAAGTCAGAAGAAAAGTATAGTCACTGTAAAAAGAATAAATAATTTAATGAGCATTTTCAAATTTTGCTGACACAGTATAATAAATGTTAATATGCACTTCAGACCTGCTAAAAGTCAGACAAATTTTCTAAAATAGGGGTGATTTTTATGTATATTTCCTATTCAATTTAGTGTCTGCTATTTGTTTTAATACGAATTAGTTGTAACTGATTAATGCCAATACACCCATGTAGGACAATTAATTTTTTTTTTTTAAAAAAAAACAAACAAATTAATCAACTAGAAAACCTGAAAAGCATTCCCAAATTAAACCGTGTGCTCCAAAAGACATAATCTAAATGCTCTGAACATAAAGGATGTCATTTCTGAGGTCACTTAACTCCAGGTGCCAATTCAAAACCATGACACCAATACAACGAAGTTCTCCCTCCAGACAAGGTAACTGCTTTTACCTTTATGTGATTTGTGCAGCTGAGGTGATGGACACAGCAGAGACCCCAACAGAGTTTAATTCAAGGTTCACATATAACCCTTAATCCTGAGTACAGGGTTTTTTTCTTTTTAACACAGCTTATGCCTCAGCTCATCATTTCTGAAACAGGATAATGCTCATGTACCTTCCAAAATACATTTCAAGGACAAAACTAATACCGACAAAGAGTTCAACTGTAGTGCTTGTAGGTATTTATAAACATTTGGTAGGGAAAAAAATAGGTTTGGAGCATTTACAGTGAGAGCTCAACAATGCTCTGATTGAATTAATTAAGGAATACTGTCAGTTTGATATTTCAAATGTACGGCTTTAGCAAAGGAAAGATACCACCACCAGGTCTGACCTCCTTCACAGAGGTTTTCATTTTACATTTGATTATCAACTTTCCAAATTTATAGCCCTCTCCTAAGGATGCAAACAGGGCAAATTTGCCATACAGAAGAAGTTTAATAATTCATAAAGGCAAAAAAAAATTAAAACTTTCCCCCAAACATCAGTTCTTAATAATTGCTACTTCTAGAAACAGAAAGCAAAAGCATAGAAGAAAAATGCTTTTAAACTGGTATCTAAACCCATTAAACAAATATTTGAGTACAAGCCTTTATGCCTCCAGTTATTAACAAAAGGCTGAGGGGATGCATTGTTATGTTACCTTAGAAGAATATAATCAGGGCAGACATAAAATTTGAATTTAAACTACACACTCCTGCACAATGCACACATACACAAGCAAACTATTAGCAATCATTTACCATGAGTTTCTTCTTATTACCCTTCACATGGCTTCACAAATATTTTCACTTTTTGTTTCTTTTCATTAATAATTATTTGAACTGACAGGATTTACAAACCATAATACAATTAAATGTTCAAAATATGTTAGGCTTAAAAATGTGGTATTTTAAAGGGTTTTGGTCAAACAAGTAAATCAATTCATCACACTAAGAGATTCTAGCATGTCCCTTAATGAGAATATTGACAATAATGGCTTTCTCTCTTCACAATCACAACAAAAAGACTGTCAAAAGGATCTTGATTACTGGCATTCATTCAAAAAGCTTAGAAAGCTTCTCAGAGCACCCTGTAAAGTTACAGGTATGTAACACATACACATTAATAAATAAAACTACTTTTCTGCACTTCCCTCCATACAACATTCCAGTTTTCCATTTACCAATGAGATTGTTTGGTGTTAGAATAATTAATGTTTGAAAGACCACATCCAGTGTTAGTGAATTAAGATAATAATTTTTTCTTCCACATTATGATCAATTCAGGTTTTTAAGACAGTAAATTTTCAAATTTCTACTAATCTCATATAATCAGCATTAGAGTTTAAAATTGCCACATAAATCTGCAAAACCTGATTGACAGATTCCATTTCTCATTAAATACACGTGGGTATAGCTGCAAAGAACAGATGAAAAGAATGGCGACTGTCTTATGGCGTAACATGAAGCATTTTGAAAACTTACCCACTTCTTAAACGCCTACTTGTTTATCTACATTTCCTGATGAAACACACATAACACATCATTAAAAAACCCGCACTGAAACTCTTCTAGCAAAGAACTGCCTTCTGTACTCTGCTAAGTAAATCTACCTCCAGCACGACTTGGAGGGATGACTGCTTTGATGATCTGATGAGATACAATTCAAGGTATCCTCAAAAAAAAATAAGATAAAGATGCTTGGACGCTTTCCTCTTCTCCATCTAAGCTTACTGACTGACCCAGCAGTCAGCCTGCTCAAGACACAAAGCACTGTGCACCCTTCAGGCAGCTCCTACCCGTCCCATAACCCACACCAGCAGATGGATTGACAGTGTCTCTAAATTAAACCTGTCAGCCACACAAAGATAAGGTGTCATTAGCTGCGTGTAGAGAGGTGTTACCTCCAAACACAAAGATACCGCAAATGTTCTTTGCTGTCACAGCAACACTTGTTCCACAGGCCTTTCTAAATGCAGAAAAACTCACTCTGGCTTTCAGGAAAAAATTACGTTTTAAATTGTGCTCTACTTTCTAAAACACACATAAGTACATCTACGCAAAACGCTTAATCAAGCGCGTGAATACAGTAACATGCCCATGAGAGGTGGTTTCTGAGGTTTTCATTCCCTTGCACTAATTACGGAATGCACATTTGCTCCTATCAAAAGGAAACATATAGATAGACCTTCGTTAGACTATTACAGGCTCACACGCTACAAGCGATGCAGCTGCTGATACCTGTACGCCAAACACCCAGCACCGCGAACACCGGGGGAAAGCCGGGGAGGCTGAAGTTTGCCGCGGGCTCCGGGAAGCCTCCCGCGGGCTCCGCTCTTTGGCGTCAGCGCGGGCGGTCCGTGCCCGCGGTGCCGCCGCTGCCCTGCCCGCGTCCGCGCCCCGCCGCGCCCGGGCTCCGCACCCCGCGGGCCGGGACCGCATCCCCGCCGGCCGCGGGAGCCGCCCCGCGCCCCCATCCCCGGGCCCGGCGAGGCGGGGGAGCCTTACCCGGGAACTGCTGCGGTGGCGGCGGCGGCGGCGGCTGCTCGTCCTCGCCGCTCTCGGAGTCGGTCTGCATGGGCTCCTCGGCGAAGTTGACCCCGCGGGCGTCGGGGGGGCCCCGGCGCGGCGGCTGAGTGCCCCTGTCATGGCCGGTGCCCGCTCTGCGGCCGCTCGGCTCCTTCTCCGCCGCCTCCTTGGCCGTCGCCGCCTCCTCCTTGAGGCGCCCGAAGTACTGGAGGGCAAACTCCAGCAGGTCCCCGGGCTGGCTCCGCAGCACCTCTACCGTGAAGCCCTGCAGCAGCTCCGTCAGCCCCGCCGGGATGGAGATGCTCATGCCGGGGCCGGCCGGGGGGGCGCAGCCCGGCCAGGAAAGGGGGAGGGTGAGGGGAAGGGGAGAGGAGAAGGAGGAGAAGGAGGAGGAGGAGAAGGGGGGAGAGCCCGGGGCCGGGGGTCGGCGGCCCGGGGGACGAGGCGCGCCCGGCGGATCGCCCGTGGGCAGCGGCAAGGGGCGGGCGGCGGCGCAGGTGGGAGCGGGCGGGGGGCGGGCCCGCGGGGGGCAGCGGCTCTGGCAGCCTCGGCGGCGGCGCCTCCTCCCCCCGCGCCGGGGGAACCTCGCGCACATGTGACCCGGGAAACCATGACAACCTCCCGCCGGGGACTGCGGCCGCCGCGCCCCGCCCGCCCCGGCGCGGGAGCCCGCGGGGCGGCGCGGAGGGCACGGCGGGCACGGCACGGTATGGCATGGCATGGCATGGCATCTCTGCCCCCCGCACGGCCCGGCCTGCCGGGGCACGGCCCCGCCCGGCACCGGGCCCCCCGCCACCCCCGCGCTGCGGGGACCCAAGCCTTGAGCGCCTTCTCCCTGCGGGGGTATCCAGGCATCCGCCCTGGCGACCAGCGGGGATTCCCGATGAGCGGACACGTCCCCGCGCAGGGGAGGACCGCAGTGCATGTAGCGTGTCATAGCTGGTTACTGCTGTGCTTTTTCACGGCCATGCACCACCTTAAAGCTCTTCTGCTCATCATTCATACGCATGGAAGTGCTGTCGATTTGTATTCATCTATATTATTTAGGATGGGAGGGGTGATGTGGTGCTAGCAAGAACACCCTCTTTGTCAGCTGGTTGTTTAAGGTCCACGAAAAATTTAGCTGGAGAAAGAAACAATTGCTTAAAAATGGGGGAAGAAGTCCAATTTAAACACTGCTGAGTGCCAACGCTCAGCATAGACGCTCTTCCAAGCCATGCTGCAGAGACTACTTAGCACAGTGGTAAGTGGGTGCTGCTTGTCATCACCAGGAAGCTTAAATGTTTTAAGTAGAGTAAGTAGCAATTACGGGTGCCATGTTTTTCAATGCTTCACTAAACGCTTTTTGAAAGTGAAGTCCGTGGAATGCATGAAAACTGCATCGCCGCCTGGTTTGTTATCACCTCTGAACATTGGCCAGCGTTTTGGGGTTCCAGAAAGGTCTGTTGGAGTCTTATTTTTATGCATCAAGCTAATTAACTGCTAAAACGTCTAAGGCTGCAACAACACGGCTGTTTGATAATTGATTTCATTAAACATTCAGCATTGCTCAAATGGCCTTGCAATGAGCTTCATAAGGGCTTAGGGTAAGATAAGCAGTCAAATGTGAGTTTGTAGTAGCAAGATACTGAAAGACCTGACCTCGAAAAAATAAGGTGGCAGCAAAATTCAGCAATCTCTGTGACACTTTTCACACAGATAGGGATATCAAAGCCAGTTTTAAATTTAATTAATTTCCAAATGGAACCCAGTTCTGGTTGTGTATGTATTTTCAAATGGAGCTTGGTTCACAAGTTGGATCTTCAAAGTGTTACAGACCAGGTAAATCAGTGAAGTGAGTAAACCATGCCTGCGTGGGTGATATTGCTCCCCTGTAACAGGCAGGAGACACCTCTGCTAGTGGAGCTGTGGAATACCTTCAAGCAACATCTTGTGGCTTCATTTTATGCTGCAGGCCATTATAAGTACTTTTTTGAATTTAAATTCACTGTTGTTTAGCATTGTCCTGCTTGAGGAACACCTTCAAAGTCAAGCTAAGTCATCTGGGGGCAGACCACGAGTTCTCTCTGGGCTGCAGAAGGTGGTCCTGTCGTCAGGCTCTAAGAACCGCTGCAGTGTCCGGGGGGCTGCCAGCACAGCCCCACTTGTGCCGTGCCGCAGTGCTGGCATGCCCTGACCACAGCTGCCTGCTGGAAGCCCTGCTGGTGCAGCAGGCAGCCACATCCATGAAAACGGCTGAGAATCAAGTCCAGCAGGACAGCTGACACCTGTACATCACGGACCGATGCATAGCTTAGTCGCTCTGGAGGGTGGTTAGCTAGAAATGCCAGACTGGCTCATTCACAAGTTCGGGAGCTTAAAAACCTTCTCACACCACTGATAGGATTGGTCTGTTTGTGACCAGCCTGAGACATATCTAAACTTTGAGGAAGCCCCCAGGCAGAAAAGTGTTAGTAATTAGTGCCTTCCAGGCACTAGGTGTCCTGTGAGCATATAATATGCCATTTAATGGAATCTTCCAGGATTACAAGAGTTTTCATCCCTGGGGTTTTCTCGTACCCAGACAAGGCAGTCTTTTTTTTCTAGGAATTTACCAGCAGCATAGTGTCTTTTGCCATCTAATCAAGGACTCCCCTAGTTTGTCAGAGACTCTCATCCTCCCAGACTTAAAATGAGATCACTTCTCTGAAGACATCCTCAAGAGCCAGCCTTTGATGTTTTTATGCAAAACTCAGATAATTTGAATAAGAGATTCCTAAGTGGCAGAACTCTAAAAAATGCTTCTTTCTAAAAAAAGTTTCAAAACAGCCCAAAACATTTGTGTCTAGTGAAACTTACCTTGAGGTTTGTGTATCTCAAAGGATGGCAGCAAACTTTGTAGTTCAAGTTGGTGTCATCTGGTTTCCTTAGATGCTTTCTGTTCCAAAGACTTTGTGTTGATATTTAAATTGCTTTTAAATCCTCATAAGGAGGACAGCTGTCGAAAATATGTGTTATGTCTAGCAGAGTGAACAGTTAGATAGTGAGAGTATTGATTCACACCTCTCCAATGAGTTTCATTAGTTACTACTAATTTTTGTGTGCCATTCTAGTTCAGCTGTAAATATCTTCTTTAAAAGAAAGAGAATATACAACCTACAGAAATCCTTCTGGACTGAAAAACGATTAGGCAGAATATTTGCCTCACAATTCACAAGGAAATAAGCTAAAGACTTTATCTCCTTTCCTCCTAGCCAACAGATGCAGTTTTCATAACACTTTGCTTACCTGCTTTGCATGTCGTTCTTGTCCCTTCACCGGATTTGCAGCAGTGAAAAACAAGGTGATTAGAACTAACAGGTGAGAAATAGCAATTGTCTCCCACAGGACAATTCCAGACAGCATGCTTCAGACAGTGGTTGGGAATACTTTGTTAGAGCTCAGAGAATGAGACATTTTCTGATGACATGGAGGACAATGAACAGAGTGCAGAACAGATGAATGTCAGACTTACAAGCCTTGTCTTTACCAGGGTCAATGCAAATTTAGTAAATTTAGTAAACTTGACCTAACAAAGTCCATCCAACATCCAACTACAAGCTTGGGGGTTTTTTTCTGCCAGCTTTCAATGTTTTGCCTGATCAGAATATTTTTCTCCAGTCCTTCCCAAGACCTGCCCTTGAACCATGTCCCAGTGAACCCTGCTGAGCCTGCAGTGCTGCAGGTGGCGTACAGAGGGGCAGAAGTGTGCACTTAACATCAGGGGTGTGTTCCAGGGTAAAGCCCTTTCTACCCTGAGGAAAGTGACCTTAGCAAGCACACTGGTGGAGTACCAGCTTTTAAATCCTGCCCTTTGTTATCCCGTGTCAGGCGAGAGAGACTGTCGTTACTGTGTCCTTGCACTGGCTGGACAGCCAGCCCAGAAAGGAGAGACCCTGATCTCATCATCTGTAACAGTCTCTCTCAATTTGGCAGCCTAGCAATTTCCACAGTGGTTCTCCATGGCAAGAGTTCATATTGTACTGGAGAAACACATGGCAAAGCCAGGCCCTCTGCCTAATGCAGGAAAAGACTCAAGTTTGTGTTTGGAAGATGTTACTCCCTAAATTTCCTGTGTTTAAAAGAGCATTGATTTGTCTTATCTCAAATCTTTTGTCCAGGCTTTTGAAATTTTAGGTAAAGATATACTTTGCATAGTGCGCGCCATAAAAAGCTGCTCAGAAGGCATTTTCAAATCCCAACTTGTTTTATATTTACTTCAACATCTCTTCTGCTATACAGTAATGGTTTTTCTTCCTGGCTTTTGACTGAGCGATAGGTGGTTTGTAAGTTTAGAACAACCACAGTTCACAAGAATAACCATGTACCAATTTCTGATCATCCAAAATACCTTTGAAATTGACTTTATATTGACTTTCTTTTTTTTCCTTCTTGGGTCCTTCTGGCTTAGTAGGCAAATCTTGCTCACAGAATTTTTTAACTAACTGTTTTTAATGGCAATCATTCAGCAATTAATTTTCCAGCAATAATAAAACTTGCAGTTGTGTAGATCTATAGTTTCACACTTTTCTGTCCTCATTAGAATGATATGTCACCATTATTGTATTACAAAATCCATTTCCAAACCCAAACCTATTTATCAGAAAAATGTTCAGTTCTACAAGAAATATAAGAAACTTGTGCCTGTAATGCATGAATCAAGTTCTAACATATTCCCCATGATTCTTCCTCAGTTGAATCTCCTCCATCTCATACCCTTTATTCTGCCTGTGCTTATTGTTCTGTGGACCCAAACCCTTTAACTCCCCCACTGCCTACTGTAAATCTAGAATGGCAAGAACTAAGTAGCTATTTACATACTCAAGTAAAATTGTTATTTATGCCAATGAGGGTTTTCCCTGAGCAAACAGAAAGGCCAAGTTCAAAACTTGGATGGAAGGAATCCACTTGAAGAAACAGAATAGCAGCAAAGGAGTGTAAATGAAACAGCCCCTGCCACTTTCAGAATCAATTCACCATCAGTTTAACCAGATACACAGTTTGAGGAGTTTCCTAACACAAAATGGCACCTGCTAACCCAGGAACAAGTGTTCATTTCCTCTCCCGTGTATCACCTTTTAGGCACTTGTAGTGCTATGTAGTCAGTGAAATTAAATGCCTGATTAGAGCTGAGATGAATCATCATGCTGGCAGGGGCAAGAGAGCAGAAGTCATGGCTCCAGAAGGGGAGTGTCAGATTATCAGCAATTCAGATTCTAGTTGGCTTCTGTTGGTCCTGAATCCGAGTGTTCTGTCCACCTCATCTACTGAGATAATATGTTCAAAAGAAATGCAGAATATCTTATATTCTAACCTCAAGTCCCTTGCTTTTTCACTCACCCTAGTCCTTTTTAACCCCAAACTGTATTTTCCAGGGAGTATGAGCTTTGGGACTTATTACAAGTTCTGTTTACAAGTGTTGCTATTCAGTAAATGAACAGCTGTTGATTTCCATTGAAATCTGTTTTTTGTTGTCCTTGATATTCAGAAACTAGAGGATGCTGTCTCTCAGAAAAGTTCTCCTTTTTATGTGCCTCAATTTGGGTTCTCATAATCACCTGTAATTTCAGAAAAATGTGACTAGAGTTTCTAAAGTCAATATAGTGAGTGCTGAATTTGTCATTAAAAGTAAACCTCATTTTAAAAGCAATGAAATAAAATGACAGTGTGGATGTAGTAAACTTCATCTGTTTTGAGGATCTTATTTCATTTGATGCCCTACACTTTTTATAAAAATGGCACTATACACTGTTAAGACAACCTGTTAAATGGCTAACAGAGACATCTCTCCAAATAGCTAACAACGGAAAATCATCATCAGATGGAGAAGTTCCCCAGGAATTGGCAGTAGGCTGCTTCTGTTCAACACCTCCTGCAATCACATGGGAGCAAGTGTAAATGTGGCTGATACAACTTCCAGATGACACAAAACCCAGATGAACGGTGATGTCACTGAGCTCAGGGAAGCATGGAATGATCTGCATGACTTGTGCATTTAAAGAAAATCCTACTCTACAAGCTCCTTATTAAGTCATTGACTTCGGAGGAAAGAGGTTTCTACAGAATGGAAGGGCTTTAACTTGGAAGGCAGTGCTTCTAGAAGAATTTGGTGATCAGAATGAAAACATTGCTTTACTCCAATTTCTGGTGTAATTCTGCAGACAAAGGGGCTAGTGAGATTTTCACTTGATCTCAAGAGGGAGATCAAGAATAGGAGTGGGAGACCTTCCCTCTATAAAACACTCCTGAGACCAGTAAAAAAAAGTACAGATTTAGTGTTCATATATTCAAAAGAATATGGAGAAATGGAGATGTGCAGAAAAGAGACATAGGAATTATTTATAAGCTGAAGGAAATGTCTTGAGGTAAAAAGACTGGGAGAATTCTCAACATTTATCTAAGCACTTGTTACCATGCTCAGTAGAAGAGGTTTATATGATCTAAGAGATTAATGATATCAGTCTGTATAGTCTAGTAGCACCTTTATGGAAAAGAATGGCATCAGTCTTGCTTATCTGAGATGGCTCAACATCTTCTTTTGGAAAATCAAACTCTTTCATGTCACTAGAGGAACACACAAATACCCAAGGATACAGTAATTCTTAGGTCTTCTGAAATAGGAAGCACCAGTGAAAAAATCATAACATATATGTGCTTTTGAAAACCTGCAGTCACTGCCGTAGATGCTTGGGTTTTATTTAAATTAAAAAGACTGATCATGACTGAATAGTTTTGCATAATTTTCCTTGAGGGAGCTGGGAAATCTGATAATTTTTGAAAAATGAACTTTCTCCCTGCAAATCTTCTTCTATTAGTCCTGAGCTTAGATCTGAAGTCTTCAGATCATCTACTTTGGGGAAAAAACTGGGAGAAAATGAGTAGAAATAGCTGTTGGATAGAGAACAACACTACAATTCCCATGCCTTGAGTTTCTTATTAACTGTCAGTGGTCCTAAAAATAGTCATTAAGAGAATTAACTTCAGTTTCTTGGGAGCTAATTTCCAGAAGGAGGGAGTCAGAGCTGTGGAGTCTGGAAGTGATATCTTCTAGGGAAGAAGCAACTTTTTCAGTGAACATGAACTGTTGGGCTTTTGGTTTGGGTTATTTTTTGGTTTTGTGAGTTTATTTTTTGGATTTTATTGTATGGGATTGTTCCAGTTGGTCTATTTTGTTGTTTTGTTTTGTTTTTTCTCTGATAGATTTAATTGTTACTCATTATATTCTTGAGGAAATTATTAGTTTTCTTGGCAAGAAGAATAAAGCTTCTGTACAAGTATTGGTTAAAGAGGGCACCAGCTGAAATATTTCCTTTGGTTTGAGCCCTGATGTAGTGGTAATGTTCCTGCAGACTTCTGTCCTGCTGAAAACTGAAAATAGCATTAGTGAGTAAAACCACACTCTGACCCTAACATGTTTCTCAGTTTGGGTGTCTCTGCACACCTGCACACAGCTGGGCTTGGTAGGTACTGCTGGGCTGTATGACAGGCTCTTTAGTGTCCCAAAGGCATCAGCCAAGATGGGTTCAGGTGCCTTACGGCCTCGTCTGTAAGGAAAGACATGTGCCTGTAGTTGGAACAGTGACATTTGAGAGAAAAACCTTAATTCAAACTAGCAGATCTTAAAGGACAAATGTGAATGTGTCAGAGCTGTGCACTGGAGTGCCAAGCCTCCAGTTTGTCTCAGGACAGTTTGTTTATACAAACTTGTGGCTGTGCATTTGATTAAAAAATAATGAAAATGTAATGACCTTTAGAGATTCTGTGTTTTTATCTCTCTCCATAAGTGTATGTGTGTGCATGTACAAATAAACACACATGCATTTGTCTCTATATGACATTACTGGTTTTATTCTGGCAGAATCTGAATATCCCATCATATTAATCTGTCTATGAATGCAGTGTAAGTATCTTAACTCAGCTGACTTGCAGTGAATTGAGATTGGCTATTTAGCGTAGACTTATGGATAATCAAAGAAAGTATGTGATTATTTTTTATACTTTTATAAGAAACAGAAATATTTACATTTTTAAAGTAAAATTCCTAATTGCACCACATTTTCAATATTCCAACTTTAGCCCCAGGAGTGGAATATAAACTGTGCCAGACATGCATTCCCATGAGTTTTTTATCGTTGTTTTCGACACAATCTATTTTTATTCAGTTCTATGGGAAATGCACACACTTTGTGCAGTTGCCAGAATGTAATTTCCCAATGCCCCTTATTTATTTCAAAGTATGCTTTTTTTGGACTCAAGTGCTTTTGCAACAGCACTTTTTCACGTTTTGTCATGTAAGTTCTCCTTGCTCACACTGAACACATTTGGTGAGGACAGTGGTTACATGTGTGGAGCTGGAAGGACAGCCACATAAGCTGGCAGAAGCCTCCCACACTGGCCATAACACTTGGTTCTCCTTCCTATTTCAGGGTCTTCTATTATTCATGTTCACTCCACCTGAGGCCTGCATGCAGGGAGCTCCCTGGGGGCAGAATTCTTGCTTTGTTCAGATTCTGCTGCATGTGTCAGTTGTTGGGGAGATGGTGATGGCCTGCTGAAATCCCCTTCTTTGGCCCTACCTGGCAGGACACTTTGGAGGCTGCCCAAATCCACAGCAGGTTAATCCTCTAGGAGCTGGGGCTAGCCAGAATGCATCCAGCTTCGGGCTGATTTACAACACAACCATTGCCTAAGGGGCAACAGGGAAGTTCAAGCTGATGATGTACCAGAGAACAGATTTGGCAGTGGAACCTGCCCCAAAAGGACAACTTACCTCCATAAGGACATGCTCCTTGGTCAATATGTCCACTAACATTTGCATGGTGCTTTCCAGGTCAGCATAATTTTCTGCCCTAAAGTCACTTTCACTTGATAAGAGTTTTTTCTCTCATTTACTCATTTTTGTGTTAAAATCAGCTTAACAATGTCCTTACATTCCCACAAACCATCCTGTTAGATCATTGCCATAAGACCTAGTCAAGGACTCTCATGTTCAGACACAGTTGCAGTTCTAGGACAGTCCTTTATAAAGTGCCACAGACACTTCTGCATATAAATAGGGCACCACTGAAGAAAACCTCTCCAAAACTTCCTTGCAGTGATGTTTAAAGGGCATTTTAATACGTGCCCCAACCCTGACTCATCCTCAGTACAACACCACAGACCCTACACCATAACATCTGCATAAATGCCCTACTCTTATCTCACAGCGTTCTCCAATATAGAGTTCAAACAAATAGGGAAAGGAAGAAATGTGGTCTTTAGGCCAGACATTGTGCTCACTAGTCCTTCCTACTTCTGCTATATCTGCCTCAATTTATACCTGGTAGCTCAAATGTGAGTTTGTTCTTGGAGGTTTGGCCTGACTGCTTGCAGAGAGGGTTGTTAACCCCCCGTGACACATACAGCAAGGATCCAGGGTCAGGGTGCTTTCCTTGCCCTGTGGATTTCTCCATCATCCTCCTGCCATCTAGATGGTGGCACAGCTTTGTCCTACTGGAACTTGGACAAGAAGCAGATGGGTTTGGCCTGTGGCAAAGGCATGTGGAATACCATGCCAGTTTAGCAGCTGGCAAAGGCATGTGGACTACCAGGATGCAGGAAGGTGAGAAGGTTCTCCATGGGTCTGAGCTCATGGCTACATCTTGAAACCGTGGTCCATTGCTGTGGCCGTGAGTCAGGGAGAAAGGCTGCAAGGATACAGCTGTTACATGTTTTCCTTAGCAAGTCTCCTCCAATGTTTCCATTGCCTCGGCTTTTTAATTTGCAATGGCCAAAGGCAAAAATTAACCTTCTCCAGGTCTGACAACCTCACAGACTTCCAATAACTCATGAAGAAGAAACAAATATTTTAAAATTTGGCACCTGGGGGTAGCCAAATTTCCATGAAGTGGCCTGGAAAAGGAGCCTCTCAAACTGGCAGTGTCAAAAGAAGCTCCTAGTCCAGATGCTTCCACAGACTTCATTGTGACAAAAGCATCTTTCCCTGAAAGGCCAAGGACTCCCAGCAAGGAAAGGATCACTGCTGCCCTTCCAGTCAGCCTTCAAAATAATTGTTTACAAAGATTGTCTACCAAGTCAATTGATAACAAGATAAATCTACATTTTGAATAAACTGCAGAATGCATCCTTCCTCCCAAAGCAAAAACAAAAGGAAAAAGAAGTCAGTATAATCAACAATGCAAGGACTGTAGACTTGTCCCTGGTAGCATGTCTGGGCTGTCAGACATTTCTGAGTTTTGGATTCTCAGAATAAGACAAATCTTTTTTTCTCACGATTTGTATAGAGCATTTGGATAAGGCATCCTAAGACCTCTGGGCTCATATGGGTCTGTGCAGACAGGACAGCTTACAAAGTCAGGATGGATTGGCATGCTTCTCAAAATCATATCTTTTCATTTTCCTGAGTTCCCTTCTCTTGAGCATATGGGTTTAAAATCCACATTTCTCTGGTAGTCCCACTGTAAACATTCTAAATATTCCTAAAACAGGCCATTAGGGCAGAAACACTATCAGAACTTCAAAACAGCAGATCTGCCCTTTCCATAGGAAAGAAAGGAAAGTGTAATTGCCCCAGAACTATCACTCTGAAAGGTAAGAGTCATCCATGAAGCATCCCTTTGTCTATCCGTAATAACTAGGTCTTTGTTCTGATACTCTTTTTCTGTAGATGATGATGAAATAATGTAACAGGTATGCAGACACAGAAGTGTGGGGATCTTTGGGTGAGAAAATTCCCCCTGACAAATCATTTTTCTGACAGGACCAGTCATCTTTCAAAGTAAGTCCTCAGATTTTTATCCTATCCTTCTCTGGAAAGACTGCAATAAGGATACTTCACCCTGAACAGAAATAGAAGAGGAAGATGCAGACAGCAGATAGACTCTTTTACTGACATTACAGAGCCAGATTGTCCTGTGGGAGCTGGCAGCAAGGTCCAGCTGATCTTATCCTTATTTTAAAATAGGATAATGATTATGGAGAACAGAGAGATTCTCAGTGTGTGATCAGTGCCACACCACTTCCCTGGCCAGTTTCCAGTGTGATACTCACCAGACTGAGATCTTTTACTTAATCCATTAAGTGCTAGCCTAGTTTTATAGTCCTCTCCATGGAATCAATTTCACATGGATTAAGATACATGGAGAAGCCCAGTCATCACTGCAGCTGGGGTGGCAGGGAAGGAACACCAGCTGGGGTTGCACTGCTCTCTTTGGCTGTCCTGGGAGTGTCCAGATCAAGCACATCTGCAAATCTGCTCTGTGCTTAGAGAAATGAGACAGGTCTTTGTGAATCTCCACCATTTCTTGCTCTTTCAACGCAGATGCAGAGGGAAGGGAGCACCATAACACACCAGGAGGAAGGGCTGACTCCTTGCTGACCTTTTCTTTGCCTGCACCTCTGTGTGTCACATATCTGGTGTCAGCAGCACTGTTCCCTGCTTGACACTGGCCAAGCTGGATGGCAGGTCTGGAGGGTAGGAACAGGGAGGGAGGGCAGAGGAGGGCAAGCAGACAGCAGCAGACTGACCCTCCTGAGACAAAAATGCATCATATCCCAGCAGGAGCCATCCTGCAGAACTGCAGAGAATCCTGTCCTGGGCTCAGATGCCCAGATGCAGGTAGAAAATTTAGGGTTCTTAGTAACTGAGATTTTTCATGTTTAATAGCCAAAGAGCAGTGAACTTTCTGCCATGGAGAAGCTCTCAGTGACATCTCTGTGTCAGCCACTTCTCCCTGTTTTGTATCTTCTGCAAACCTGCTGGGGCTTCCCTCTGTCCCACCACCCAAGCCATCAACACAGGGTGACCCCTGGGGTGTGTCACTGGTGACAGTAGCCAAGTTAAGGGAACAGGCAAGGATTTTGTGCCTGGAAGGGTTTAATTTCTGCTGATCAGTATACAGAGATGTAAGAAGAGTTCTTCTAAAGGTTTATGGAAGGATGTACTTTATTGGAGATAGACTAATAAGTGTTAGAGTTTATTTTGAAATGTCCATTATTTTGAAATATCTACTACTTAGTAAAGCATGAAACATTATTTCATTGTAAATATATGCAGCGTTTTAAGACTTGGACTTTTAAAACACGTAGATATTTTAAAATAACTCCATTGTGTAAACTGATCCTTGCTTAATAGTGCAATGTCTTGTAAACATTCTAAATAATTTAATTGATGGCTTTTATTTTCTTTCTGTGTCTCAACCATTGGCATTCCTCAGTTTAGATGTCAACATTTCTATGCCTGGAAGCTGGAGAATAAAAATAGTTATGCTCTAAAAAAGGGGCAGTGCTGAGGGTGAAAGGTCCTGATCTTGCAAGTTCTTGCTCACATGGAAACTCAATGGTACTTCTTGGGTGAGGAGGAATTACTCACCCAGCAGAAATTACAAAATGAGGCTGAGCTTTGCTACTAAAATGGTAATAACTCAACCAAGGGAAAGATTATTCACTCTCTGATGAAACAGAAGGAGCCTGACTGTACAAATCTGCGAGTTTTAAAGAACCAACTAGGGCTGAAACTCACTGGAAATCTGTTTTGGAAACAGATGAGAACCTCCTGCTAAGCTGTTAGACTGCAGTGATGTTTCAACAACTGGGATTTTTTTTAGGGTTTTTGTATTGAACACAGATGAGCTGCAGGGATTTCAGGCCTATTTGGAAGCCAACTATGTATTCATGTCAATATTCATAATGCCATGAGCTAGACAGAAAGCTTGAAAACTATTTGTTTGCATAAATAAAAACCAGTGCATTTTTGGAGTTACTTCATTCTATGGCCTTAAAAAGAGTGTCCTTGGCACAGTAAGATGACCTTATCCTTAGAAAAAAAATAGTATTATATGTCAGAAATGTCTTTATTTCGTGACACAGCAGGACAGAAAAGCCACTTTTATTCCAAGGAATCCAGCTTGTTCATATCAAACCTGAAGAGAATGAACACATCATGACACTACAATACTGATTGTCTGACTCTTGAGAGAAGGGTGAGTGCCTAATGGCTGATTTCCAAACAAAGAGCATCAGTTAAGAACCAGGGTACATGTCAAGAAGGTTTTAAAGGGGAACATTACTCGCAGCTCTAGAGTGGTTAAAGAATATTAAATAGGCCACAGAACTTTATTTCTTCTTTCACTGCAACAAGTACAGGGGAAAAAAATTCCCCAAATCTATAAATCTTCTATTCTCTATCTATTTTCTACCTGGACCACCACCTTCTCTGATTCTGAGCACCTCTGTGCTGATCTTCAACTGAAATTTGACAGAAATGGCAGCAGCCCGCTTCCAGGATTTAGTGCCGATCCATCTGGTGTGACCAGTCCCTGCATGAGGTCTCTGCCACACCCGGAGTTTCAAAACCATTTTCAGCAAAAGGCATTTACCTTTTGGAAGGTTCATAATTCTTGATTCTTCAAAACATCTCAGCTAATGTAATTTAAGCTAGTACTTCTCAGTCTGCGAACAGGCACCTAAACTTTTCAATTGCTGGTCCCAGTGCTCTTTGCTCCTTTAAAGATATTTCTGATTTTCCCTCTGAGACATGACGATCCCATGAGAAATTAAACAATTTCCTAACTTGCTTCTTCTCTGCTGTTTGTGGCAGACACTCCCCAGCTGTAGGCTGGAAATGAAAAAACTTACCCAGTGCAAAGCCCTTAGCGCATCTTGGTTGTTCTCCCATGGAGAAGGTGATGGGCAATACAGTTGCCTTTCTGTTGTTTCAGTGCACTTGATTGTCCTTCTTATCCATCTTTTCAATTAAAAAAAAAAAAAAAAAAAAAAAAAAAGATTATCTGAACAGATCTAGTATAGCTTCTTACATGGGAAGCTCTGGAGAGATTCTTCCACTCTGTGTATGGGCAGGTCTACTTTTAATTAATGCTGATTTCCTTTCTTACTTTTGGTTGTGTCTGAGCATAATTGTTGAATTTGGAACAACAGAGCAATTACCTTCTCCAGATCTCAGTGTTTCCTGTGTTGTTCTTGGTTGTTATCTTGTAAGCAATTGTATGCCTATGGACATGCTTGGCCAGCTTTCACTGTTGGATGAAGGTCTTACATTTTATTGCTCAGAAGCATTTTCACAAATAATCAGTTTCCAGTGTAGGACTGCAACTGATTAGTTTCTTTCTGGAGGGAAAGATCAGAGGTCCTAAAGAAATGGAAATGTCATATTTCTGTGTCAGTTTAAAAGCTGTTCTTGGACCTTGTTGGTGTCTAAGCTACTAAAAACTGAACTGGTCTGTCTGACTTTACAAGAATATAATCCATCAGAAGAGATCCACAAATAAGTTGGGTTTTTTCTTTTTTCTCCAGCTTAGCTCATTTTCTGAGCAAAGTATTACATTGCATTAAATATGTCTCCCACCATTGTTCATTTGCAGAGTTGTTCTTTAAAGGATATGCTAATTTCTCTCAAATGCAGTTGATTTCTTGTGACTCACTCTGACAGCAGTGACAATCTGTTTGTCACAGAGCTATTGGTACATACCAGTTTATCTGTTAAAAGTAGCCAAAGGTGGAGCAGGCTCATAGGTGGGTTTAGAACCTTAAAACATTGTGTGAAGATTCATCAGATTACTCTCTGCTTTTGTGGGTTTTTTAAAGGGTATTCATTTTTAGCTTTGCACTTCAGTGAGTTGTCTTACAGCAGTGACTCTTACCTGGGAAAATACTGCCCTGGAATGTCCCAGCTCTGCTCCATGCCACAGAATCCAGTATGATTCTATGGCAGTGTGGGAACACATCAGGCCAAGGCCGGTAGTGGGCTCTTTGCCATTCTGGGGTGAATTGTTTCTGGCTCGGTACCATATGCCTGAGGGTGGCATGTGTCTTCTCAGGAAGGACAAATTACTCTTCTTCATGTTTGGCAAGCTCCTGCTGGCATGCCAAAGAGGGCTATATTTAGTACTGGCACTGTTTAACCAACAAGCTGGGAAAATTGTCATGATGATATGACTAGAGATTTACCAAGGCTGTTTTCCAGGAGCTGAAGAAGGTTTGGTTGAAGTGAGCTTTGAATTTCCAGTTTTGAATCTTGCTGCTTCTAGTTTCTCAGGGTCCAGTACATCCTGCTCCCAGGCCCAGGCCCGTCGTGTTGCAACTTGAACTGAGCTCATTCACTCCGACTTGGCATTGGTGAAATTCCTACCAAGCTGGCTATTCAGATATACAGCTTGGTGCCCAAAACTCTGCTCTCCTTGTTCTGTTGAATCCTGGCTGTAGCTGCTGCTGTTCCTGCTCCCCTGGTGACATGTGCTGCCCTGGCTGCCTGAGTGCCCCAGATGTGCTGAGAGCAGAGATCCAGAGAGCAGTGGCAGCTGTTCCCACAGAACCCTCTTTGCCTCTCATCTGCACTGGGCACGTGCTTTGCTTACAATTCAAAAACCTCATGAGACTGAAGGCAATATGAGCCTTTACATTCACTACAAGAATTTCACCTCCTCTGCTCCTTTTCCTTGTGAAACAGCAACATCAGGGCAATTGTGGAGTTGCTGAAGTTGATGTTGCTCCCAAAGAAATGGAGCAACACCATGGGGTTATCTTATTTCTTACTCATTTTATTTATCTTTTTTCCACCCCAAATTTGCCACAGGGCCATTTACTGTTCAAAAGAGCATCTGAAGATCATTCTTCTGGAAGGCCATGCCTGTGAAAAGGTCTCAGCTATCTACTGTTTGTACTAAGTTACAGTTACATTTTCCACTGGCAATTTACTCTATACTTAGGCTTTGCATACATAGCAGTGCTAAAAAGAGGGTAAAAGAAATTACCTCTTAAGGAAAAAAAGGCAAATATCCCAATGTAAATATGATTTTATTGCTTTTATTTAGGCTCTGCGAAGGAAGGAAAATTCATAGGGGATAAGCTAAACTAAATAGGCTTTTTATTAACAAAATATTTCAAACTCATGCTCTGCTTACAACTCAGCTCAAGACACATGAAAAAAAGATTAAGGAGGACTCAAATTCTCTAGTTTCATAGCTCTCCCTTAAAAATCCATATGACTATTTAATTATGTCTTGACAGACATTCTCATAAGCAAAGGAATTTTGGAGTGATTCTTAAAAATATTCACAAAATGTACCTTAATCCTTTGCTTGGCCATTTAAATCTTGTTTTCCATCTGAAGCAAGTGTTGCTTTTGGCTGTTGTAGCTATAGCCAAAACATGAAAAATCATCTGGGCTTGGGTTGGCTGTATTGGAATTTTCTCTTCTATATGGTAAGCAGGAAGTTCTCAGGGCTGGCTAATACTGTACATGTCTTCTCTTCATCTGCAGTTTTGGTATTGCTGGCAGGATATTGCACAGTGAAGAGCATGGTGTTATCCTCTTTCCCTGTGTGTCCCTTCTGTGTGCATAAAAATTAGGTTTTTCTGCTGATTTAATTACTGTGAGGACAGATCATCTCCTTAGGAGTCTTGTCACAATACTGACATTTCTTGTGGAAGTTTTAAGTGATTTGACACCACTTATTATAATACAATTTCTAGCTTATCTTCCAATGAACAAATGTTGATTTATTATTTTTGGCATAACAAGCAGATCACAGCTCTTTTGCTTATTTTCAGTAGTTAAGTAACCTAGGGGAAGGTCTTGACAACCCTAATTTGCTGTGCTTAGTAGATGATTTACTATTTTTGTATATTTCTCAGCTTTCCATCCATTGGGCCAGGAAAAATCTGGAGAGCAGGTTGTGCATGTCTGGGACATCCACCCTGTACAGACCTGTTAAATCCCTCAGATGTTTGTTGTTGACTATTACTTTTAATAAATTCACTGCAGGTCCCTTAGGTAGCAAACACTGCCATGTGGTAACTCACAGCTATGAACACTCCCCAGGTCATAAACTCCCTCTAGTCTACTTATCTGCCAGGGAGGTATCATCTTCCAACAGAGCCCTTTTTTCCACAAATAAAGTAGCATTAAGACAAGTGCAAGACAAAAACTAGTTGTTGGAGGTCAATACACAGTCCTCCTTTTAGCTTGGTATGTGGCTTTGTAAACCATAGATTTTAGGGGAAAAGACATGGTAAATGAACAAGAAACATATAACTGCTGGCAATTTGTAGAGTCTAAATGGCACACACAGATGTGAAAATGGACTGAAGATTGATGTTTCTTCACTGTGCACCACTCCCCTCGCAGCCTGCAAGCTTTGTGGGGCTCTGTCACAGCCTGATTTGCTGTATTGTCAGCTCCCAGGTTGTTTGATTGAGTTTGAAGAATTACCATAGTAATCAGCTATCACAGGTAATGGTTTCTCTGAGTTCAGAAAGAGCAGCTGCCAGCCCCTGCTGTGCTCTGTTGGGTGTGCCAGGCATTGCTGCCAAGCTCCTTGGGTTCCAGTTCTGAGGTTTTGGATAGAGGGAGCAGTCTCTGGCTATTTCTGACCTTTCTTGCTGCAGAAGTGCACAGCCCACTCTCCCTGCGTGTACCCTCTGAGAGGTCTCCTGAGAATCCTTCTCTGTGCATTGAGGTGTGCTGGCTGTAATGACCAGGTACTGTTTCTGCAGTCCATACTCAGAGCTAACTCTGTTTCTGCCTTCCACAGTTCTTTGGTAGCCAAGAATACTTTGTTGTTCCACAAATTAACCAGAATTACTAAATCCTCATCAAGGATGGATTGTCCTAAAAGATTCAGTGTCTCTTTGATCTCATTTTATCTTTTAGTAGGCACTGAGCAGTTTGGGGGGATTAACAGTTTCTCCAAATGTTGTGGGGTTTTTTCAGCTCTTTGTTATGACATTTTTTTCCTATGGGCTTCTGTGTTCTATTGTTCATGCAATACTTTAATGTCTTTTAAATAATTCCCTTTGTGACATTTGTGACATTTCTGACATCTACAAATATTTCTTTTCTCTTTTTGAATGGAAATGAAAACATTGGTGTTTGTTCCCTCATCTATACTAATGGAATTCTCCCTGTAAGAGTCCCATCAAGTTGTCCACTTCTTATGATGTTTAAATTGTGTTTCAAGGGTTGTGGTGTCCTTTTTTTAAGGTTTTGCTCAAAACTATGTGACATCTGCTGTATTACAACAAATCCTGGCAAGTTGTTACGAGCTGTACTCTGTTTCTAAGCCTTTTTGACAAAACAGTGCATTTAATAATTTTTCTATTATTCAGTTTCAGGTTATAATCTCTTGGTCTTGTAAATAACACTAATAAATACTTCTTGTATTGTATATTTGATGATGTTTTAAATTATTATATGGCTATTATGATAAATATTTTCCATATATTTTTTTATTGGCCTATCCCTTGTGCAGATGGTATTCCAAAGGGTGCCCCAGAAGCACTGCTTTACAGGGAGTACTGAAAGCAAGTAACTTGCTTCTCAGAAAGTGCAGGGGCTGATGCCACTAGCTAAATTGACCACAGTGTTGGACAGTATGCATACATGATACCAGGGGGGACAGCTAGATAGTGGCCCCACATCATTGCTTTTTTTGAGTCTTGGATATTCTGAAAAAGGGCTGTGTTTTGCTTATTATTGCACTTAAATTTCCAGTCAAATGTGCATTCACTATAAAGTTCCTTTTCTACCTTGAGCCCATTGATAATAGTAGTCAGGAGGGTGAACACAGAGCATTAAATCTGGGAAAGCTTAGTCTTCCAGTGCTTTGCACCTTGAAGCACATACATACAGCTTTTCCTCACTTATTTTCCTGTTTGTTCCTTTGTCAGAGTCAGGATAATCTTTAGCAAGTTTCTTCCAGTGCAGGTGTTGACAGCATGTCCAGCTACCAGTACTTTTGACACGTGGTTCTTTTGCTGACATTCAGCTGTGCATTTCCTGGCTGTAGATGCAGACAGTTTATTCTAGTTTTAGATTCTGAGGTCCAAGAAAGAGCAACAAGAGAAGAGAAATGAGGAATTAGGGTGAGGATCCTGAGGAACAGCAGGAGCTGCAGCAGCAGAAAAACAGTCATTCATATTATGGTTTTACTTACCAATTAAAAAAAAGAGAAAACCTAATGTTTTATAAACTATTTATTCTTACAGAATAATCCTGATAACACCACTACTTGTGTGGCATGAATCCCATGAAAGGGCCTTTCAGCAACATACTGTATCTGCTGAGCACACAGTTCATCCTGGCACTTAAACCCTGCCTCTACACCCGTTTTTGCCTGAGCTGCTGCCACTGAGTCCCCGATCCCCTGGGAGGGCTGCAGCCCCACGGCCACCTCTTCCCCACAAAGTTGTTACCAATCTCTGCAGGACCTTCAAGTCTCTGGTCTTGTTAGAGGCCACTCTTTACCCACACTTTGCTGTGGTGTTGCAATGACAGGACCCCAAACACTGCCCTCTGTACTGATGTACAGTTAATTAGCACCTCCCTATAATTGCCTGCCTTTGCACAAACCATCACCTTGAATCGAAAGGTCCCTGCCTGGAGGGTTTTGGTTTCAGACTGCTTTAAAGTTACTGGGAGAGTATACTGGGTGTTTTTCTCTGCAGGTGGGCAAAATTACTGTTTTACAAGATTAGGAAAATACATCATATCCTGTGGGAAGGAAACAGGTTTGTAAAACAGAGATGCTGTCATGAATGTCATCAAAATGAAGAATATCTTTGGCTGGAGGGAAAGCATTTCCTGAGGAGACCTGTTTATTTCACCAAGATTTTTCATGCAGACATTTGACAGCTGAGCAGAGGATCTGCCATCCTGCATCAGAGACAGAGTCTGTCCAGGCCAGTATCCTGTCCCTGACAGGGACCAGCTCCTAATACTTCAGAGAAAAATGCATTTCCATCATGATGGGAAATAACTTCCTCATGTGACGAGTTTACTGCCAGTCCCAGACACTTGCTGGTTGATTTGGGGAAGAAGCACTAGGCACTTTTTTTTTTCTTTGTTAATCCCAGGTTGTTTAACAGTACACACACTGAGCAAAATTCAGTTCTGGCTATATCTTAAATGTCTAATTAACTCTTTATAATGAACTGCATTGTGGCAGAATATTTCTTAGGTTATTAAACAGTCATAACCCTCTTAGCCTTTTGCAAGATAATTAGTTTTGATAAAGACAGACATATTCAAAGGCAAAAGAACATCTGGTACAAACTCTGAGATGTATTCTTAAAACTGTTTTGTACTATGGGTCATTAACATTTTTATTTTATTTCAATTTCTCCTTTCAGGGCTCTTTTCTGGGTATTCTTCATTACATAGGGACTTTTCTTGTGTATCTATTCATTGTTTATCTTATAAAGAAATGCTGCTATCTACAGTGTATTTTTTCCTTTTGTTTCTCTATGCACTTAATAAGTGGATGAGTGGATAACTCTGACCATAGGCACGAGACCAGAGACAGCTTTGAGTGTGACCAGCACTGGCACACGGTGACTCCTAATGCCGAACACCGACTGACTGCACCCAGGTGTGGGATGTGCTTGCAATTAAAAGATACAGCACTTCTGCCATGCACAGGAATCTTTTGTTAGCTAAAATTAACTGGCACGTGTTCCTGGCAGTGCTGCTGCTGTTTCCAAAGTGACAGCCTCTTCTTTTGCATGCCCAGGAGAACACCTGAGCAATGGCACGGGCTGCCTTCCCCAGCCTGCAGAGGGCTCTTGCCATGCCAAGTGCTGGAACAACAAGTCCCCATTCCAGGGGCAGGAAGGAACGGATCCTGTCCAGTGTCCCCTTGTTTATTATCAACAGGCAGGTCATCAGCACTTCTCTTGCTGGGTATGAGACCCAAGGATGCACAAAAAGCCAGGAGAAGCCATGGCCTTGTGCCTGTCTCCTAGTGTCAGCAGACTAGAACAGGTCACCAGTGCCCCTCTTCTCTAAAGAGATAATGATGTGCACACCTCACATGGGGCTAACCATGGCATTTGTATCGTTGGTCAGTCCTTGTTATTAACTGTGTAACTGCAGACAAACAGTTTGTGTTTCTCTTTTCTCTTCTCCAGCATGAATCTTACTTTCTGTCTGTGTGTCACAAGATTTCAAATATATTGGTACCTTTTTGGGCCAATTCTGGCTTCCAATTGCAGAGTGGGCTGAGCACAGCAGGAATCTTTCTCCCTGTTGACCTCTCTCTAGGAGAAGTCATTATTTCTGGAATATTGTTTTTAACATATATTACATAAGTTTAATGAGAAGATTAATGAAAACACATGAGTGTTTTGGAGAAACTTCAGTGTTGCTGGGATGCTCAAATAGCCCACCAGACCCTGAAGAGGGCATCCCAAATTTTAATTTTAATAATTTTTTCTTTTCAAGGCTACTTTATACAATCTATATTATAAAGTCATTAGCACAGAGTCTGAAATCTATATAATCCTTGGGACTCATGTGGATTTGCAGAATGCTGCCGGTAGTCAGGAGAAAGGCTTATAATTAAAATAAAAGAATCATAATTTCCATTGATATTTTTCTAAAGTCATTTGTTCATATCTGTATTTCTGTATCACTGATCACATTTTAGAAAAAAAATCTGCTAAAGATGTTAAGTCTTAATGCTCTGCTAATGATAAATTAAGCACTTCTAACAAGTGCAACCAGTGCATTCAATGAAGATCTAAATATAATCACACTGTACACCTGAGCTCCATTTCAAGTTCTCTTCCTGTCCTGGAATATAATTAGGATGGAGCCTTGGGGACACACTCACTGCTAACCAACATCTCAATGACCTTGCTGGGGTCAAAGTAGATGTCAAGTCACATATGAGGCACTGACTCTAAGAATAGATTCAAATCTCCACTGTTAGGTGCAGTCATGATGTGAATGAAACTACCAAAAAAATACTACAGATCTCAAAGACAAAGTAGTCCTTAAAATAATTTTCAAAAAAATAATCTTAAGGTTAACAGGAGACAGTGATGATAATTGAGATCTACTAAAAAATTTAGTAATTTTCTTTTTCTGCATGATGTGTTAGAGCTTCTTAAAAGGGTTAGTGGTTAATGACTAATTTACATTTCCTGGTTTATAACCCTTAAAAAACAGTTATTCTGCAGGGTCAGTGAGTTTATGCTCTTAGAGACTCAGGAAACTGTGGTTCAGCCTCCTGCTCCAGCAGTGGCATCTGTGCTAAAGCTCCAGCTCTCCAGTCCTTGGGAATGCCACTGCAGAATGGGACAGCTGTGCTCTGTCTGGGACGTGCAGATGTGTCCTTGTGTGCATCTCCTCACCTGAAAAGCAGCTCCTCTCCCCACTGAGGCTGGACTGCCTCAAACCACATCTCTGTGCTGTTTCTCCTTGTGTCAGGGCCTGCCACAAAACAAGGTCAGTGGTGGGTGGAGGTTTCCAGAGGGACACAGAATCCAGCCGATAATCAGCCGCATGATCGTGCAGCCTTTGGTAAGGAGATGCTGGTGCCCACAGCTTGCTCCGTAGGGAAAGAGGAGATTTGGCAGCTACTTTTGATCTCCCAGGAGTCAGGCTGGCCCAGAAGGCACAAGGCAGCCTAGCAGAGCCCAGGCAGCCCAACCACAGGCTGCATTGGCAAGGAAAGCAGGGAAGAGTCTGGGAATTTGCTCAGCACTGAGGTGTTTCAGGTGTCTGCAATAAACACAATTCAACACAGCACTGTAAACTGCTCAATTCAATATACATTGTAAAATGCTGATAAAAATCATCAGTGTAAGTTTAGTGCAGGACTAAGCTACTTTCTTCTGGGTGCAGATCTCTTGTAGACCTTTTCCTGCAAATAGAGGCTGCTTTAAGAGTGCTTTTTCCCTTGAAGTTGTGATTAGCATTTATTTCCCCATGCTAGAGTTAAATTTAGCACAGATCTACTTATTTTTTTTAAACTAGGGACTTACTAAAATCTTCAGATTTTTCTTCATAGAAGAAACCAGGAATGAATAAAGTGCTCTTTGAAAGTGGCAATATTCAATTCACATTTTACAATTACAATAATTGCAATTCTAGTACTATAGACTATTAAATTTCAATATATCTGACATCATACAGAGTTATTAATGTGGAACTAAAACAATTCCTTGGAGTGGGACTTTGAATATGATTTCTTACTGAGATTAGGTATTCTTTAAGAAAATAGATAAAAAATATTTACAAGTATTTGGGGCTAAGCTGCTTATTCATGAATAATAATCAAATGCATAGAACATATCAATTTATTTCAGATCTATAAAATATAAATCTAAAAATATCATTTTACAGACAATATTCACCATTTAGTTTATATTTTAGTATGACCTAAAGCCTATCTTGCACAGAATAATAATGTAACAGAATAACAAAATAGTCTACATTTTAACCATAGAGATTTCCTTAACTGGAGTCTACCATTTACATCAAAAATACTTGTGCACAGTAAACAATTAAACATCTACATTTCAAGAATAGACTGGCTACATCTCATAACTGAGACACCGATTACAGTACATTTATTAAAAATCCTTCAAGAATGCACTCAGTAGTAGCAGTAGTTAAAATCATAACAGTTCTGTGAAATGATCAAAGCAAATGATAACAGAATTTTAAAATTCAGTTAATCATTTATATGTAATGTAAAGCCCATGTAACACTACAATGAAGGAAGAAATTACATGGGCACAAGTGCAAAAAAGCAATATTATAAGCCATCTTCTCTCTTTGGTAAAAATCAATTAGCAAGAAATATACCATAATAATTCAAGTCAAAGATTAATTCAGGCTCCATGGTTTTTTTTCCTTTCCTACCTTAGGCAGACTTGATTTGCAGGCAATCTACAGTAGAGAGTTAAAATTCTACTTAACACTGCCCATTTTTTTCCTCTTTTAAGTTTAAATATTGAAATGAAAGACAAGGGTTTTTTTTTCTTTCATAAATAGCTTTTCAGTAGTATTGTTTCTTCAGGAATTTAAAAATAAATAGCAAAATATACACAACTTCAAAGATTACATTTAATTCCTTCTAGGTATATCCTGAAAATATATCACCAAGGAATAAATAACTTTGGGTTTCTCAGATATTTGGTAAAATGTCAATTACTCTTAGATAAGGAGCTTTCTCTGAGGGATAAGGAAGTACCATTGCTTTTTCTACAAAGCTTTTCCTATACAGGTGGAATTTTAATAACTTTACACTAAGAATACAATCTGTAATATAATATGGATGTTACCCATTAAACAGTACAGTAAAAAATCTTTCAAAATTAAATGTTCAGAATTTCATGTTCAAATCTGAGGAACTTCCCAGTAACTGTGAAGTTCTCCTGGCAGCCAGGATTGGTTGTCTGTGTCAGGAGGTGACAGTAACAGTAAGGCAATTCCTCCAATGGCAGAGCCAAAGCTCTTTTCTACTGACAACATATTAAAAATCCAGAAAAGACAAAATGTTGAGGAAGGGACAAAAGAGAAGGATGTAGAGGAAGAACACTCATGTCTAAACCATCCTGAGACACATAGGGGTTGTCTACAGAGACTTCACTATAACCATAGATTTTATACAAATTCTTCTGGTTTTGAAGGACTTGACAATCACAAACAATTAAGGTCATAGGGGGTTTGTAGGTTATCATCTTACTCAACCTCCTCCTTATATTTATCTGAAATTATTGCAAAAGAAAGAAAAAAAATTCCAAGCCAAAACAGCAAAGGAACTAAAAGAATCCAGCAACTTGAAGTGTCATTAGAAATAGGAAAAAAAAATCTTATCTGCAGGAAGATCTTCTGGAGGGGCAGAATAAAGTCCTTGCCTTTTTACAAGATCCATTTAAGCTGCCAGAAGAGTAAAGGCAATTTTGACTGCTCATCTATTCATAATTCAGAAATAACACGTAGATTCACTAACCTCCTATTCACACCCACAGTTAATTTACATCAAATATTAAGCAGAATGCTTTTCTACTCCTTGTTTGATTCCAAGCACAAGATGCAAAAACCAGTTAAACTGCACCGTCCAGCCCTTATCTCTGCAAACCTCAATCTGATCAAGAAAATGCTTTTTGGCATCTTCTTCACTTTTCCCTACTGTCAGTGCATCTCTGATATATTCAATATCTTCTTTGCTGGTTAATTGAGGCATTCCAGTCATCAGCATCATGGAGAACAGGATGATCAGCAGGTTTGTGTGGTGTCGGAGAGCCAAATAAGCCTTCACACATACATCCTGTGAGAGAGAAGAGTTCTTTGTTAATTGAGGAGATCAATTGAGAGGGATGGTGAAGGAATTTCACAGGACTCTCATTAACCAATGCCATTCAATCACTTGAGTGTCAGTGACAGGAAACCCAAGCGAGCTGTTCAGCTGCTCAGTGTAACTTCACTCACCACAGCTTGGGCCAACAAGAACTGTTTGGGTGCACAACTAACAGCTCTTGATACTACATTAATTACTAAAGCATAAAACCTTAGCCTCACCAGAATTCCGAAAGAATTTCACTCCCATATAACCCCTTTCTGTGGCTGTTAAAAGCGACAGCAATAATTCACTGTCTTCCTTTCCTGTAGGGATGTTCCTATTTAAAGACTGTGGCTGGCGAGTGATACTGAACAAAGCAGCACCTCCAGGGGATTGCTCCTAATTTTCTATAGATGTCTATTAGCTGTGCAGTGGTGATGGATTATTTAACAGGGATGATTTCCAGCCTTGGTGTTCTAAGGAATTTTGCTAGCTGACAGTTCTAGTCTTCAGGCACTCTGCCTTGCTGGAGGATTTCTATCACTATGCAATGTCATTCTGGATTCCATAGGCGTTTTTCATAGCCTTTTCATTTCCATGTATAAATAATCTGTGCTTAACAACAGAACTTTTAGAAGAATGACATTTCTGCAGCTTGGAAAAACATGCAATGCTTTAGAAATAATTATTTCCTGCTAAGCGACTAATACATAAACTGAAATTATTACTTCTTACATTAAATTTATAACTCATTTACTAGCAGAAATAAGAACAATACAACGAAGACATCAATCATCAATCAATTAGAAATTAGGTCTGCAATGCAGTAATGTAAAAACATGAAAAATATTTCCAAGAAAGTTGTTATTATTTAAACCACAGCTGAAGCAATGCTAATTTTAACCCAATTAAATATTCAATTCAACCTTTCAACAGCTGTATATTAAGCTTTTGAATAATATTTGGGAAATACAAGTATTTTAATGTAAACTTCCAACAAATCCCAATAGCCCTCTAGAACACAGGGCATTTTTTAGAAGATACATGTTTTTTTCTTCTCTGAAACAGAAGAAGTGCACATATACTCCTAACATCTATCACTGTTTACATCAGCAACACCAGAACACCCAACTAGACAGGTTAGGAAAATACTAAGGAAGGAAGGTGATACATTGAAGATCTGCCTGTACAATTTCTTTTTTAGTATTGCCTGGGAACTTAAATCTTTCACTCTTCTCCCAAATAAATTCTGTTCTGAAATAAGATCATATTTATGAACACCAGTGTCAGTTTAGTTCTAGCACAGCAAAAGATTAAATGCAATGGCCAAAGCACAGCTTACAATAGAAAACACCATCACCTTACCTCAGGGAATAGTTTATCTCCATTATAGCAGGAGAAAAAAAAAAGAAATTTTACTTATGTATTATCAACTTCAAACAGAGAAATCTTGTCACAGGGGTTAGTCTGTGTTTTGTTACCCTTGAAAGAGATGAAAGGTCTTTATAGTTATATCAAAGAAGGTTTTACATTTCTGTATGGATGATGTATCTCACTGCTTTGGGTGTCTGAGACAGAAAAACAATTATGCAGTCAAGAAAAACCTGGTATCACTGCATCTCAAAGGCAGTCCTTCCAGGAATTCAAAAGACTTTAAAAATCTGCATCTGCCTGTTACAGTTATTTATTCAGACAGGAACTGGATGTGGTTTTGCATTAGTATCTTCCAAGAAAAGGAATTTTTACACTTCTGAGAGAGGCGGCGAGACCCAAAAATAGCCCAGACGATAGTTACGTGTCAAGGGCATGTACATGTTTGCCGTGGGATTAAGAAGAAAGCTGCTAACTCATCTAAAGCCATAGGCAAAATGAGAGGAGCTGAGGAGAAACCAAAATCCCCTTGCCCAACAGGAAAAAAAAGAATAAACATTTTGAAAGCCTGAAACTGTCCTAATTATTATTATCCTAAAATCCAGGCATTTTTATAATATAGAGTGTTCAAGTTTTGTTACATAGGCCATCCCTTCCCTGTACAGTATACTCCAAATAAGTATTTCACAGTGATGAATTGGGTACCCTTCTACCTTTTGTCACCTTTGTTTGACAACCAAATACATGAGATTTTGTAATTAAATAAATTCACTCTTCTGCAGTGAACTTTAGTCAAAGTTATTTGTTCTTTTAACCTTCCCCATCATCTGCAATATGAGCTCTGGCTAACACATCTGTATGGACTACATACAGTGAATAACAAAGAAATAAAATTTTATAAAAGTAGATTATTAAGTTAATAAAACCACCAAAGACTGTAAAAAACAAAGGAGTCTTCTGAAGTACAAACTGTTTTAATATAGTGAAGTAATGAAAGATGTTCTTAAAAATTAATGAAGGATAAATGCTGAGACTTTACCATTAATATATGAATGAGTCAGCAGGCAGACTGAATGAATCCCTCAGTATTAGGAAATATCATGGAACAAGTCAACTGAAAAGTGAAACTACAATTTTGGGGTTTTTTTTAAACTCTGGCCATGTAATTAAAATGCACATTTTTTATAGCAAAATACCTGATACAAATCTTGCTCTGTGTTACTCTTTTACTTGTATAGAAGTATTTTATTATTTACTGGTCTTTGAGACAGAAAGGACTTTTAATGTACTACTGCAACAGTGGTATATAAACAGTAGCTACTGCAGCAGAACTATACATGAACTTACATTTTTTGGTCAGTTTATTGTTGTCTGTGCCTAAACCATGTCACTTAAAATGCCCAGGCCTCATATCACCATCACAACTCACAACAGTAAAAGCACATTAATCACCTTTTATCTGGCTAAGGACACTAGTGGAAATGGCATTGGTGCTATCACAGCATTCCTAAACTGTGCATTAGTGGGATGGCAGCAGTACTTTGAAATTAGTACCAGAGTAACAAAAAGTTTATTTTGTCAAACCCAGGACTCCATGATGGAGGCATGATGTTTTGAAGAGAGGCTATGACCAAACTTATTTCCAATTGATTTTGGTATTTGGGCTGCTGAAGTAAAGGTCAGATCCTCTCTAAAGAGCTGGATGATCCATGTATAGGAAAACAACTTCACCTCATTGCTGACACCTTTCAATTCTCCATTAGCACACTTTCATACTTCTAACTATTTTCTGCTTCCAGAACAGAAATCTTCTTTGAAATGACGTAGCTCAGACTGGTGTTTCCCACACCTGCACATAACTTAGAGCTGCAGCAACAGCATCACTGCTGTACACAGCACAGCACACAGGCTTCCCTGAGAGCATGGGCTCAGCATTCCCTTCCCATGTAGTTCCCTTCCCACAATAGTTCCAACCCATGGCAAACCCCACCCTAATATTTTTTGATCTACAAGTCCCCTTCAAAACATTTTCACTGTGATAAAGACAGTTCTGGCAAAAATGAAGGTTCAAAGATTGTGCCTGGTTCTTTAATTATTTTTGGAAATTTGGGCAGTGACTTCAACCAAAGATCTTTGGCTCTTCTTCACATGGGTCCTGTCCACCCATGGCCTCTCCCTTTTGACTGTCTCTGGTGGACAATGTGATTTGTCCTAATATAAGAATACCATAAAGTGGGAATTGCAAGAGGATCCAAATAGATCCCCATCCCTGGCAGGGAAGCCTGCCAGATGTGACCAGATGGGGAACACTGATTTTTGGATGAGTGAGTAACAGCACTGAGATGCTGCCACATATGGAGACAAAATTCTGAAGTAACTGCATATGTGTTCAAAAGGACATAGTCACCATCCACCAGGAAGAAACTTAGGTACTTAGAAAACCAGACTCCATACTGGGACTATTTCACCCATAAGGAATCCAGATCATGAAATTCAGGCTTTGGCTTTGGCTCACTCTACAGAATAATTTTTCTTTTGATATTATAAGGAATCTGCTTCCTAAATCAGAAACTTTAATCAAAGTCTATAAAGACCTCAGACATACATGTACTTTTGACCAACCATGCTCCCATTCATTTCATTAAATATGGAAACTGCATACTAAACTCCCTGTTTGACCAGGTTCTACACCAGCTCAAATAATCACCACTGCTTTGAAAGCACTCAGTTTCAAACAGAAGCAATAGAACAGGTTTTAAATGCCATTTCTTTCAGAGTTAAATCTATCCATCCACTTCACAAACCACCATCTGAGACAGCTTAGGGTCACTACAGGTTTTTAGTCAGATGCAGCAGTCCAAGCCCCAGAACTCGAGGGCAGAATCAGGAGGGAATAACACTGGCCAAGCCAACTGATGAATGCCTCACACCTGCTCATACTCCACAGAGGCTCTGCTTAGAGCCATGAGTTTCTTCTAATTGCACAAACACTGAAGCCCTTTGCAAAGTATTTTCAACCAAGACAAGAAACAAAGAAAGAATTGCTTATCTGGTCTGCTGCTAATGAGCTTTTCAATGTGCCTTTGTGAATGTTTGAATTCTAGCTCCCATAACTGTACAGATAATTTTTCTCTTAGCTGGGCCTAAAATATCCTGGAATCATATTACGATTCAGTACATTTTATTAAGATAATACCAAGGAGCCTAGATCTTTGAAAATCAAGGCACTAATGTTCATTTTAGAGGGTAAAAAAAAACATTAGTTAATTGATTTGCAGCTAGATTCCCATTATTTTACCTGAAATTTGTGGAAATGGAGACTTGTCTTCTTTCCGGAAGTTCCCATGACATACAGAAAATCTGGAGTCAGCACAAAAGGAACTCTCTCCTTATTAATTCCAAGGAAGCTTTTATAATTCCCAAGAATATGGCCAAAATCAATATGGAAAAGGTTACCTTCATAAAGAGAAGAAGAAGTCACATTCAGACAAATACAATAAACTGCTAGTAACACTTACGTGTATTCACAGGAGTTCCAACCCCTTTTTTTGGTATATATGATCACTCTTAAGTTCAGTGGAAAATACTATTTTATTTCTTTTTTTGGGAAATTTCTTTTTTTGTCCTCTTACAAAATTACTTTTTGTTTATCTTTGGCGGTTGTTAAAAGTCTGGCAGAACTGCTGTACTATCTAAACATACACTTACAGCTTTTCAAAAACCAACCAAGGAAAGCTTGTGTCTCATACCCGTAACAATCACAGAATCACTACATGGAAAAGGCTTGAGGGGAATGTTTCAAATACCCATGGGACTCTGGCACTACCCATCTCCTTGGCAAATGCCATTGACTACAACATGCTTTCTCCTCACAGACCTTCATTAGTGATTTCTAAACCACTCTGTGTGTTCCAAGTCTGCATTGTCATCCTTTGGATAGCTTTGAGAGAGCAGCAGGGCATCAATTCCCACAAAAGCAATGAAAACCTCTCCTTTTAAGGGTCACTACACCTACAGGACTGGAGTGTGCTGCTACTGTCCACATTACTTTATTACTTTCACTGGCACTCAGGAAAAGGATACAAGAGTATGGTTACTTAAAAACACAGATTTGTAGTAGTGGCATATTTATAAAAGAAGATAAAACATCGAATTATGTAAGATGATACTTCACGGTGATCTGTAGGTGGAATATCCTTAGACACTGCAGATTTTAACACAGCTTTCAAGTCCCCACGGCCTACCAAATCTGACTCTCTGCAGACCTCTCAGACTGAGATCCTTCTGGCTCCTGAGGCTCAAGGCAGATCCTGTTAAAGACTCTGAGACAAACCTGCTCATGACTACAACAGAACAACACTTCTTTCTCAGTTTTCCTGTCTATTGACCTGTGCCTCATGTTCTGCCACTGGGAACAACACCACATTATATTATATATAATGTTGACATTAAAGCTTTTATTAGTCATTTTTTCCTTAAGGGCTTCTGCTGAACTTTTTACTGTAGTCTTCAATTAGCTAATTTCTGCCTTCAGGGTACTTCTTCTCTCCAGCCTTCAACTGATAAAACTTCAATATAATCAATAATAAATATCTAGCCTTCTAACTATTTTCCATCTGGTAAGAACCAGAGATTAATTATGAAATGAGAGATCATGAAACTAAAAGTGAATTCCTTAGACTAAATAAAACTCCTCCATATGTACTAATTGTTCAGGGGTTCTTTCCATAGGTAAGTAAAATAAAGGATTAAACAATGTGCAGCTACAGAAGTAACTCCCAAAGTTTATAGTACAAAAAACCTGTTTCTTCAGGAGGATATAACCATCCCACAAATTTTAGTAGGTAAACAAATACACTCCATGTACACTTATTTCCTAAATTTTTTTTACAACAGTACACAAAGCAATTACATTCCTCAGAAGTGAAAACAGTCCAGCAACATCTGGATTCTGACAGAATTCAGTTCCACTGAACACTGTGAGAACCACAGCCACATACCAGATAGATGAACAGTTGCCTGCTTTATAAAATTTTTTGGTGTTCAGACCTTAGATGTAGACAGTAAAAAAAAATTTGGTTTACATTTCTAATGACTTAGTTTGTATCAAACTGCTCCTTGGAAAATAATGGCATTCTTAATGATACTTATCTCCAGCCTGTATGAAGGCCAGCTGGGGTGAAAATACATTTCAGTGTTACAGAGGACTTGACCTTGTAAGCACCACTGACAGAACTGGTTTGTGTCTCATCATTCATTGTTAAATGCATTATTTATTAAAACAAAACATAAATCTAGTGAAGTATAGACAGTCTGCACATCTATGAAATTCTCAAAAAAACAACCCACCTGTTTCCGTAATCATGATGTTGTCATTGTGCCTGTCTCCTATTCCAAGTACAAAGGTTGCCACACAGTATCCAGCACAAGAGTAAACAAATCTTTCCACAGCTGCCTGAAACTAAAAATAAATCTTAGAGATATTAAATGCTTCAATGCTAGACACTAAATACAATCATTCTCAAAGTTATGTACCTTTCTGTTGAAATGTATCTACCAACAGTTAGGCAAATGTCCTTTTGTGTGCTGGGGGTGTTTTCTCCCAGATTTGCCCTAATCCAGGACAGCAAACTATCTTATAAAATCACCACTGCACAGCAGACATGAAGATCACAGCCCTGCATTGCACCCCCTGTGCTGGCTCTATCCCTCAGCACAGAAAAACAGCACAGAGCAGCACACACATTCTGAGGAAAAGAATGTGGCAGAAAGCTGTAGTAGGTCAGTGGATGTACACAAGCAAAGGCGTTGTGAACACCCAAACCTGCACCTGAGTCCTCTAAAACCACATTGCCTTTCAGAGGACATAGATGTCCTCTCAACCTGCTCCTCGTGTATCACCTCTAACTTCCATTGATAAAGGAGCTTGGCTGCCAGCTGGATGCTAAAGGCTCATTCACATACACCTGCAGCTGAGTGCAGGGAAAATGAATGGATTTTTCAAACTCCCACAAGTAACAAACACAAACATACTGGCTCAATGCTCCTAAATTAGTAGGGTGCAATTTAAAATCCTTCCTAAAAATTCAAATAACTCACCTTCTCTTCAATCATGCATCTTTCCTTGAGCCACTGGTTTAGTATTTCATCCTTAAATGCACCAGTGTTCCCAACTGTACTCTGCTGAATTTTGGCAATTGTTGTAGCATCTTTCACAATTTCGATCATTCCTTAAGAAAATAAGGAAAAGTTTAGAAGAAGTTATTAATTTTTTTATTAAAGCATATTAAAAAATTTCAAAATTAAATTTTAAACTGTGTTTAAAAACCCACTGTAGATCTTCATAGGTTGTGACCAGAAATTCATCTGACAAGGAGCAATGGTTCCTGTTCATTCCCAGCTGAAACCAGCTAGAGTTCATAAGGAGCCTGGCATCAAAACTCCTCCTCTTTTTTGTAATGAATGTATCACATGATGAGTGGGGACTCACTGCATAAGGCTTTTCCCAAGGAGAGGAAATATTCTTGTCCTGATCCCAACTCACATTTTCCCCAGCTTCTCTCCAACTTCACAAATATGAGAAGCTGAAAAAAAGCTTTTGTTTTGCTGCAGTCTAGGGATGCAAGTATTGCCAGGGCTGTGACAGAGGAATAGAGCTGGCCCTCCTGCAGTAAATCCAATTAAGCTTAAGTGTGCATATACACAGAAAGCTCAGAAATACCAGTGCACAGCGAGGTACAGCAGTGGGATTGCTGGTGGAAAGCTCTGGTTGTCAGGGCCATGGGGTCTGTCCCTAAACTGAACAGACCCTTGCCAAGGCACACTGGCACATCACAGCAATATGGTGCAGAAACAGGGCCTTGTCCTGTTTGTGCCAGCATGGCATGTGACAGAGAGGAACCTAGAGGGAAATGCAGAAACAGGCTGCAACACAACCCTGCACTGTAGCCAAGACTAGCAAATGCAGTCCAGCCTGGGCATGCCTGTATGGGGGAAAGTCAGATTTTAATTGAATTTATTTGGTAATTAGAATTTTTTTTTCCTCTTGTTCAACTTCAACAATGTCTTCTAGCTTCAGCTCCAGTTCAGAGATAAGCAAGCAAACAAAAATACCCATTTCTCTCCGAAGCCATTCAAAGCAGCTTCTGAGTTGGTTTCAATTTAACTCTGTCTGAACCAGATAAATTTCTTTCTATTCATAATCCCACCCTTTTGCAATTCTAAATTGTGTGCAAATTTTCCTGTAACAGAGTAACAACACAGAAATCTCTTCCTGCCCTCTCTGCATGGCTGAATTCATGGCTGAATACCCCCTGGAGATATTTTCTTCTGTCTTTACAGTGGCCTGGATGTGTTTGCCATAAAACTATTGTGGAAATATGACCTCCAAAACCCACCACCAAGACCACCAAATTAAAAAGCTTTGCACATTGATCTCTGCTTGTCAAGCTGTTGTTTTTCTCCCGGGTGTGAGCTCCAGCTCCCATTCCAGCTGTTGAAAAAGCTTTCCCTGCCTGTGCTCACAAATCTCCCTCTGCCGGCCAGCAGCTCCTTGATGGCGGGGGAGCAGAGCTGGCTCAGGAGGTGCCAAGGATAGCAGCTCTCAGCTGGGCTGCATTCAGCGAGGAGGGAGTGCAGCAGGAAATGCACCAAGCAATGTGTTCCTGGGGCTCTGTGGTGACTCTTCCAAGAGGCAGCTTGAACCTCCTCATTTCGGCAGTGATGCTGCACAGTAAGTAGTGGTAACTGCCTCACAGAGCCAGGAACATGTGGACATGTCAGAGGGAGAGAGAGCAGAGTATGACCTTTTACCAGTGACACAGAGAAGAGAAAGTTCATCCTACAGAGGTATGCTTGGCAGCAGCAGTGGAGAGGACAGATGCTTCCAAAATTACAAACTGCACTGGATGCAATGTCTTTAACAGAATGAGAATGCTCTGTGCAGGAGGAGGTGCCAGATGTAAGACACTTGTTTCCCTGTGCTCAGTGTAGAGTGGGGTACTGTCCTTGTGTCAATACACAGAAACTGCCCAAGTTCCATGGAAGTATTAAGAGGGAGGGAAAAAGCAGCCTGGAAAAAGACCACATGTGAATACTGTGAAAGAACATTTGCATGCCACTACTCTTTGGTTCTGTTCCAAACAAGCATAAGCTCTACATCAAAGTGTGCCACATTGGGCATTACCAATTTAGGCTGCAGGTATTCTCAGCAAACCAAGCAGCAGTGTTAATATGATTAACCATGCCCCTGCTGTGGTGCTAAAAGGATGCTAAATTCTTACATCTCTCCCATGCCCATAGGAAAATCAAATATTATTTCCTTGAAACAGAAGAATGGGGAATCAATTAAGATTTAATGAAAGAATAACATAAATCTGTAACTCAAGTATGAAAATGCCAGCATGACTGGCAAAATTCCTCCTTCTTCCTTCATTTTTTCTATACATTACACTGTCTTGAGATAATTTTAAACAAAATTAAATCAGATCCTGAAAAGCTCTCTAAAAAATTAGGTTTAACACCTCTAAAGAAGAGAAACCCCCAGACTTTCCTTATATTTATAGTTAGTTAGCATTTTGATGTACAATTTTCCATTTCCTTTATTATTAAAATTCTATCAATAAATATAATTCAATTTTAAAACATTATATTAGGAGAAAAGAAACTATTCTATGTCATGCTACCAGGTATTTTATCAGAATTTGGGTTTTCTGCATTGCTGAGATATCGTGAAATCAAAAGGTTGTTAAAAATTTTATGTGGCAATGGATTTTAGAGAAGAAGTAGATTACATAAGTATACTAAAGAGTTATAAAGAGTCTTAATTTTATTGGGATTTCTTACTTGATTTCTTTTACCACAATTTCTGAAAAATTTATCATCTCTGCTGCAGGAACTAATGCCCAGTGAGAAGGATTACCTGAGCATCCTGTTAAGAAATGTTGTTGCTTATGTGTGGTATAGGGTATGAAGCTTTAGGTCAGGAAAAAAGATAAATGTTTTGCTCTTTATTTTATTCCTATCAACATATTAAAATACATCTTGAATAAGTCACTCACTTTCACTGATGTTTCATACTAAATATTGTTATTAAAGAGGAGCTTGCAGCACAAGCCAAGGCATTCCACAAGAATCACAGCCAGTAAACAGCTGTGCTACAGCTCAAGGAAGGGCAGAAAGCACTGCCAGAATGCACCTGAAGGCTGCTCACAGAAAGTGTAATAAAGTGTTATTCACTTCAGGACTACAGCACATGTTAGAATAGTTCTCCCAGATCTTCTGTAAATATGGTATTTTGAATTTCTAATCACAGTAAGTGTGATCACATACCTATTTTGTTCCCTGTAGAAATGCAACCATATGGCAACAAACAGAGGTCCAAGGATTCTGCTTCCCAAATGGATTCCATAATTCGAAGAATCTAGTAAAATCAAACAGATATGCTAAGCTATTTCAAATTATTTGAACACTACAGATTACTCATACAAATAACACTTCTAAGATGGGGCTAAACTTGCTATTTGATTAAGAGATAAATACAGAAAATGTGCAGCCATTCAAGATAATCAGTTATAGAACCAGGGTTTATATTTCTTCATCTGTTCTGCAACCAGGAAATCTTTACTCTTCTACAAAGTATTAATAAATATATTGTATGATTTCTACATAAGGTGAGATTGAATGTGTTAGCAAGCATGCCCGCTTTTCCCCATGAATACCTCCAAAAGCCCTTACAAACCAGTTGTCTGAAACTAGAGTGACTAGCTATTGATTTTTCGTTTGTTAACTTTACCCATTACATAAATAAATTACAAAAACACTTCATCAGAGAAACAGGCCATCTTGCACTAAGTAAGATTCCGTCTCTAGAACACCAAAATGTGAAATATGTATGGCATGTGGCAGGAAAAGCCAGGGTAACAGTATGCACTGTGTCTGCTTGGGATGAAGCTCCTTTTCTTCAGAGCAGCTTGTACTGTGCTGTGGTTTAGAGGGTGACCAAAGCAGGGCTGGGAACACGCTGATGTCCCAGTGTCCAGCTGAACAGTGTCTGCTGAGTGCCAAGGCTGCCAGTTTCTCACCACCTCACTGTGGCTAGACTGGGGTGCACAAGAGATTGGGAGGGGACACAACCAGGCAGATGATCTGAACCAGCCAAAGAAATACTCCATGCTGAACAATGTCATGTTCAGCAATCAAACAGGGAGCAAAAGGTTATGGGGGTTAACCATCTTCTGTGCAGGGACTGGTTGAGAACTGGTCCACCTATGGGATGTGGAGTGACTGCCTTAGCACCACTTGTTTTGTTTTCTTCCTTGGTTCTTCCACTTTGCTTACTAAAGCACCTTTAGCTCAACTCACAACTTTTCTTGCTCTTCCTCTTCCTCCTTCCATCCCACCAGGGCTAATCCATAACACAGTATGACAAAGATGATCCAGTGTTGATGTCAGCCTTGCCATACAGAGTTTTAAATACAAAAGACAACCTTGCATTTCATATGGACAGTGAAGACAAGGTATACACACTTTGAAAAAGCAAAATTATTTTAAAATATTTTTAAATATTCATGTTATTCTTTACAAGTTTCAGCTCTCATACCTGTAAAATTAGCATGTCCTGACGGAGGTCATCTCCATGTTTGAAAATGATGCCTATGGTTTCATTTGACAGAGCTGTTGGATCTGCACATTTAAATTCAAGCCAGAGGGGCTTCTTCTTGGACGCCATTACTTTACATTTTTCTATCTGTGAAAGACACGTTTACTGCTTCCTGATGCCAACATCAACCCAAGAAATCTTTTTAACAGAATAGCTTACCAGCTTCCACTCAGCTATACCATGAGCAACACACTGAAAGCACGGAGTTCAGGTGCCACACAAAGCCTCCCTGAACCTGCACAACTTTTAACTACTGTCCATGATAAAGGCAAAAGTGTATCTTGACTCTCCAAAACTGGACTTAGCTTGCTTCAGACAAATTTAAAACAGGAATAGAGATTCTGACAAAACTGGAAAATAGGGACCTTCACAGCAGCACTTTGACAGATGCTTTGCAAAACCAGAACATAATCATTGTCCAATGCAATTTACCACATCATCCACCCTTCTGACTTCTAGCAACTACATTCCAGATTGCTTTATTCAATTCCCTTAGTAAATTGTTCAAATTAATGGGGGAAATGGCATTTTCGAAACTAACGTAAGGTAATCATTCATAAGATAATAGATTCCCTATTTAGTTTTATTACATTTTCAATACTGATAAATTCAGAACTGAAACTGCAGTATTTCAAATGTTTTTTTCAGTTATTATGGCTAACACAACTGTAGTAAGTCTTATTTTCTATTCTGGAATTCCTCATTCATTATTCAACATTACTATGTACAATAAAGCCATCTAAAATTTAAAAAAAAGCAAGGGCACATCAGTGTTTGAGAGCAGATAGAATTCATAATATAGGAGTATTTTAGTATATTCATGTTTCATCTGCTGAAATTCTGAGCCTGCAGTTTAAAACAAAATAGTTTTTACCATCCTCATTTTCAAAAATGAAAGAATTTTTAAATCTTTGAATTTATTAGAAACTCTGACTTTGCTTCTAATATTTGGTTTAGACTTAAAAAAATTTAGGTTTTGAAGATTATGGACAAACAGTACTTGTTAGAATGAACATTAAATGAAAGCTTAGTTTGTTTTACCAAGTGTTTTTATTCATATAGTTTGGAAAAAGAAAAGCTAACCCATCGGTTTTTGGACAAAGCTGCCTTCCTTCATAAATCTACTATTTTGTTCATCTAGGAAGGTCCTAGTAGGACTGAATATTTCCTAAGTGAAGGAAAACTAGAAAATCCAGAGAAATCTTTTTTATTTTAAAACCTACTTTCTGTGAAGCTGTTGATGATTTCTGTAAAAAATTAAAAAAAAAAAAAAGGCTGAAGAGAAAATAGAAAATACTAACAAGAAAATAGTATTTAAGAAATCACAAATTACTTCTGAATAAGAAATGTCTGAATTGGCTTCTGTGCTGACAGTGCTTCAGCCAAGCTCACCTGAGAGATGTTTCATTCACTCAGCTTGAAGACAGACTAGCTCATAGCCTGTCTCCCCAGGCACAGGTTTATTTAACAGAAACATGGCCATATCTAGACAATGCCTGAACATGCAGCAATTCCTAAAACTGGATGGTTTGTTAAGGGGTTCTTTCCTTGTAGGGTCCTTGCTGCACATGAAGTGAGTCCAAGTATCTTGACTGTGCTTCTTTACCCAGACCTCACATTGCATTTTAGATGCATGATCCAATTTCCTCTCACTACACATCTGCTGATCTATGAATCTTTTTTCAACTCTGAGTCAACACACACAATTGCAATCTCACCACAAAACTGAAGGCAGCAATACAGAAAAACCCAAGTGTTTCTTAATGTATTTCTAACAAAATCATAATGTACTTTCTTACAAAACCAACACAGAGATACTGAAAAATCAGAAACAGCTGAGGTAGACGTTTTTGTCAGTATGATGAAGATCTGGGACCAAACCTCAGTGACAGATCTGAATCAGGGTAAAAAACTGGAAGAATGGAAACTGAATATCCCACAGCCCCTGAATCAGATAGAAGTTTTATACAGTTATTTAATTTCAAAAAAAGAGTGAGTTACCTAGTTAAATCTTGTATTCAACTAATGGAAAAAGTATAGCTGTCATTTAATGATTAGAATTTCATGGATTGTTGCAATTTTTTAGCACATGGTGGCACGTTATTACATTTAGAAAAATAATACTAGCTCTGGGAACAAAAACCTATGGAGTCCATGCAATGTCATTGTATTCACATAAAGATATGACCTCTTGACATATTAACAAACTTTTTACCAAGTGACACATACTTGCAAATAAATTCTTTAAAGAAATGATTTGTAGAAAGTCAGAATATACTTACCACTAGTGCTCCTGCTCTTAGCCCAGGATCATATGGAACTCTAAAACTTTCTGGAAGTTTGCTGCCCTGTAATTTTTCAAGCTTTTGTCTCAGCTGTGCAATAACTGCAATTACAAGAAAGAAAACACAATAAAATTAAACAGGTCACAAAGGCAAAAAGGTTATAGGTAATCAAACTTGTTGAGCTTTATACTTTGGCTAAAAAGCTCAGTTTAGCTGCCATTTTAAATTGCTTTCCTCCTGAATCTCCTGATTCAAGGAATGGAAGTAAACTCTTTAACTTACACTATCAATGGCCAGGGTTCTTTCAGATACCTAAATGTAAAGTCTTCAACCACCTCAGAAGTAATGTGCCTTCTCTGCAGTATTAGAAACACTGCACAGGAAGAGTTTACATTCAAATGTCAGCTTTCGCTTAAAAATCAAAACACACAGAACACACCAAAAAGTATTTTCCCTCATAACTGACAAGAAATGCAGATGGACTCGTGGCTTTTGAATTCCTGGAATCAATTACTCTGTAACCATAAGGAGACAAACTGCAGAGACACTACTGAATTTCCTGTCCTCCTGGAACTGGTTTCACAGTGCAGCCTTCTAAATCTCACATTCCTGTAAGAAGAAAATTTGCCATACATTTATATGAATAAGAATTTTAATGTTCATACCTGAGCACAATCTTTTAATTAATAAAACCTCAAGCTCCTGAATCTTCAACTCAGAATAGTACAGATTATACAGTGCATGACGTATTTTTTTCACCTCAGCTAGTGAATGTCAGCAGCATAAGCAATACACTGCTGATTACCCTGCATTAGGGCAAAGACCTGAACACTGTCCTAAAAGAAACTGTAGCTACACAGCAGAGGATGTTTATACATATAAAGTAATTTTGGAGATAAAAATTAAAGAGCAAAACAAAATCATACTGATAAAGCTAAACATGGACCTGGATACTTAAAACAGAATCATGGATTAGTTTGGGTTGGACAGGACCTTTAAAGGCTATCTAGTCTAATCCCTCTGCAATGAGCAGGGACATCTTCAACTCAACTTGCTCAGAGCCCCATCCAACCTGACCTTGAATATTTCCAGGCATGGGGCATTTCTACCACCCTACACAACCTGTTCCAGTGTGCCAACACCTTCATCAAAAAAAAAAAAAAAAAAAAAAAAAAAAAAAAAAAAAAAAAAAAAAAAAGAAGCCTTCCTTATGTGTAGTCAGAATCTGTCCTCCTTTAGTTTAAAACCATTAGTCCTTTTCCTATCATTACAGGCCCTACTAAAAAGTTTGTCCCTCACCTTTTTTACAAACTCCCTGTAAGCACTGGAAGGCTGATGTTAGGTCTTGTGAGCCTTCTCCAGGCTGAACAATCCCACCCCTCTCAGCCTTTCCTCGCAGGAGAGGTGCTCCAGCCCTGCCATCGTGTTTGTGACTCTCCTCTGGAGTCATTCCAGCAGATCCACGTCTTTCCTGTCCTGAGTGGCCCAGAGCTGGATGCAGTATTCCACATGGAGTGTCACAGGGGCCATGGAGAGGGGCAGAATCACCTCCCGTGACCTGCTGCCTATGCTGCTTTTGATACAGCCCAAGACACAGACTTTTTGGGCTCCTAAGTGCACATTAGACAAAAATCAGGACAGTTCAAACACTGCTATCAAATTAAGAAAGTCAAACCAAAAGAATTGGCTGAAAACTCACAGAACATAAATGTTACACCTGTCTTAGAGGGTTTTAGAAAAGAACTACTAGCAGTGCCTGGTTACTGACACGGTATCTCTTATGGTAAAAAATAAATGTGGCAGCGATATCCAGGAGCTAAAAAGTGGACTTTAAAATGAGACATTTAAAAAAAAAAACCCTCAATAATCCCAAACCCAAACAAACAATAACACAAAAACAAACCAATGAAACAAAAAACCCCAACAACTCCACTCTGCCCCCTCAAAAGCACCGAAGTTGTAGTAACTTGGATAATGAAACAGCTTTCTGTAATGTAACTATAGATTTCCTAGACCACTAGGTATGAAAGTTACTGTTTATAGTTTATTGTTACAGTTTACTCTTAGCTCAGTAAGTCTCCTCATTGTAATTTGAAAACTGTAAGCAAAGCAACCCAAACCAACTGAAGCTGCAAAAGATTAGGAATGGCTGGTTTTAAGACACAAGTAAAGGCACTTGCTAAAACCACTTTCAAGTTGATCTGGCTTAAGAACAAGGTACTATGCATTTTAAACGATGAAACAGCTGCATAGACACATTCTTGGGAAACAAACCATCTAGCCCAGAGGGTGATGAAAGCAGATAATCCCATACAAGATGTAATATTGCCATCTTATGAATTTATTTAATTATTATTATTACTTGCTATCTTCAAATATAAGCAAAGAGATTACAGTGAAAAGTGAAAGAAACAGTTTGACAACGTGCTTGCTACTGGAATAGTATGGACCTAACAGGAAGGGATTTGTTCTTTACAGAAACTCCACAAACACTGGAGAAATATATATACAAGAATAAGATGAGACTGCATGACAGAATGAAATGAAACACGATAAAGCATTCAGACTGAAAATATGAACAATGATGAACTTAGAAATGTTGGGATAAAAAAAATGCAATAACCTACAGAATAAATTTTTGGATATACATTTTTAAAAATATAAGAAGTAGAGGGTGCCTGTAGAAAAAATGATGTCCTCAATAATCAGAGAATAAATTTACATTAAATATAACATTATTAGGACACTCCACAGTTTCAGGAAGCCTTATTCAGTGAAAATGTCAATTATATAAGTCATCTTTCAGTGTTCTGCTGTACATTACATCCAAAGATTCTTTAACTTCAAAACCTGGTGGGTGTTAATATGATTGCTTTCTCTTGAAGCTTTTCTTCTTTGCCCACATATCCTTCAAAGATAATGTATTATGGAATCCACTGCTCCTATAGAAATGTACATCTTCAAGGTTGAATAGTTTCTTTCTAAAATACGTAATTCTGACTAAATACATTTTGGTTATAGAATACTTTAATAAAAATTTAGGAAGTTTTTTAGAAACACTGTTTTATATGGGGCTTCAGTAAGTCCCTTAACTCACACTATGTGGTAACATAACCGATTTTACAATATATATTGAAGAATAAATGCGTATTTTGTTCAAATCTCTTTTGAAACACCACCACAGTCACTTCTGCATAACCAGAGTGGAAAAGCTTTCCCATCCAAGGACTTGCTGGCCTGGAGCATACCAGGCTGAACATGCAGGAAAAGGTAGTCTCTCTACAGCTTTTAGAATTTTAATACTATCATACGTCCTCTCACACTTACTCCCAACACCAAGCAAGTAACAGGAATGAGGATAAACAAGCTTTTAAGAAAGTTGGGGGTGGGGGGAAAGGCAGGAAAACCCAGGGATAAAGAGGCATTGCATAACCCTACTGTGGCTTCCAAAGCAGTGCTTGCAAGAACTGGAAATAACAATACAACATCTGTCTCACAGCACTCCTCAAAGCCACACCCTGTATATTCAGGCCTGATGCACCAGCTACTTCCATGGCATAGCAGAGGCTGCACTGGACTCCTCCCTGATCTTCCTGCCAAAAATCTTCCAGTGAGAATTTAGAGAAAGGCTGTATTTCTTGGCAAGTGTTACTTTTAATTTCCAGTTAATATTTGTGTCTTTTTTCAGCACTGGCATTCAGCTAATGTACAAGAATTATCTGTTTCCCAGTTGGCATGGCTTGAGGTTCAAGAAGATAAGCCAAAGCTTGGGAAAATACTGGATGACTAGAACATTGATATTCTTTCCCTTTTGGGGTGAAATGAGCAAACAAGTCTATTACTGGTTCAATCATTATTAACTTACACTCACGTTTTAAAGGAAGTAAAAATGATGCCCTTTGACAGCAATTTATCCCCAAATTCTCTTAATGAACAATACAATTTGCTGCCTAGTTTTTCACACCTAAAGAGAAAAAAACAACATTAACAATAAAGAAATGCCTGTTAGCAAATACCTTGAGAAGTAACATCATACTTTTCTGCAGAAACTGATTTAATCTCCATTGTGACTTTATGCAGCAATTCAATTACTTGAACCTGCTTCATGAAATCGTGCAGCATTGCTTTTCCACAGCCCCTAAGGTAGGCTTCAAGGATGACTGCAAACCTCTGTTGGTAGTGCATGGACTGGGCAATTTCGCTTCTTAAGAACCAAAACAAGAAGTGACCAATTCTTTTGTTCTACAGGTAAAGAAAAACAGTACAAATTAGCATTCATTGCTTGAAAAAAGGTTTTAATAGTGCCAGAAATTTTAGCATAAGTTGGGTATATTTTGAAGTACTTACTCTCAAACCACGTTTCAGCAAAAATCTGGCTAATGCGCTGTCATGATATGGCTCAAATTTCACAGCCTGAGTGATACAAACAAAAGACATGTTGTTAACACATTTAAGATCCCACTGCTTACACTTAACCAGTGACATCTAGAGAACACACGGCTGCAGGAGGAGAAAGTGTGTAACAAACCAGATCTTTTTGATGCTTCTCTGTCTGATTCAAGAAGCACATTTTGTTTGCAACAGGCTCTTTTCAGGTTTGTTACTAATGTGACAATTCCCTAACCAGAGAGTCCAACCTGGACATATGCACAAAGCAACGTCATTCTTGGCAAAAACCAGCAAGATCAGAAACCAGTTTGCACTACGACTGATACTGAGAACGCTTGAAATGATTACTGACAGATGGAATAACGTACTTGTAATAGCTCTTAAATAAAATGTTTCAATAACAAAATACTGGTTTTGGTCAACATCCACTACTTTGAGACTAGGGCACCAGGATTCACTGGTGGGCTCTCCAGAAAAAACAGAATACAAGAGCAGCTTTTCAGAGCACTTACCTGGCCTTTACTCCATAAATGAATGACAGAATAAAAGCTCTGATACACATCCTACAATAATGAAATACAATTAAGAGGAAGACTTCACCAGAGCTTTTTTTTTACTGACTGTGAAAACAGATGTATTTTTTCTCCTTCCAAAGCTGCTCCTCTCCACCCAAGCCCGCAGACATTTCCAAGCTACTGCCAGAAAAGGGGGTGGGAAGAGAAAGTCAACAACTATTTTCAAGTGCCAGTATTGGAATTTTGTTTTTGTTATTCTTCATCATAATAACCAAGTGAATGGTCTACCAGAAAACCATCACACTTCCAGATTCTGGGTAGTACCAGGAAACCTCTCCACTTCAACTCATATTTCCAACAGCTTCTTTCATATTGCTTGAGGAATTCAAGCTTACAGAAGGTTTGTATTCAGATTAATGGTGGAAAAAAGCATGCACTTATATCCAACAGCAACAAAAGAGAAATAAGAAGCATACAATCTATAAATCAGGGTCACAAAATCCCTGCCATGGACTGAGGGGGTTGGTGAATGGCTTCAGGTTCTGGAAATAGAGTGCCAGGAAGCAGACTGCAGGGAGATTAGGGGAAAACAAAGGGATGTGCAGGGAGCTGGGTGCATGTAGTGTGCTCAGCTTTCAGAAGCAACAAAGTATGCAAACCTCTAGCAATAGTTATTCAACAGAATATAATGGCTCTTTCAAGATCACTGTGGTCTGCAGCTTGCAAAGAAGCAACCAAGCCATCAGCAAAGGTCTGCTAAATTCATCAAACAAATCATAGTTTTATAAACTCTTACAAATACTGTGGCACATAGTTGCACTTTTATTACTAAAATATCAACACGATTTCTGAAATGCAAATCATCTTATGGGTTTAATCAAAAGAAAAAAAAAATTAAGTCAACTTACAAAAATGTCACAAAGACATGTTCTTTCTAGCTGCTGGCTAAGAGACAGACAAGAAAGTTAAGCACCAGACAAACAAAAAAGCCAAGCACCAGACTTGCCCTTCTCCTGTATCATAATTCTACAAGAATTGTCTTGACTGTCTGCAGTACTGTTTTATATCCCCAAACAACGTCATCGTATTTAGGAAAGACAACGAAAATTTACAAATATAACAATATATAGATCCTTTTACTTTGTGTATGAGATTATGAGGTATGAAGGGTTTTTAATGAAAATTAATTTTCACTGCAGTAAGGTGCCCAAAAGCAATAATTATCACATAAATTCAAATGGATTTTCTTACAGTTCCAAGAAAGCCTATTATAAACCTCACTCTGGTATATACTATGCCTAATATTCACATAACCTTGAAAAACAAGTTAAGACTGAAACATAGCCAAACAACCGACCATTACTTCAAAACAAAGCCTCCTTATTGAACTTGCAAATATATTTTAACATAAAACAATATTAAAAAATGCATTACAACCATCCTTATTGAGCTGACGCTTTAGATAATTATTTTTAACAGTCCAGCCCTTTTTTCTTCACAAAGTCAAATATCAACTTCTGCACAGCAACAATAAAAGCTGGCCATTAAAAAATGTCTGCTGGCACCGACCTGTGTGTACCTTTTCCTTGTCAGTTCAGCAGAAGGCCTTTACTCACTGCCATATACATGCAGTACAGCCATCAGTGTTTATCTTACAAAGAATTTGTTGCATTTTAACTATCCTATCCATGGTTTATCAACTGTACACAGAAGAGCAGACATTATAAAAAGGTCAATAGGTTGATTTATGGTATAGCTGCTTCTGTTAGAAATAACCTGTGGGAAAATAAAATACTTGATTTCTAACTCTAGAGAGGATAAAATGGGAATATCCTGTGCAGAGTGAAATAAGCCATAAAGCTTTCATAAAGGTGTGCCTTTGAAAAGTGACAACCATTTGCAGAAGAGATGTGTCCACCGGAGCAGAGGAATGGCCGACATCCATTCTCTGAAGAATGCAGATTTTAAATACACTGTCACACCAGAACTTTGCTGCAGAATGCTGACAGCTTATGTTCCATAGTTAGCTAAGAAATAAAGACAGGGAAAGCAGCAGAGAGGTAAAAGTTGGAATCAAGCATGTTTTTCATTTTTAAGGATGGTAAGGATTGTAAAACATCTCTTACTGAAAATGACACAGTGAAGTTAAGGCACTATGATTTTATGCTACAATGTTTTATTTAACTGTTAGAAAGGTTAATTCTTTTTAAAACTCACCAGATTTGTACTTCCTGAAAATAAACAATTAAATAAAAAACCAGAAACAACCGCAGTATTTCCCCTATTTTCTCAGGCATTTTGATAGCAACCAATCATCATTCCAAACTCCTAATTTAAATACAAAAAAAAAAAAGTGAATAAAATTGCTGAGCCACATGTAGACAGCAAAGCTCACAAGCCAAGCACATATATAGCAGCAGCTACGTGGGAGGCCCAATGAGGTAACCGTAGCGACTCCTTTGGTTAATGCAGAAGTGCATAAATTCTGCCTGATCTTCAGACAAGCAAAGACAAGGCTAGAAAAGCTTTGTTTAAAGCACTACCAATGTGCAGCAAAATCTGAAATACTAACTTCATTTTCCTGGGATTCTGAGCTCTCTCTGAACCTGCAGAAATAAAAAGCTGCTTCCCCAGCTGCAGTAGTTCCATTCTTTTTTTTCTAAATTTTGAATGTTGTCCTCTGATTCTTTGAAAAAAAGCATTTCCTGCTCTGAGGGATACCATCCTTTCCATGCAAAACAGAGCCCTGTTGGGTGCAGGAGCCAGGCAGCCCCAGCTGGCTCCAGGGGCTGTGCTTACCATGAAGAACACAAGGTTACACCTTCCATCAGGCACCAGAGGAGACTTTGCCACTGCCAAATGATGGCATCATGTGGAGAGAAAAGCAACCAAACCAAGTTTCTTGTGTAACTGATATAAACATTCCCAATGTTTGATCTGGCAGATGCACACACAAAGTGCTTGAAATCTATACAGCAGTGATCCCTTGCCATTAGAACCCCAATTTTGTACACAAGTTCCCAGAAGGACTTAATCATAGTATGTAGTCCTATCAACTCTTGAACTGCTTTCAATATTTTGGGGGGGCAGTTTCTAGATAAATTTGCTTCCCTTAACAGCACAAGATTGAAGTCGCCGCAACACACTGTGGCATTACACTGGTGTTCGTGACCTAAAACCCAACCCCAGATTTTCCTTCAGACCTTGCCCATGTCAACAACTACATTTACTTTCTATCTACACTCCTTCTAAACTATCAGTAAAGTCAGTCAACAACTCTTCAGTGCTGTATGATTCCAACCCAACATGAACAGGATTACAGACAGCACAGTTAGGATTTACTCCCATCATAGCTGTGCTGGAATAAACAATTTCTAGAAAAAAATTACTACTGTAAACACAAGATGCAAATTGTAAGATACAAGGCAATGGTACCACAAAAACGTCAACAAAGGCAAAAGACAAAAAGTAGGAAAGTGTATTTTACATTAATCTGGTTACTACCACTGCTTTGCCTAAACGTTGAAGACTTCAAAACTAAGGAATACTAACAAGACCTACTAAAATGGGAAATGCAAATTATGGGGTAATGCAAATGTATTCCTGGAAGGCAGAGCTCAGGAATGCAAATACACCTTACCTGCACAAGCTGTAAAAGATAATGAAGAACATCATCATCTTCTAAACTTTCCAGTTTTTGAACTGCCATTGCTCGGACATTTTCATCTGAAAAGTTACAGTCCAGAAGCTGCATTGTGAGTCCAACGTCTAAAGTGCTCTGATCCCAAGCCTCTTTTTTAGCTAGCAACTGGTATGTTTTGGCCACTATTTCTTGTTGTCCCCATTTCACAGAGCTAAGCAGCTTAGGATATGCCTTGGGGTGCTTTATGCTCTCATATCTAAAGTGCCACAACAGTTCTTTGTCCTCAGGAGAAAGTGGATTAAGTGGGTCAGTTGCTATGATCTCTTCAAGTTGCTTGCGAAGCTGGTTGGGCATTTCAGCTCGGGTCCTGTCCCCCTGGGGGTCTGATGATATCCTGTGCTTGGGCAAGGCAATTGGGTGACAGTATTTGTCCAGCACAATAGAGATAGCCATTGAGTTTTCTTTATCTGGGTTAGTTGCTGATGTGAGTTTGTCTGCATTTATACTTCCTTGTTCTTCCCCCTTACCTGGAATTTTCCACATGTGGAGTACATACTCTCCACTTCGTAGCAAGAAACGGTGATCTATCAACAAAAGATTTACATAATAGAGAAGCTGGGTTTTGCATTTTGCATCAGAGTTGGAGGATTCATGTGACTGAAGGTTTGTCTTTGCAGATGGTCCCTGTGCTTTGCCACAGTATATCTGAAGATTCAGAAGTGCTCCTTTAGGCAAATCCTTGATTTTGATATCAAATTCTAACCAAATATTCCACAGAACCTCCTCAGTAAAAGGCTTCGATGAAGTTCTTCTCTGTGAAAGGAGCTGCTGCCCATGTTGAATGTTAGCCTCTACAAACACAGTAAGATCAGTATTTCTTGGTAAAACTGGGATATCAATGCCAATTATTTTCACTCTGAATTTCCTATTACAATCCCACAAAGAGATAGTGAAGACTCTCTCATGATCTTTGCCATCTATTGTCAATTGTTCATGATACCCTGTAACTCCTGTACAGTCATCCACCAAGGGCCATTCTTCCTTCTGAACCTCATCCTCATTCGGGTCCGGGGGATTGTCAAGGACAAGGTGGATTTCTTCCCCATTCTTAAGGCACTGTCTTATCCAGTGAAAATCTCTGATTGGTGTCTCCCCAGTAATGTACTCATCCCTGCCACAAATCCTGAGAACAAAATCCAGTTCACTGTGATCTTCAGGAATGTCCATCAAAGACTTTTTCTTTGCCATTTTTGTGAAAAAGCTGTGGAGAATCATATCTGGAGTGTCATCTATTGACACTTTAATTTTCTGACTAGTCGTTCCTCTATGTATGATTATGAAAATGTTATTATTAGTGATCTTTTTAAATAAATATTCTGGGAGTGGCTTAGATGTAGTCCATGGGTGCATTGCATACAATTTAGGATCTCTGCAGGCTACCTCTATCATTCGTGGAGTGACTAATCTGCGCCGGGTAAATTCTAGTTCATCATCGTGTACATTGCTTACATCAGTCACATCATAACCAATCAAATCATTAAGTTGCTGCTGAAATTCCTGAACTTCTGCTGATGGTTTTTGTTTCTGGACAACATAGATCTTGCCTACCTTCTTCTGTAACACCTTCCAGTACAGTATGCAGTCCAGTGTCTGTAACACTTGATGTTTATCATAAATTTCATACCATTGCCCTTTCTTCTGATACTGCAGAATAAACTGATCTGGGGTGAATGCATGATAGAAGTCTGTGGTTTGACTCGTCTCTATTGCACGCATCCAAATCTGTGCCTTCATCTGCTCAACTGTACAGTTGCCAGCTATTTCAAGTAACATCACTTCTGGTGCTTTAGTATGTTTATTGCTTGTAGGTAAAATGAACTCAATGGATATCAGTTCCATTGATGAAAAACTACTCGATGTGCAATGAGGTTTCATTCTTCTTCTCCTTCGTTTGTTTTCGTCTCTCATAACAACAGGCTGTTCATGATCCCCCAACTCCATGCCAGAAGAAATCTAGCAAAACATAAAATTAGTCCATTACTTTCTCATTTACATTTATCTTTACTCTTGCTTTTTAACTTTTCATATACATTTTTTATATTTCCACTTCCCCTTAATTTCTGGTCACAAATACTTAATTTACATGAACCACTTCAGATGTAATCTATTCAATTCAATATCAAATATAAATAAAAAACCTCCAACCAACTCTCCAGTGATTAAGTAATTAAAATAGAGGTTTTAAACATCCTGCCCAGATTTTGCTGAGGATAAGCAGTTTGAATGTGCAATCTCCATATTGATTAGTTCTTACTTCTATTTGATCAAGCACTGATTCTTCTGCTGCCTCATCTGTTTTGAGGCTGCTGGTGTTAACATACATGGGTTTTCATAGAAATCAAAAGACATACTCCTGTATATTAATAGAATGCAGTCCCACTGAGCTCCAGGAATGGCAGAAAGCAACAAAACAAGCAATTTATTTGCAGTCTGGACAGACATGAGCCTATTCCCAGTTTTCTCTGCCTCTCTTTTTAGTGATGAGGAATCAGGACTTTAACCTAAAAAAAAGCCCTTAGGATGTAAAAGTTAGGGACTATTGCTGAAGATATATTTAACGTGCATCTAAATTCAAGGCAAGTGTCCTTAGATCTGCTTCTTTTAAATAAATCAATTCACCAGACTGATAATATCCATCCATTTTCAAAGTACACACTGCCAATATGAACTATTAGTTTGTTACAGAAGAAAAATCTCCCAAGCTGATGCAGATTTATTACCCTATACATCAAATCACACCTAAAACACCAGTAAAACAATATTAAACATGAGAAGCCTACCTTATCAGCATTCAGTAAACAAAAAATATTGTTTCTCAGTTAATCTCCACTGACCAATATTGAAGTGGAAATTATTCAGCGATGATTGAGAGCACTCACACAAGTCAAGTTACAGCAACAGACTGAACTTCTTTACCAAGCAAGACTTTCTACACATAAAATCCTTAAGTGCTGGAGAAAAGTAAAGCCAGTGTAATGATGCCTTAGCAGATAATAAAAGAAGCAAATAAAAATATGAAAGATTAAATTCAAACAACATAGCATGCTAACTAAAATTCTTCTGAGATCCAGAAAGCAACAGCTGTGGACACACCACCACTATAACTGACAAAGTACAAGGAAATATTACCTGCTTATAAAACCAAGGCTGAATTGCTGAAGATTATTCATTTGTTTAATTTTTGTAGTTCCTATTTTTTAAAGGAAGATCATTCACACAAAGATTTCTTTGTTTAAGCTGTTCTGCTTTTCTTGCTTGCTCTCATACCCAGATGCAAAGGAAGTGCTGCACTTACCAGGAAGGAAGTTTTAACCAAGTTGATTATACATATGATTGCTCATTTTAAAAGAAGTCAGAATGCTTTTCCTGTTACAACAGTAAAAACACACCAACAGTACATAAATTTAACATACACGTATAGAAGACATATTTAGAACCTTTTGAAAATAGCAAAGAATCATCTGAGCAATAAATTTAATTAATTCAAATAAGATATTTAAACAAAATATATTTTTGAGAGATTACCTCCCAAAAGAATTGAATATAGATAAAAGACAACTAAATGATATTTAAACTAACTATATTTTTGAGAGATTACCTCCCAAAAGAATTGAATACAAATAGTAGATAAAAGACAACTAAATATGCAATGTTGCATTATTTTTATTTGCATGGTGATAGCCATTTGAGGACTCCCAACTTAAATTCACTAGAGATTTGTAAGCCAGTCTCCATACAGGCATCTCATAGAGATTGTATATGCCAAGGGTCTTGCATGGGAACCTCAGCAGCAGAACTACTGGGCAGCCTTACCCCAAATATCTTTAACTGATTCATTTATGATTGCAAACACACAGTGAAATCCACTAGAAATGGTGACTTTACATTCAGGAAGAAATTAAACCAGAGACTTTCAACCCTAATTCTTGTGTTTAACTATAACCTGAGGTGCTGCTCTTTTACTAAAAAAATAATTCCCACAGAAAAAAAATATTATGGAAAACATGTACAAAACAGAAAGAAAGGACAGAAAACTATCTAATTTCATCCTTTTTCCTCATAACTTTTACAGTGAAATACTGATCTTTTGAAGAGCAACCAGCAGTAGAAATCCTACAGTGGTAGATATCACGCAAAGTCTTGAAAATGATGAGTCTTGAAAAGGAGGAAAAAATATTAAACAAAAACTGGAAGGTTGTCCACTAACAGTGCAGTGCCTTTTTTTTAAACATATGCATGTTTCCTACTTATAAGACACATTTTTATAAAATTGTGAAAAATTTTTATAAAATTTGTGAAAAATAACCCCTCCCTCTGTATTGGCAAAAAAATCTGACAGTATCTTACCTGCCTCCAACATGCCAAGGTTGATTCACACTCTGCCAAGGTTAAAAAGCAGAAAATACCCTCCACCACTGACACAGCTCTTCTCTCTTTGAGCATCACTCTGCTTGTCAGCTAAGATCTTTTCTTTTTAGAGGTTATTTTTCCCAAGAAGTCAATTTGGGGGAAACACACTCTGTCCCAGATCCCTCTATCTTTTAAAGCCAGTATTTGAATTTTCTTAAGGTAGTGGTGAAGTTACCCTGAACATTTTGTTGCTGACATGAAATCTACCCATCTTGGCCAAGACACCTCCTCCACCCACATTCAAACTGTCAGCATTCATCAGCCACAGCCTTTGTGGCATCTCAGCACTACACACTGTGCTCCTCTCTCATCTCAATTCTAAAATACAATGTAGTTATATATTTCTCTTCATTTAGACATAAGCAACTAGCATTAAGGTTTTTTTCATGCCAACAGGCTATATAGATTTTTTGCGGAGTCCTTCCTCTAAAAGTCATTGTGCTGCCCCATTAACTAAACCTGGAGTCATTTCAGTTCCTTTGGGTTCTGCAGATCTAGGAAAGCTTCCTGGTTTAAAATGTCCTCAGCCTGCTCCCTGAGTCATAACTTAAGGATTAATTCTTCAAACATACACAGAAATAGCTCTTCTACCACTACTCCATAGATCAAGACCATCAAGACAAGTAAAGGTAGCATTTCTCCCTCATGCAGCAGAGAACTAACCTGTACATTTCTCAGTGAATGCAATTGTTTCACTCTCTCATCAATTTATAAAAGCAGATAGAGCAACACTTCTGTGGGTTCAGATATCCCCTCACAAATTGCAAAAAAAACCAACACAAAATGCATGGGACTTCTGTAGCTGCCTTGCCCATACAAGGCTGTCTTTTCTCCTGCACTCATTTGGGCTGTGACCTGTCATGTCTAGTCCATTCCAACCCAATATCCATCCCCAGTTCTGCTCTGACCCCTTTTCCTCAGCTTCAGAAGGCAGTTCTTGGAGTGACAGTTGTCTCTCACCTGTCTCTGCAATGACCCATTCTTATGGTGACACCAAATTGTATCCACTTCCTGCTGATCCATGGCAAAACCATATTTCCTCATGCACATGAATCATAAAACTTTGATATTTATAATGAAAAACCATTTCACGTTAAGTTCCTAAAACCTTAGTCATGCCTAAGCTTTACTTGCAGTATTGACACTTCAAAAACTCTACTGCAACAACACCCCAAGAAAAGGGAAAAAAATCTGTTTTATTTCTAATTCTAATGAGTATCATCAACCCTGACTATCCCTGTATTACAAGAACTGTCCTACACTGGTCTAAAAATCCTGATGGGGTCCAATGGAGAAGGAAAAGATGGGCCGGTAAAAGTAACTAAGAAAAGCAACCAGTCTTGCCTTTGTCTCCTGTTGTGTTTCTATCTCATCACTCAGGTCAGCAACCTGATCATAATAAAACCAGCAAAAAAAATTGGTTAATTTTCAGCTGGATCAGGTCCTTTATCTAACTCAGCACTTGCAGGAGTTGTTGGACAGTGATGGAAGAGAAGGAAAGGGAATGGAGCCAGCACAGTTAACCATAACTGAGACTGAAACATGATTCACAGAAGGATTAGGAGATACACTAATGAGTAAAGTGTTAAATTATTTCAAAAAACTGCCTGAAAGGCATTTCATAAAAAGACAATGTGGTATTACGATGTATTACTTATTTGCCTACAAAAAATTTAGGACAGCTGTCAATCTTGACTGCTCTGTTAAGACTATGTTAGAACTCTACCAATTACTATCATGCTTATTCGATATTAGCTCCTGCTTCTGTTTTAATCCATCATGCAAAAACCTTATTTCAAAATGATTCTTTTCACTTTAGTGAGAACTCCTTCACAAACAACTCAACTTTCAAGAAAATAAGCACTCTCTATCAGAGTAAGAATTACCTTGTGCATGCATTATGTAAATACAACACTAAAGCTTACTTTCACAGTTTTAGACAAAGCTCACTTGAAAGATATACTTAAAAAACCAAAATTACTATGACAAAACTCAATGTTTTCCAAGCAAAATACTATATCTACTTGCCCACGCTGTTGTGTAGCACGACATGACTTTCCACTTGCTGGACAGGAGTACATCCTCCCCACACCTGCAGTGATCCAGTGCTGAACTTCACAGATAAGACACAGCACTAACATTTCAAGTGTGAACACAACAACAAAATACCACTTGACTCAGTTTCTTTGTCAGATCCTCTAACAAGTACAAGCTCTAATGGGAAATAAATCAGTGCAGGTTCCCATTAGTAAGTCAACTTTACAGGTAATGCAGCCACATTCCTCATCAAAAGTGTATGAACCAGCAGAACGTGGTCAGGAGGTTGGGGAGTCAATCAGACTGCAATTACAGCCGTAACATTTTCAGGATGCCCTGCCTGCACCACCTTTAGATTCCATATGAGTTATCTGTTTGGGGTTCCTGGAACAAACAATAACTTCTAGCCAGTTCTGTAAATTTAGGTAAGAACTTCGGCAAAGTTCTCGTCAACTGGGGTTACACAAGTGATGTAATACTAATCTCCAAGTAATCCACCTTGGAAGCAACACTTCGAGGAGTTTTAAAACCCAGAGATCGCTGCTATTGTTCCTGCCAGGACACACTACTTAGACACTGCCTGTCAACCTGGAACCCGGTTTTCCAACACTGATTGTTAATTGCGTGATCTAATCTACACCAGCAACCAACTCCCGAATGCCCTCAGCTATTATTTCAGAGGGATTGTGGTGTGGAAAGGTTTCATGTATCAATCAGATAGACACAAGAAATTTGTTGGATGAGGAAACAGTTACTTATTGTTTAAAAGCCGTGTTGTAGCAGAGCTGACTCACTGATCTCGAGACTCGAGAGAACTGTCTACTGTGATCCTTCACTTCGCATTGTTTCATTCAACATTCCAACAGCCTCCTCAGCGGGTTTGGCACCAAACTCGTTAACTCCTGTTCGGGCCATGACGTGAGGCGGGACCAAGGCCGCGAGAGACCGGGCAGCGCGGGGGGCTCAGCAGTGCCGGCTGCGGCGGGGCGACCCCGGCCAGCCGCACGCCCCCGCGGGAAGGGGCTCTGCGCACTGGACACGGGAGGCGGCGGGACCAGCGGGCCGGGGCCGGGCCGCCCCGGCACCGGCCCCGGCTCCGGCTCCGGCTCCGGCTCCGAACAGGTGTTTCCCTCAGCAGGAAGCGGCGCGGGCCGGGGGCTGGTGGGGAGGCTCCATAGCCGGCGGCAGAGGCAGCTCCGGAGCCGCCGCCAATCACACGCCGGGCAAAAAGGGAACCGGCAGCGGAGCCTCCCCGCCCCGCGGCGGCCTCGGGCACCCGGCCCCGGTCCCGGCCCGGCCGCATCGGCCGGAGCGCGCACAGACCCTCTGGTGGGGTGGAAGCACTACAGCCGCGCTGAGGCTTAGTCGGCAGCACAAGGCACGCAGGACGTGTCCTGGTGTCAGCTCCGGCAGCAAAACCTCCCTGGGCGCAGCTTCCTGAGGTGCTCCTGGCCCAGGGCCCCACAGCCGCCTTGCCCATGGTGCTCCTGCAGCGACCCCCGCCTGCCCGGCCAGCCCTGACAGCTCCTTCAGCCCCACACCTCAGGGCAGGGACAAATTAGTTCGTCTAAACTGCCCTTAAAAACCCCTGGAGATGGCAACCTACTCCAGCGCGGTGGTCTTCTGCGTAGCAAAGGTTTTCATGCTGTCTGATTAAAATTCTTCTCCTACAGACTGAGCATCTTCCTTTTCTTATTCCTCTTACTCAGTTTGGGGGTTTTCTTCCTCCCTCCCCTCCAGCTACTTTCTTGTTTGAATTTGCTGTGTTAACTGTTTTTCTACTATTTTTCCACCTCCAGACGGGCAGTCCTTGATCTCCCTTTTTAGGTCATGTTCCTTAGACCTCTTGTGATTCCTGTAGCTCGCCTCCGGGTTCTTGCCAATTGGGCCACTTTGTTTTTGGAAAGCACTGCTCAAAACTGGACATAGTAGTATTCCAACTAAGGCCTTGCCAAGGCTGCCCACAGCAGGAGGATTAATTCATCAGTGCCAAACTCCAACTGCAGCTCAGGCATAACCATTCACATTCAATTCAAACAAACAAACAAACAACTCCCCGTCACCACTCTTTCCCCATTCAGGCTGCTGTCTGTTTGGTTCTGAATGGAGCTGAGTGTTTCTGTCTCCACAGCTCTTGTTCAGAGTGAACAGCAAAACTCTTTCCATGATTATGTTGAAACATTTTTTGACCCAGATCTAGCAATGAGATTCACAGGTGAACTCTGGATGGCACAGAGTACACACACTTGCCCTGAAAGCTATGCTGACATAAGGTTACATCTTCAGGGAACATTCCACAAAGACTTTAAAAATTATTATGATTTTTCTAGATACACATTCTTAACTTCCATAGAAAGACAGTATCAGAAGGAAATTACTAGTATGTTACACATACATATGCTATTATAAAAAGTTGGATAATTGTTGTTATAGCATGGATGGATTCTTTTGACTAAAAAAATCATTTGTGTGGTGTTAAGAATCATACCAGTCTGAAGCAGAAAAGAGAAACTTCTGTTTCAAAATGAATATACATTACAATGAGCTGTGTCTGTAAGGAATCATAATAACTGTACTGGCCTCAAGTTCCCTTTTACGTGAAAGCAAAGCAAAAACCTTCAACAGCTTCCATGTGATGTGTGTGCAGCATAGGGGAAACACAGGGAAGACTCACTTCATGCTTGGTTTTGCCTGGTACAATGGATAATATCTGTCGAAGCAGTTCAGTTTTGCACAGCATTACTGAATGCTTTAAAAGACATTTAGAAGCCTTATCAAAATAGGAAGTCTTTTTTTGTTGTTTTTGGCTGGATCCCCAGATGGATCACTCCAGGAATACAAGTGTAGCCAGTTTGGTGACTAGTCGTGTCAAAATCCGTGGACTTTATTTGGGGATGCACAAACATATGGAGATTTGGGCAGCTGAATAAAAAGACTGTCATTTGTCAAAAGACAATTATAGAGGGGATAATTTACAGCCAGAGCAAATGACACGTTTCATGTTGATTTCAGCCAGAATTGTATAACATTTTTAAAATAGCTATAAGTCTATGTAGTGTTATTTGCAATGAAAGAATAAATTATTGTACTTATTATATTTGAGAAAGGTTGGTAAACTGAAAATCTTGCTCTCTTCAGGATTTAGTATGTTAATAAAATATTACATTTTAGCAGTTAATCTACAGCTCATCTATGTACAGTTTATTTTCTGTATTGCTTTGTCTGGCAAATAAGTAATACAAACTTTCCTGTAGGCGAGGATGCTCTCCTTATATGTTGTATATTCTTTAGAAGTACACATTTTAACATTATTTTATTCCTGTTCATTTCTAAATGTGACTTAAAACCTTTCCCATAAATTATCATTTGGTTTGTTGGCTGTTTTTTTTAGTCAAGAACAGCCTGCACATTAAAGTGAAATGCATATTTTACCATATCAAAACCAGAACTTTAAAACAGTCAGGAATACCATAGCTTAATGAAGAAAGGTGAAGAACGCAATTTGATATTTAAATGAAGCTGATTTAATCAAAATTAGTCATGCAAAGACGCAATCATTTTGCTAATATAATCTTGTGGGGTGCAGTCAAAATGCAATTATTTCCTTTATCTACCAGCTGTAATAAAAATATGACAAGAAATTGCTGTCATGATTTTAAATGGGACTTTTGGAGGTTGAAAAAAATGTAACATGGTATCTTTTGTATCCTCTGCACAGTCAAACATCAGTTTTTATGTCATTTAGTGGAGAAGGAGCGATAAAGAATAACAGCCACATTAAATGCTCAGCAACAACTTTATATACTGACATATGTTGGATGTAAATGTTCTGTTATCATTGACAAACTGGGTTCATTGCAATTTAGGAAATAGTATCTAATACTTCAAGTTGGTTTTTCCTATATTGCCAGTAGAGGACAAAAATTAAATGCAGAAGCTTTGTAGGTCTTGTAACAACAAAGTCAAAGCCTACTTGCCTAAATACAGCAATAGCTATGTTCAGTTTTGTAATTGCTTCCCTATGTAAGGAAAATGGAAAAACCCCATCATATGATACATTGTCCATCCTGATGGAATGATAGGTAGCCTTCTCCTTTCTTGGAGAATTTATAAACTGGAATTTTCTAATTGTGTTGTAAACTCATTGTGATGCATTCAGGGGAAGATTTAAAATAAATTGACAGAATCCCTTTATTTCACAGCTCTGCTGTGAAAACTGATCACGTAAATATGTGATCAGTTGTATTAACATCATTGTCATTGATGTGTCCATATTCACGATCACATGTTAACTTTGGTATCAAAAATAAGCTTTTCTTCTTGCTATAACTTGCCAACAAGCAGAGGAGGAGTGAGCTGAATTTTAGTTTGGCTTTTGCATCATATTCTAGGTGTGGTAGCTGCTTGTGAAAGGGGTGTAAGTGACAGATAAGTGTTGCCTGCAGATCTGTCCTCCATTCACAGCTTTATGTCATGGGAAAGGCAGCTCTACTGATGCTGGTTCTGGGACATTGCTTGGGAAAGCAGGAGAATGCTTTGGAGAAATAGGGGGATCCAGAAGAGCAAATTAAGGCTGGGCTCTTTCTGCACCCCTCTGTAGGCAGTGAAGTCCTCACTGAGATGTCTCCTACGTGAGCTTGGTTCCCAGCTAGAAGCTTGGTTTAGGGGAATCTTTTAAGATCTGCTGGGCATGAAAGAAGCCTTGTGGCCTGATCTAGAAATGATTGCTGTGAACCTCTGTAGGCAGAGCAGAGTCAGGAAACCTCTAACAAGGAAAAGACCAGTCTTTTCTGTCTTTTTCCCATCTCCTCCAAGAAATACCCACTCTTTCTTTTCCTCCTAATAGATTGGTGCTCCTGGTGATTGAGATTTTACACTCAAACACCTTAAATAAACACCTTAAACGTGCAAACAGGAAACAGCAGGTTCAGAAGCCTTCTGAGATACATCTGCTGAAGACTTTGTCTCCCATTCTACTGATTTAGGCTGTTATACTTCAGAATAGGTATTTAAAGCACAGGGGTGGGAGTGCAAGCTGTTTCCTCTGTACCACATGCATACACACTTCGGCTGAGATGTAAAACTCACATAATACCTCTTACTGGCCTGAATGCCTTTTTTTTTTTTTTTTTTGTCTGTTCACACGTGTATGAGTTTGTCAGAGATGCAGTCATTGTGGTAACAGAGTGTGTGTAAACAGATCTTCAAGATCACTGGTTATTCTTAGGGGGTGGAGAAACCCACAAGTTTTTATGGCTGCTGACAGAGGGAGGTCTCAGTATTAGGTGGTGATGCAATATTGCATCACCTTGTGGTGTTGGGACATGACAGAGGAAATGAAAGAGGTCAGAAATAGAAAAATAAAGAAAAGGAGTTCTCAATAACAACAAGGCCTCTAGTCTGATAGCATTATATTAAGTGCTCTTTAGTATAACGTATGGACAAGAATTCCTCAGTCTCTGAAATTTTCTGACACAGAAAATAATGAGTCTAATTTGCTGATACTTTATGAGGTTTCTCTAGACAAGTTCTCTGAACTGTGTTGCTGTGCTATCCTTCTGTCTTGATATTTATTGCTCTTAATCTTTGAAAATTTGCTCAGCTGTATATTCATTTGTTGGTGCAACCTTCAGTCTGTGAGGAGGTAAATATATTTGCATTACATAGGAGTTATGTAAGGCTAGACTTTTGTCAGAGGATTTCTGTATTTTTGTTCTCGTAAATGAGTAATGTAAAATTATTTCTCTTTAAAGTACCTCATTGCCTCTCTCTGTATATTAAAGCAACATATCCTTTAGACAGAAATATGTTCCTTACCAGAGTTTCAGGCACCCCACAGGCTAATTGATCAGCTGTCATAATACTCAGGAATACTAAAAATATATTTAAAGAGATCTATTTGTCCACAGAGTTTAGTTGAATACAAAATTGGCTACAAAGAAAGCTCCTTCCCCACCTGATCTTTTCTGGAAACATACCCTTAATCTTCTCCAACAGCTTTAGACTTTAATAGGTGGCCTTAGCAGAGTGTCCAGATCACCACATCTGAGGGGATTTTGGGACTGAATAACAGGATTTCATTCCAATTCATTCCATTCATTTCATTTTCATTCCAAAATGCTGAATCCCTTGTACAGGAAGCCTGTGGGCAGGTCTGTTCCAGGAGGAGGCTGGGGATCCTGTCTGGGAGCTGGGAGTCCTGTTGGGATGCTGGCTGCACATCTGTGACAACACTCCATACACTGGGGCTGGTACCTCATCACAGTGGTAGCTTTGCTAGATAAACACCTGTCCTCAGATTGGAATATAGAGCTTCTGGCTTTACAGACAAATCAAAGCCTTGCCAGACAGCACAACCATGATAAGTAAAAGCCACTTTCAGTCCTGCAACTTTGTTTATTTTCTTCCTAGAAAGAAAGCTGAGAAAAGCTGTGAACCAAACTTCCACATGGGAAGCATCAATCCTTGCACACAAAAGGAGGACAGCATTATGCTGTGGATATTAGTGCTTCCTCGTGTGTCAGTCTGGTCTGTATAGCTGGCTGTCCATTTTCTATGTCAGCCAGAGGTGGTTAAAGACAAACACAGGAAAAAAGCCTAGATAAAACAGCTGGTATTGCCAGACATCCCATGTGTTTTAGAATTCCCTGAGTTACCGTTACAAATACTGCATTATCTATAAAATGGATATTTTCCTGCTAGCAGTGGAAAGCCAGGCATCTCCAGCAAAGTCTTGCAAAGCCTCTTCAGTATTTCACAGCTTGAAGCCTGAGCCATTCAGCAGGGGAGGTCGTGGTAACTAAGCCCAGTTTGGGTGGGATGTATCCCAGTCGTTTGTGAAAGGCAGCAACTGCTGCAAAGTGCCAGTCAGAGCCTGCTCTTCACACTCTCCACAAAGTAAGATGTGCTTTATTGTCCCTTGATCTACACTTTGGGTTGCAGTTCTGCACCCCAAAGCTCAAAGGGAATGTATTAATATCAGTCTTTGCACCATGATTCAGAGTCATGCTACCTCACATGGATACCTGGATACCTGCTGCACTACTTAGGTGTGATAGAAACCTTTAATGTCTCCTATTGCTGAAGTTAAAATATGTCAGTTGGCCAGATCATGTTTTCCAGGGCATGTAGAACACTGACCCCAAATATGTTGGTCAAATTAGGCCAGCTTGCCTGCAGCACCTGTGTGAGTGAAAATGGGCAGGGCATTGAGCTGGATCTCTTTATAGTTGTTCATCTGGCTGTCAGTCAGTGACTGAACAGACATAGCCCACAATAATCATGAACAACATTACATGCAGAATTTCTTTGATGCATTTCAGAAGCTACTGGAAGTCTTCCTAAATTCACATAACGAGGCAGACATGTAGGAGCCTTGTGTTTCATCTCAGCAGGGAGCAATTGTTCTTCTCTGGGAAGCTGATGTTCTTTCCCAGTATGTTCCCCTTGTGTCTCCAACAACAAAATGTTTTAGCTGAGATGGTGTGATTTTCCTTCTTGAAGAGAGTAACCTAGTCCTGGATAGAACAAATGCTGCAGTCTTTCCAAAGTACAACAGTACCCTAAAAGGGTGTGGTAGGTTGTCATGAATAAGCGTATAGAGATGAGGGACACATGGGAGGATCCTAGGATGGTATTTCCTTTCTGATCTTAGGTGATTTTAAATACTCCACATTCACTTTGGACTCTTCTGGATTCCATTCAAGAGAAGAAAATAAAATAAAATAAAATAAAATAAAGTAAAATAAAATAAAATAAAAGTGTAGAAGGTCCCGCTATATCCAGAGGAAGAAAACAAGACCACACCATAAGAGGAATTATTGATATTAGGGATGTGTAGCAAGCCCAAATGAATGAGTGACTTTGAAGACTGCATTTTGAAAATCTCTCCAGAAGAGTGACTACAAAATGATACATAACAGAGCTTGTTTTTGGCACAGAAGTTGCTGGTATTGGGATAGCAGGCACTGCAGGGCGTGCCCCTGAGGAGCGGCTGCAGATGTGGTGAGAAGATGGTACTTATAAATGAGGATCAATGCTACAGAGCTTCCCTGTGAGCAGGGTGACCTGCTGGCACAGAACTACATGGTCCTTTGGGCTCCAACACGTGTGAATGGGGCTTCTTAGACTTCTATGAAAAAGTGAAGCCCAGAAGAGTTTAGTGATTCTGTCATCTTGACAGGCTGAGCACTGGAGGTGGCAACCACACTTGGATTCTTACTTTTCATTGGTTTTGCCGCTGTTTCAAGTAATTGGCATCACAGTGGTTGTAGATGAAAGGGACATTTGAAAAGGTGTTGCCGGGAGTTTAGGAGTTAAGTGTTTGCAACCAGGAGGTTGCCAATGAAGGGGAGCAACCCAGAAGACCATGGCTTGACTGTTCAGTACATGAATTGACTAGGCATGTTAAAAGAACAGTGTTGGCTAAGTCAGTTTCACCTGGATAAACAGCAAGATATTCAGAGCAGTGTCCCTCTGTTAAGAGTGAAGGCACATCAAAAGCTGATTGATCTGAAATCCCAGATTTAGCCTGTGAGATGCTCTGGTATCAGTGAGGCGAGTACCATGAACTAACCTTACTGAAACTCGTGGTAGATAAAATATATGGCGGCCCATGACAATACAATGTGTTCTTAACAAAAGAATTATTTAGGTGATGCACGGTCCATTGAGGGGTGCCACAAGAATAAATATATTTTAGGGTTCCATGTAGTTAAGGGTTGAAAAGTGTGGAGCCAAGAACACTGAAGGTCCAGAAAGGACCTGATTTTGTGCACAGAGGGTGCACGTGCAATGGTAGCAGTGTTTGTGCTGACAGTCATTTCAAAGGAACTTGGCATTATCCTGTTTTACAGCCTTAATGCCATGAAAGAAGGAGTACAAAAAGCAAGGATTTTTGTCACTAGTGATTAGGGAAGAAACCAACTGTTTCAGTTTGAGTTTGTCTGATAATCTCATTTAACCAAATTATGTGCGTTGAAATGCTGTGGAGTTTGAGATAAGCAACTCCATCACGTCTTGCAGCCAAGAAGAAGGGAAGGTCTTGCATTTGATGTGCTTGGAGAAGTATATGTGCAATTTTTGGTGGTGAAACTTGTTGGGAAATTGAGCACAAGTCCAGATTCAGCCCATGAAGGAGGATTTAGACCAGCCTTTGGAGGTCTACCTGTGAGGAGTACACTGGCTGGCATGAACCCAGACCTTTCAGCTGACCACAAGCCCTCTGTGACATCACTGTAGCTGAGCTTTTTTACCTAACCTCTCTGACCTGCCATGCCACCCAGGGACACGGCCCTTGTCCCCAGTTTTGTGCCGAGGCAGCTGAGCGGGTGACCTTTCCTGGGCCTGTGCCTTGTGCCCGACCCTCCCCAGCCATCCCTGCCCTGCTGTGGCACCGCAAATGACGCTGCAGTGGCCGGGCCAGAGGGCACAAAGACAAGTGGCTCCTACAAACTCTCGCTCCACGGAGCCACCCGTGGCGTTTGCCCGCTCGCCATGCCTGCGTCACCGGCTGCGGGTGTGACGTCACCGGCCGCTGGTGTGACGTCACCGACCGCCCGGCCAGCGCCGGCATTGCGTCATGCGCAGGGACAGAGGGACCTGGTGCTGTGGTGACACCTGCTGGGCCGGCAGGAACATCACCGGGTTTTGTCCCGGCCGTGAGACAGCGGGGAAGGGCTCTGGATTTCTGCCTCCGCCTGTCCCTGCCTCACCCATGGGCTGTGGAGAATGATGTTACTCACCAGAGTCACCCAAGTGGCAGCCAGCAGTGTGAGCCACGTTAACCCAGAGTTAACCGAACCCATAGTCAGTTCTGGTTTCAGTCATTAATATCTAAGTAATTAAGGATCCTTAAAGCATGGAAATACAAAGTATTTGTGTGTTTCTGGAAGAGTTGGTGACCATGATTTTGACTTATCTGTGCTTCAGCTACGTGTGTTTCATCCAAAACAAGCGTTAGCAGAGCTTTCACATCCCAACAACTCACCATGTAAATTGTGTCATGTGAGCATCTAAATCCAATTCTGGACATCCAGATCTTGGCAGAGAGGAGTAAGACAGGAAAGGGAGGACAGGCTCCATGGGAAAGCTCAAGGCGCTGCCTCTCAGCTGCCTACCAGGTTTTGAGCTGAGGTTTTGCCAGGGATGAGCAGACAGCTTGGATTAAGGAGCTCATATGGGAGCTGGGGTCTGCAAACACTTTTCAAACTTGCCCTTGCTGGGGGTTACAGCCAGGGATGCCCAGGAAAACTCACCTATCCAGGGGTGCCACATGGACCAGTGAAGCTTCTGACGTCTTCAGGACTCTTAACACGGACACACAGGGGTGGCCTGAAGTAGTCCCAGAGGAACATGCATTGTTTGAGAGGGTGGCTGCTGATGCTGGGGCTGGTTCACATGTCCTGACTTCTATAATCTTCCAGCAATGTGAATCTTGATGACTCCCTTGTAATTTCAATTTTTTTCATTTTCCTGACTTCATTTTTTGCAAAATGTTTCCCTTCATTGTACCCAGCACTACCCATGTTTCTGTCAAACCTTTTGATAAACCCTGCAATATCCCTTCTCTCAGCTCAAATGGCTACATTTGAGGAACGTAACAACTTTATTTCTCCGGCTGTGTGAAGCAGATAACCATCACAGGCACAAAGCTCTGCATGAGTGATACCAGGAATACTGAGCCACCCATATGTGTTGCTGGGCATCAGATGGAAGCCCAGCCTTTTTCTTCAAACCATCTGCTTTTGTGCAGCCACCTTTGCTTCACAGCTTCTCAGGTAAAAGTCTTTGAAAACTGTTAAATGAAATCTACTGCCACTTCAGTTATTAGACACAATGGGATATCTATGACAGATTATCTGCCAGAATATCACCATGTAGCATGGTAAAACTCAGCACCCTCAGAGCACCAGCAGATTGCTGGTGGGATGGCTTCTATTCAAGCTCATAAGATAATAATTATGCTTGGATTTGTCACAGGCAAGCACAGCCCAGGACAAACTATTAAATTCAGATGTAAAGATCCTAGTCAAGATATTAGCAAAAGGGATATAGCAAATATTGTCAAGTTCAGTAAAAGAAGTCAAATGGTTATGAAACCATTATAAATATTTTTCCAGTAACATAAGAAAATGATCAAGTTATACTGTATTCAAAGAAAACAATGAAAAGCATCCCAGTAGAACTGCATGCTAACTTATGGGAAATGATAATTTAAAAAGGAGAAGTCACAGTTTCTGAGGAACAGTATGAAGTTAAATCGTATGCAGTCAGCAATACTAGTTACTTTCAATACTAGGCTTTTCTGGAGCAAATTGAGTTTTTAAAGAAACATCTATCTCTAAGTTGAAAGATAAAATTTTAAAATGTTTGACCTCTATTAACAAGTTTAAAATATATTTAGAATAACACCAACCCCACAAAAGCCTCCTTGGATTAAAAGACTTTCAGAAATTCTGTGTGGGTAGGTAGAAGGATGAGCTGTTCACTTTTGAAGTTGGTGGTGGCACAGCCCTCCCTGCCTCCCATCCTCTGTCACTGGCCATGGGAGATGCACTGTATTTGCTAAGTTGCAGATGCTCTTGGCGTTTCACTGGTTAGGAAGAAACCCCAAATACCACTGAGGGCACAATAACTTATTTCTGTCAGGGAGAGCTGGAACTCACTGGGAACCTCAGCGCAAGGAACTGCTGGGAAATGTGTTTCTTCAGCACTCACTTGGTGGACTTATGGTGAAGAAAAGCCTGCTGTAAAGTTTGTTTTCCCCTAGAGAAAAGAAAGAGAGAGGAAAATAGAGAAGCTGGTTGTTTCCCTTTAGAAAGAGAAAACATCTGCCATTTGGTTGGAGTGGGTGTAACTTGCTGACATGTTCAGCCAAAGACTTTCCACAAGGCCATTCTCCTGCCTTCAGTCTGTTCCTGCTAGACAAGGGGACAGCACGGGCACATGAGCTGTCCCATGAGGGGGAACAGGTCTTACTGTATTCAGCCACTCTGCAGTGATGGGAGACCACAGAGCTGGGCCAAAGGCAGGTGGGCTCTGCCTGCTACACTAGTGAAGCCAATGACTTCTCTGCTGCTGCTTGCAATGACCTCCAAAATATCTATCAGGAGAAGGAGGAAATCTATGTACAGAGCTGGGATTAAGGCATCAGTGACCTAGAACAGGCATCTAGGAAGTAAATGACTCATAGGAACTAGGCAGGGATGTAACAGACAGGGAATATCTTGTGCTCACAGCCTTGTGGTGACAAATGATAAGAATTCAGATGAGAACCTTTTAGACTATGGTGAAGGAATATAGCATTGTGCAATGAAGAGGGTATATTCCCATTCCTTTTCAGTCAGTTGTGTTATTACTGTTTGTCTGATGTTTGTTTTATGACAGGTAGCTTGTTTATGGTTTGTATTTAATGGGCTGACTTTCTTGCATGTGCTCCTACAGCCACGTGTCACATAACCAAATCCTTTTATTAAGTTATTCAGTTTTAATAAAATAACCTTGACATTATTGGAGTCTTTGCAGGCAGACATCTAGCCAGCTGCTAACAGCTATCTACAAGTATGAACACTGCAGCTGTTTGGCATTAACTGAAGCACAGTTTCCCTAAGGGTGGCCTTATTTTCTGAGCAACACTCAGTGTAGGGAGGTTTACTGTGCTCAGATGAATGGTCTGGAACACATCTGCCTGTCCTGGCACACAGGATGCCTGATTCCAGGATCTTCCTGTGTTTCCCACAGGTAACCAGAGTGAACACCTGTACAGGCCATGGTTGGCCCACATTCTGTCAAAATATCTTTAGGGAAGTGATAGACGTCTATCTCTTCAGAATGGTAGGTGTCTTGTTCTCCCTTTGCTTTATATACATAGTGATCTCCATTTGTCTTGGGTGAAATGTGATGAATCTCTCATTACTGGCACTTCATATTTTTTTTTGCTTGTAGTGGATACAGAAGAATTCCTTTATGTCACCTCAGTACACCTAATGTTTAAAAAATGGAGGAGGAGCACATGTACGTCAGTGCCTGTAGAAATCCAAGAATGCAATCCTGGAGTGTGCACACTATCAGCTTTAGTGTATTTTAAACACAAATTCAGAGCATCTGAAACCAGAATGCCCCTTTTGTCTCTAACTGAAAATTCATGAACTTTCTATAGGCATTTCAGATGTCTCTTAGATAGTATGTGATTGCATCCTTCACTTGCTGCAATAGGACAGGACAAGTTGGGTATTTTTCTCAGCCTTATAGATTTCTATTTTCTCATGGTAAGCTACTTTGTTCAGCAGGTACCACCTTATATTAACATATTCCCAATTGAAACTGGTAATGGTAAAATTCTCATTTTCTTCTTTTCCCCCCCTTTCTAATTATAGTCTTTGTGGCCTGCTTATGGGTTACATAAGTGACGACAGGCGTCTTTTTCCAGTATTTATTCCTTTTAAAATTAATAAGTGCAAAGTTTGTAAACAAAAATCACAAGTTCCGCTACAGGATTTAGTTTTCATGTGCCAGAGGGGAACTCTGGGCCTCTGTCTCTACCATGCTTCCCACCCTTAAACTAGGCCACCTTGTTGCAGTATCCTTCAGAACTATAATTTTATCTAGCCCTGTAATGTTAATTATTATTTTCATCATCCCAAATACAGCAACTGCCACTTATGTACCTGGAGGAGGATTAGCATCTCCAGGCTATCCTCTGGGTTTAATCCTGGGGAGACAACCAAGCTTCTCACACATCCAGACCAAGGTCTGATCCTGTGGTAGGATTTGTTTTAATAGTACTTGTTAGATTATTTTTAAACATGAATTTGTATAATTATTCTTTGGATCATGTAAGCTTTTGAAACCCATGGCATCTTGTAATTATTCCACAGCTCAATTATGCACTGCATAGAAAAGTATCTCTTGTTTCCACCTGAGAATTTGATTTTTCACCTTCTAGATCTTGTATTACAAGATACAGCAGACAACCATTCCCCATTTTTCTTCCCATAAACATGTTTTTCACAGACTAGAAGTCTAAGCACTCAATCCTTGTACATAATTGTTTACCATGTTAAAGTGTTTCTTTACATGCTAAATTGCTTCCTTACCATGCTAAATTTCATACTCATAACTTTTCTAGGTGTAAGCAGAAAGAAATGGCGTGGTTTGCTGGCAGGTGAAAGAAAAATGAAAAAGGGGGCTAAGAAGAAAATGAAAATGGATTGAAAGCAGAAGGAACTGTGTGCAAGAGGAACATTATACGGAGAGGAAATGAAAGATGATTGGGGGTTGTTTGGGTTAAAAAATGAGGCATTAGCCTGACAGAGAGAAGTAGTAGCTGAAAAAGGTAGTGATGCACATAATGAAATAAGGATGACCCCAACAACCCTTGGGAATGGTGTGAGCAATTTCTTCAGGTGATGATTTGTGGGGGTAGTTGTACTAAGGCGTTGGATGCAGCAGTAGTTACAGACCGTGTCTCTTCCTAAAAATAATGAGGTGAAACTTTAGGAGTTGGTAATGTCAATTCTCACACTGTTGATGGGGATAGGGATGGAATCTGAGTGCTGCAGCCATAGTGGTGCTTTTTTCTGCCTCTCTTTACCTGGGTGTTAGAGGAGAAGAACATACAGAATGCAGCTAGGAGCACAACTTCTAGTTCATTTAGAGAACCTGGCCTACAGGGCAAAACCAAGAGCATGAAGCCAATTCTACAGCTGGCCACTACCACAGATGGAACTTCAGTCTATTCAGACTAGTTATGCAGTACTTCTCCCAGCTCAAAAAAAATTTGGCTGTTTGAGTCCAGCTCAGCTTCTTTGCTGGTAAGAGCTATTGCAAAGGAAAGGAAGAGAGTGGGCCTGCCTCTCCTTCCCTTGGGAGCTGCTTTTAAGTTAAAGCTCTTCTTCCTGCAGCTGAGTCTGCACTTCCTCTCAAACCTTCTTCCTACAACCTGGACCGTGCCACCCTGGTTTGACTTGACTTCCTGGCTTGGCCTCAGACCTGATTCATCATGACAGATCTTCTGGCTGATCAGTAGCTGAGCCTGACCCTGATCACTGCCTGCAGACCTGCTCCTGATCAGGACTCACCAACACAACCCGTGAGTGAGGCAGTACTCCTGCCTGTGTTGTCACCCTCAGCTCCAGTGGTTTGTGCCTTCCTGCCTGTACTGCTCCCAGTATTGTTCCTGTCACCTTACAGAGCTCTGCATTTCACACGCAGAAACTGGCTTGGTGAAGGGTATCTCCATGTCAGTTAAGCCTGGACAGGAAAGAGGGGTTTTGTCCTGAAGATATTTTCAAAACTCCAAAACACTTTATCCTGCCATAGATGTCAGAATATTCAGAATAGTTATTTTGGTGATAAATTTAAAGCAAGCAACAGCTCAAAGCTTACAACACTTTTGGGAGACTATGGCTCATGTTTTTCTACCAGTGCTTGATTAGTCAGCTGTACAGAAGGCAGTAGTGCTAATGAATTATACTAAAGGAATCCTGCACTGTATTAGCCATAGTTTGAGACAACTGAGTTGAGTGATATTGAGAGTTGAAGTCAAGCATGGATGTGCCAGATAACCAGTAGCTCTATATCAAATGGTTTCCCAGTGAAAACTCTTTAACCTAGTTTCACTAGCTTTGTTCATCCTTAATATCGGCACATGAAGTACTGCTGAAAATAATGCCTTTTTACCAGCAGTAACTAAATGGTGTATCTTTGGATCAGAACCTGGAGATGCTGTTTGAAGTGGAAGGAACTGGGGATTTGATTCCAAATATGAAGTGGTGAGTAACTTATAGGAAAGCTAATGTACTGGAAGATAGCACATAAGGAGGGAGAGGAGGCTGCATAGGAGTTAAACTGACTTAACAATGACCAATTTGTTTTTGTCACATCTCCCCACTTCTTCTCTGGATGTCACATAACCGTAGGTTAATTTAAAGAAGAGATTGGTGTAAGGAAATGATAATTTTTTACTGAAAATATATCTACAGCTGTGATAGATTTAATTTCACTATAATCAGGTTCCAAGAGGATTCCTATCTAAACTAAGCATAACATTTTTCTGAAATCAGTGGAGATAAATGGGTGAAATGCCCATATCCATGCTGACAGCTAGCCTACATCAGACTTCAGTGATTTAAAATATGTATGATTCAGTTTGCCATCAGGTGAAGCATTTTCTTGCAATCCACTTGTCTTCCTCTGTTAATATTTTAATCCCTATCTAATCTTTCCTCTTCTGTATGGAAAATTGGAAAACTCTCCATCTACACATGATTAAACCTTTCCTGGCACAAGAACAGTCTGCTAGGAAATGCCTGCCACTGGGGAAAGTCATTCTACAGTCTCTGCCTTGGTGAGCTGGACTTTTTTCTTGTTGTTCTTTTTGTTTTGGTGTTGGTTCAAATTATATGCAAATAGAGATTCTGCCTGGCAACCATTACCAGCAATGGTTCATTATCAATAATTCTTACATCAGTCCCAGAGTCTCAGCCTTTCAGTTTTCTCTATTATTTTCGAATTTATTTTTCATTTGCTATTGCATGTGGCCTGTACATAAGATCTACATCTTATCCACTTTGTAGCTAAATTGTTTAATTCTACAAACATTGTGGGATAAAACAGAACACGCAGCAAACAAAGCAAACCTGTATTGTAGGATATTGTACTATATTAGTCAGTGGGAGGAAGTGGTGCTTTTGGAAATACCATCTCGTACTGGCAGGAAGCAAATGGGCAGAAATTTCAGTGATTCAGCTTTCAGACAGGGAGGGACAACCAGGAAGAATCTAGATTAGGAAGAAACTAGAAAAGGAATGGCGAATATAAAGAATATGAAAAGGAAGATGATTCCGGTGCATGTTATGTTGAGGATAAATGTGGTATTTCTCTGTTATGACACGTCCAATCCATTGCTACAGACCAGAGACAGCAGCCTTTGTTTCAGACAAAACCTGAGGTTAGCCTCTGGCATCTTCATTTACACTTCTAAATAATGATCACTTTTTCCAAAGTGATGGGCCATTTGCAGTTCTCACTGCCTGCAAGGGAAAAATGAATGGCTCAGGCCATGAATTGCAAATGCCGAGCACTAAGCAGCTCCCTCCAGACAATGCATTGGGACTTTAACTTTGGGTTCCCAGTGTTGAAAGCTTACGACTCAAAATGCAGATGTAAGAGAATGCTAATAGACAGTGAAAATTCTGGCTTAATTATATGGCTTTAATTAAACCAATAGTAACCCGTATGTAGATTCTCTTAAATGGGAGCAACAATGGCTCACTGAGCTTAAACTGAATAGCCTATATAAACTAAACCAAACAAACTGCAGTAAGTGACCACACTAGGGCTTACCGTGGGTTTAATTAAGTCAGTAAAAGATTGAACCACTAGCATTTCTTATTTGGAGGAGGCTTCCAAAAATAGCTGAGGGGGATGGGGATCAAATAGTGATTTGTTAACTTTGACTACTTTTTGACTTTACTATGACAATTTGGGTCACTTTTATATTCTGGGAAATATTTAATTCAATTGCTGGTTGATAATGTTTGTATATGTCTCTGTGACAACAAACACATTAAAACATCACTGCATTTCTGAAAGATAATCTTAAAATTCTGCTAAAAAGCCACTCATCCACCTGGAACCATTGCAGGTTCACCGAGGATGAATGAAGTCGCCTCTTTTGTGGAGAGCCTTTATAATAATGCAGATCATGTGCAGGGTCAGAACCTCAGCTAGTATCTGTCATTGTGCCGGTATTAAAATGAAGGGTATCTATAGCTACAGAGAATCTTTGATTTTAAAACGTGCAACCTAAAAGCCCAGTTCTCAAGGTATTATCAATCTATTTTTATTCTTTCTTTGTAGCATTGTTATCAAAAATGGTCAAAATAATTAATGTTGTTAAAATGATCCAGTTTTGATATTTATTGTGTGCTGGCACGAATTCGAAAGAATTTTTAAATGATTATAAGAAATACTGTGAACCAAGTGCTATGGAACTATAAATTATTAGAATATTTGGGAAAGTTTATATAAATCACACTTGAAGTGTTTTGAATTGAATCTACGTTGAATAACATAAAAAATACTTTCAAGGGAAAGAAAATGATACCGCCAAAACTAATACGGCAGAATTGTAGCAGGTGTAAGTCATGGGGCAGGATGTCAGTGTAGTAAAGCTATTCAGCTCCTGTGAATGTGGTGTGAGGTAAGGCTGCAAACTCCACGCTCCCTCCGCCGGGTCTGTGCCGGCTCCCAGCGCTGCATGCAGACGGCCGGGGCCACCGATCCTCCCTGTGCGGGGACACAGGGCCCTTCCAGGAGAGAGGGAGCTGGGCGGAGATAAGCCTTCCAGCCTTTTGAAGCCCATGCCTAACTCGGAGAACAAAAGAGAGATTCAAAAGGAGGTGTTAATGCTAACAGCTAAATCTACATAATAATTGGCTGCTTGCAACTTTCACTGAAACAGAGAGATCAAGACTTTTCCACCTAAAGTGTCTAAAGCTCTCTCTCCTCTGCCCTGTGAAAGTGCCGAAGACGACATGAAAAAATAAAAAAAAACAACGTGTTCTGTCTCTTTCCATTAAAACAAACACAAGGGGCAGTAGGTTTTACAAGATTCATTTGGACAAAGAGAACAAATAAGAACGAGCCTGACTAAGATGTAGTCCAATGACACAGTAAAGCTCCTGTAACTATTTAATAAAGCCACATCCATATGACATACAGGCATACACATCAACTCCCTCGCTAATTCACTCAAAGCATGTGGAAGGGTAACTTTCCTCCATGGACTTTATGCTGGATCACGTATTGTGTTCTCCCTAGGCCAGCACAAAACATGAATCCAATATATACATTGCATTGTATCCTGTAGCAAGTTCAACAACACCAAAAAAAAAAAAAAAAAAAAAAAAAAATCAATTGTGACTCTCTCTGTTCTGGAGTGAATTTGTCCTGTCAGCTCATCTGGTAATGCACAAATCTGGTAGGAAGGAAAATGGCAGCACAGGCTGAAGGGTATCACAAAAAGAATTTGTTAATTGACATGCTCAGCCACATGGTATCAGGGAATAAGATTTAATTAATAAGGTTTTAAAATAATTGGTAGTAGGCTTAAAAATTTGTCTGGTTTGAGACAAGGGAATGAAATTCACACTTGTTTTAACAGTGATGGTACTTTAAATAGAGTGCCTCAGGAAACAATGTAATCAATACTACAAAATGACATGATCTGTGATACGTGAGAACCATGTTCTTAAGCAATATATTTCTTATGCTGGAATTATATTCAAGAATCTGAGGAAGGTTAGGGAAAGAGTGTGAGAATGATGCAAACACTTGATGGTTGCTTCCCCAGTTATATTGTTCCTTCCTTCCTTTCCTAGGCTTTGGCTTACAGCCTTTCTGAGCCCATGGTCTTCACGTACAAGAGCTATTGATGGGTATTTTCTTCCAATCATGTCTAATATTTAATATTTTTGAATGGTGTGCAAATGCACTGGGGTATATTTTTCCATTTTGGAATCCACAACTTTGCTGAAAAATGAGCTCCACAAACTAATTATGAGTCATATGGGGGGAAATACCACCCCCCCCCCCAACAAAAAAAGTAAAACCCAAAACCAACACATGCCTTTTTGGTCATTTAAAGTTTTCTGCTTTATACCTTCATGTGCTTCCCTGTCATTCTTGGATTATAAAAACTAAGACATAATAATTTCTTATCCGCTTTCTTTGTACTATCACAATTTGATAAACCTTTATCATATTCTTCTTCAACCATCTGCTTTTTCAAGCTGAAGAGTCTTAGCCTATTTAATCTCTTTTCATAGAGAAGCTGTTCCATATTTCTGCTCGTGCTGGTTGGCCTTCTTTGTATCACTGCTGTTTTCCTTTAGAGATGGTAAGATTAGAAATGCACAGTATTCAAGATTTGTGGAGGCACAATGGACTTGCACTCAGCAGAATGCTGTCTTCTGGGTTTTTTATTATCCCTTCCATAGTGATTCCTAACACCCTTTCCCTTTCTTACTGCAGCTGTGATTTCTACAGACAGTGATTCCACGATTTTTTTTTTCTCCCTTATAACTGATTGAGGAATAATTATTGTAAATTATTTTCTTTTGTCTCTCTTTGAAAGTATTTTCAGAAATTTTACCAATACTTGTCTGGGCACTTCTCAGGCCTAGGAACTTGATGACTTTTGGGTAATATGTGAAGTTTAGTTGTGAATGGAATGTGGAGTCATGCTTGCGTTGCCACAAACTTTCCTGAAAATATGCTAAAGGCATTTGAGAACCAAATTAACTGAAGCAGGCTGCCAGTTAATGCAACCTCTCAAGAACAAAAGGAAAGATACTAGGAAAGAGTATTTATCTTTGAAGACATTGGACAGTAAGGATGCTCTTGCCATCCTGGGTGGACGAGCTTGAGTATGTTAAAGGAAAAGTCCTGTCAGCAGAACTGATGTGACTTAATATCCAGGATTTAAGGGCTCATCAGCAAGACTCAAAACTGTGTGATCATTTGTACAGATAAGATTGTTAGCATTTAAAATAATTAGCAGTTACCAGTGGTGTTTTTTGGTACCAGGCAGGATACATTAAAGAAAATAAAGTGTCTCAGTTGTGCAGCAATTAGTGTACCACTTTCTCAATTGGTACTTTGTTCTTCCTTCTTGAGAACTCAATACAGAAAAGAAATTCTAACAAATAATCGGAAACAAAGATTACAGGGTTTTTTTACTCTTCTCTGTTCCAATGTGGACATTTCTTGTATTTTTAGAATAATGACTGTTAGAAAATCTACAGAAAATTGAGTCTATACATCTTAGTCAAGCCGTTTTGATCCACTTCTTCAGTCTATTCATCTATTAAGGAAAGGCAATATTTAGTTACATAATTCAAGAGTACTGTGAGTGATAATTAATGCTTACAAGAAGTAGTATGATTGAAATGAAGAGCTATGCACTTCCAAAGGATTATTAATTTTATTGTTATTGTTATTACTGTACTGAGCTATTGGAAATTACTAAAAGATAGGCAATTACCATGGATTTTCTTGAGATTACTTTGTAGGGTATTAAAAGAAGAGTGTTACACTGCAGAAAACTCATAATGAAGTTGTAAAAGTGAGATTACATCCCATGCCTTAAAAGGGTATTGTCCACCCATTCGGCTACAAAGTAAAAATAATGAATAAATACTACATGATAAAATGTGCTGATCTTTCTTTTCACTTGCAGTTGTAGTGACTCATTTATTGCTTGCTTGAGAAGCCTCCCCCATCTGCCTCAATGATTTTTGAGTCATATACCAGAAATGTTTGTAATTTTGGGAAAATGTTATGGTCAGTGAGCAACTGGATTTCTGCAGATTAACGAGGGCCCATTTGTCAGCTGAGCTGCTAAACTATTGCTGCCTCCACCGAGAATGTGAGCCCAGGGCAGCTTCTGTGGTCCAGCAGGTGATGAGCCTCTCCTCAGCCGTGGTGACCAGATAGCCAGAGTGTGACCAGCAGCAGCACAGCTGGATCAGGTGATGCCTGTCCCGGGTGCTTCCAGCTCCAGGCTCCTCTGCTTTATAGGACACCTCCTTCAGTTAAATCAATCTGGCTGTATGGCTGCATGCTAAAGTATGCTGTGGAATGGATCCCATTAAAAATGGCTCTAGTGCCATCATTTTGGGAAAGGTTTCTTTTTAAAAATTGGGTCATTTACGAAGCTGGTTTAGAATATGGCTGTACCTCAAGACTGTCTTCATGAAGATTTAAAATAGCTTTGTTAATATCCACTTTAAACAGCTATTTGGATTAATATTCTTGAGTTTCCCACGAACACAAGTTGAATTATCCTGCGAAGAAAATTAATTCATTTCCACTGGCAGTAAGGAATAATTTCTTATGCAGAATTTCTGCCTCTTACTTGACTGGATTTCTAGACATTCCCATTTAGGTTCTTGATGAGTTGAGAATAAAAGATTTCCCTATTCTAATCTGAAAGATTAATTACAGAACAAAGACTGTCTAAGAAGAAAAATGTTATTCCTCTCCCTTTACCCATGCTGAGAGAAAGTAATTAGTTAGGGGTCTAATCAAACTCCAAATAGGATTTGTACAGTAGGTTAAACCACCTCTGACCTTGCTGGCACCTTGCTGTTCTGGGTGCTGGAAAGAGCTCTGGTATAATTGCAGCAATCCAGGAACATAACAAGAGACTGTGCTGGTGACAGCAATCTGAAGTATTGGAAAGCATGATCCAGAGGGACATGGAATTTCACAACAGCTGACAAAATCACGATGCAAAAGCTGCAAGTTTAGCAGTGCCATGCAGGTAATGCCTTGCTGTGGACTCAGCAAGGTGGTGACTCTCACAACAGGCTCAACCAACCCAAGTTTTTACTGCTTCATTTGGGATATGCTTTGTTGGGATATGAAGCCAATCCCAATGATGCAGTAAGCATCTCAGTTTGCAGAAAGCAGCTTGGAAGAGAAGGATCTGGGGTCTTGGTGGACACCAGGCTAAACAAGAGCCAGCAACATGCCCTTGCCACAAGGAAGGTGAATATTATCCTGGGCTGCACTGGGCAAAGTGTTGCCTGCAGCTTGAGAGAGAGATCCTCCCACTTTATTCAGTGCTGGTGGGGCCACACCTGGAGCACTGTCTAGTTCTGGATTCCTCGGCACAAGAGAGACGTGGATACACTGGAGAGAGTCCAACAAAGGGCTGCAAAGATTAAGGGGCTGGAGCACATCTGCTGTAAGGAAAGGATGAGTGAGCTGGGACTGTTCAGCCTGGAGAAGAGAAGGCTCAGGGGATCTCATCAGGTTATACAGAGACCTGAAGGGAGGACGCAGAGAGGATGGAGGTGGGCTCTTGCAGCAGTGCCCAGTGACAGAGTCAGAGGCAATGGGCACAAACTGAAACACAGGAGGTTCCCTTAAAAAACGAGGAAACACCTCTTCACTCTGAAGGTAACTGAGCGCTGGCACAGGCTGCCCAGAGAGGTTGGAAGCATCCACAAAGATCATTGAGTCCAGCTGTGCTCCTCACAGGAATATCTGAAACTAAGCCATATAACAAAGAGTGCCATTGAGATGCTTGTTGAACTCTGACAGGGTTGAAGCTGTGACCATTTCAGTGGGGAGCCTGTTCAGTGACTGAACACCCTCTCAGAGGACCTTTCCCTAGTATCAAATCTCAGCTTCCCCTCACACAGCTTCATTCTGATTTGTCATGTCCTATCAGTGATCAGCTGAGAGAGGAGCCTCCGTCCTTGGAGATACTCAAAATCCATCCAGATACCGTACTGGGTAACGTGCTTTAGGTGGCTAGGATTGAGAACAGAGGTTGGACCAGATACCACCAGAGGTTCCTTCTAACTCCAACTGTTCTGCAGTTCCATTACTTATGATGTTGTTGACTGATCAACCTATAGGTTCATGCTAAAAAACTTATCTGCGACAGGATGGATGTATTTAATATCATGTAAAGCACTTCACTGTGTCACGTCCGCTGGCCCATTTTTCTTGACTCAGTTCTCTCACGGCTACTCCTTCGGGGAGTTTGCCCATCGAAGTGTCCAACCAAATCGTTACCCCAACACATTCCACACTGCAAGTCACCTTTGTCCACCGCCCTGTTTGGATCCTCACCCCTCAGCGAGGCGCCATGCGGACACGCGCTCACCCCGCCATGCGGGGGCCTCGCCCTGAGGGAAGGGGCCACCCTCTGCAGACGCGGAGATCGCGGCTCGGTGTCGCGCCGGGGCCCGGGCTGCCGGACCCCGCCGGACCCCGCTCCGGGGACAGGGGGCTCCGGGGACAGAGGGCTCCGGCCGCCCCACCCTCTCGGCCGCCCCACCCTCACGGCCGCCACCCCCGGCGGGGCGGGGCCGGGCTCGCCCGACGCGTTTCGAACGGGCCAACGGGCGGCGCAGGGGGGGCGGGCGCGCGCAGGCCCCGCCCGGGACTTTAAAGCGCCATTTTGTGCTGGGCGCAGGACATCGATCGCTGCTCACACCCGGCGGGCGCCCGGCGGCGGCCGCTGCCTGCCTTCGGCGCTGCCTCCGCTCTGCCTTCTCGGCGTCTGTCCCGCCACCCCGTCCCGCTGCCTCCATGACCCGCAGTAGGAAGCAGGCGGCGCTGGAGAGAGGAGCCGGGAAGATGAGCACAGAGGCGGGGAGCGCCGCGGCGGCGGCCGCGGGAGCCCGGGCGGCGACGGCGGCAGGGGCAGGGGCAGCCGGCGGCGAACCGGCGGCCGCCGCCTGGGGGCTGGAGGGGGAGGCAGAGAAAGTTGTGTACTCGCGCTCGCAGGTCTCCTTCGCCGGCACCAAGGCGTTGGGCGACGCCCTCAGGCTCTTCATGCCCAAGTCCACGGAGTTCATGAGCTCCGACTCGGAGCTGTGGAACTTCCTCTGCAGCCTCAAGCACGAGTTCTCCCCGGTCATCCTCCGCAGTAAGGACGTCTATGGATACTCCTCCTGCCGCGCCGTCGTCCCCGACCCG